>NC_044032.1:252981219-253281219 GCF_901765095.1 Microcaecilia unicolor
CAAAATACCCCTAAAGCTTTAAATGTGGCTTTCTCTGCGATTCCGAGAGCAAAGGGTCAGGGTATGGGGCCCTTCGGGGACAGATTGAGCAGGACTTTCCTTTCCATTGCAGTTTTCATTCAAGGAGCCATTTTCGCTTCTAGTCCATTTTCCTCCCACCGAAGCCAACTTTGGCACTGGCCACGCTATGGACCACCCATGCTTTCACACGATAGCGGAGACTGGTTTGCGGGTGTCACCTCGAGTGATGTCTTTTGGAGAGAGCATGTTCGGGGATACTCCTTGGAAGGTATCTTCCAAATGCCTCCAGCAGTGCCCTTTCTCACGTGGATATCTTTACGTATGCTGATATCTTTATGCTGTTGAGTCTGCACAAGGCGTGTCTCATGCTGACTTGCAGACCGTTTGTTGCATCTATGGTATAAGTCCCGAATGAAGGCTTGGAAAAGGAGGCATCTTGTCTCCTGACCCTCTCTCAGCTATGCAGGTCAGCATCCGACAACACTTGAATTGCGGCTTCATTTAACAGCAATGAAGCAATCTGCTCTTCTTCCTTGCCACCAACACCTGCTCTCATGCTACAGACAGCTGTTAAGGACTCTATGAAAAGCACTTGCTGTAGAGCCTTCTTAGTGCAGTAGGCAGCACGTCAGTCTCATAATCTGAAGGTCCTGAGTTCAATCCTCAGAGAAGGCATCTGCTGCCCCTCAGGCTAGGTGTTTATTTTTCATTTTGTGGGGGGGAGGGGGGATTGGGTCTCCCATGTTGTCCTTCTGAGTCTGCGCTCAGAATCCAGAGAGGTGTCAATTACTCCAGGTGTGCAAGTCCCCAACTCCTCGTTAGTATAGTGGTGAGTATCCCTGCCTGTCACGCAGGAGACTGGGGTTCGATTCCCCAACGGGGAGATAAGTGGTCTGAGGTTTCTCTTTGCTCTATGATCCCAAGGCTTTCAGGGGGAGGGGGTCACTTTTCTTCTGATGAGTTTCTTTAGGACAGCACAGTGGGTCTTCTGATCTGATTAAACCTGCATTGTATGATCGCTGAGGCCTTTACACCAGGAGACCGTCATGACCACTTGCCCTCCGCCTCTTCCTCCAAGGCCTCTAGAATCCCTAGAGTTGCTGACAAGGGGGGAAGGGAGGGGCTCCAACAAGCACCATCTGTGGCCTGTGCTGCAGGGGGCAACCACTGAAGGAACACAAAGCAGACACCATTCAAAATAATGGAGGAGTGAAGAGGATACTGTCTGGCCAGCAAAATACCCCTAAAGCTTTAAATGTGGCTTTCTCTGCGATTCCGAGAGCAAAGGGTCAGGGTATGGGGCCCTTCGGGGACAGATTGAGCAGGACTTTCCTTTCCATTGCAGTTTTCATTCAAGGAGCCATTTTCGCTTCTAGTCCATTTTCCTCCCACCGAAGCCAACTTTGGCACTGGCCACGCTATGGACCACCCATGCTTTCACACGATAGCGGAGACTGGTTTGCGGGTGTCACCTCGAGTGATGTCTTTTGGAGAGAGCATGTTCAGGGGATACTCCTTGGAAGGTATCTTCCAAATGCCTCCAGCAGTGCCCTTTCTCACGTGGATATCTTTACGTATGCTGATATCTTTATGCTGTTGAGTCTGCACAAGGCGTGTCTCATGCTGACTTGCAGACCGTTTGTTGCATCTATGGTATAAGTCCCGAATGAAGGCTTGGAAAAGGAGGCATCTTGTCTCCTGACCCTCTCTCAGCTATGCAGGTCAGCATCCGACAACACTTGAATTGCGGCTTCATTTAACAGCAATGAAGCAATCTGCTCTTCTTCCTTGCCACCAACACCTGCTCTCATGCTACAGACAGCTGTTAAGGACTCTATGAAAAGCACTTGCTGTAGAGCCTTCTTAGTGCAGTAGGCAGCACGTCAGTCTCATAATCTGAAGGTCCTGAGTTCAATCCTCAGAGAAGGCATCTGCTGCCCCTCAGGCTAGGTGTTTATTTTTCATTTTGTGGGGGGGAGGGGGGATTGGGTCTCCCATGTTGTCCTTCTGAGTCTGCGCTCAGAATCCAGAGAGGTGTCAATTACTCCAGGTGTGCAAGTCCCCAACTCCTCATTAGTATAGTGGTGAGTATCCCTGCCTGTCACGCAGGAGACTGGGGTTTGATTCCCCAACGGGGAGATAAGTGGTCTGAGGTTTCTCTTTGCTCTATGATCCCAAGGCTTTCAGGGGGAGGGGGTCACTTTTCTTCTGATGAGTTTCTTTAGGACAGCACAGTGGGTCTTCTGATCTGATTAAACCTGCATTGTATGATCGCTGAGGCCTTTACACCAGGAGACCGTCATGACCACTTGCCCTCCGCCTCTTCCTCCAAGGCCTCTAGAATCCCTAGAGTTGCTGACAAGGGGGGAAGGGAGGGGCTCCAACAAGCACCATCTGTGGCCTGTGCTGCAGGGGGCAACCACTGAAGGAACACAAAGCAGACACCATTCAAAATAATGGAGGAGTGAAGAGGATACTGTCTGGCCAGCAAAATACCCCTAAAGCTTTAAATGTGGCTTTCTGTGCGATTCCGAGAGCAAAGGGTCAGGGTATGGGGCCCTTCGGGGACAGATTGAGCAGGACTTTCCTTTCCATTGCAGTTTTCATTGAAGAAGCCATTTTCGCTTCTAGTCCATTTTCCTCCCACCGAAGCCAACTTTGGCACTGGCCACGCTATGGACCACCCATGCTTTCACACGATAGCGGAGACTGGTTTGCGGGTGTCACCTCGAGTGATGTCTTTTGGAGAGAGCATGTTCGGGGATACTCCTTGAAGGTATCTTCCAAATGCCTCCAGCAGTGCCCTTTCTCACGTGGATATCTTTACGTATGCTGATATCTTTATGCTGTTGAGTCTGCACAAGGCGTGTCTCATGCTGACTTGCAGACCGTTTGTTGCATCTATGGTATAAGTCCCGAATGAAGGCTTGGAAAAGGAGGCATCTTGTCTCCTGACCCTCTCTCAGCTATGCAGGTCAGCATCCGACAACACTTGAATTGCGGCTTCATTTAACAGCAATGAAGCAATCTGCTCTTCTTCCTTGCCACCAACACCTGCTCTCATGCTACAGACAGCTGTTAAGGACTCTATGAAAAGCACTTGCTGTAGAGCCTTCTTAGTGCAGTAGGCAGCACGTCAGTCTCATAATCTGAAGGTCCTGAGTTCAATCCTCAGAGAAGGCATCTGCTGCCCCTCAGGATAGGTGTTTATTTTTCATTTTGTGGGGGGGAGGGGGGATTGGGTCTCCCATGTTGTCCTTCTGAGTCTGCGCTCAGAATCCAGAGAGGTGTCAATTACTCCAGGTGTGCAAGTCCCCAACTCCTCATTAGTATAGTGGTGAGTATCCCTGCCTGTCACGCAGGAGACTGGGGTTCGATTCCCCAACGGGGAGATAAGTGGTCTGAGGTTTCTCTTTGCTCTATGATCCCAAGGCTTTCAGGGGGAGGGGGTCACTTTTCTTCTGATGAGTTTCTTTAGGACAGCACAGTGGGTCTTCTGATCTGATTAAACCTGCATTGTATGACCGCTGAGGCCTTTACACCAGGAGACCGTCATGACCACTTGCCCTCCGCCTCTTCCTCCAAGGCCTCTAGAATCCCTAGAGTTGCTGACAAGGGGGGAAGGGAGGGGCTCCAACAAGCACCATCTGTGGCCTGTGCTGCAGGGGGCAACCACTGAAGGAACACAAAGCAGACACCATTCAAAATAATGGAGGAGTGAAGAGGATACTGTCTGGCCAGCAAAATACCCCTAAAGCTTTAAATGTGGCTTTCTCTGCGATTCCGAGAGCAAAGGGTCAGGGTATGGGGCCCTTCGGGGACAGATTGAGCAGGACTTTCCTTTCCATTGCAGTTTTCATTGAAGGAGCCATTTTCGCTTCTAGTCCATTTTCCTCCCACCGAAGCCAACTTTGGCACTGGCCACGCTATGGACCACCCATGCTTTCACACGATAGCGGAGACTGGTTTGCGGGTGTCACCTCGAGTGATGTCTTTTGGAGAGAGCATGTTCGGGGATACTCCTTGGAAGGTATCTTCCAAATGCCTCCAGCAGTGCCCTTTCTCACGTGGATATCTTTACGTATGCTGATATCTTTATGCTGTTGAGTCTGCACAAGGCGTGTCTCATGCTGACTTGCAGACCGTTTGTTGCATCTATGGTATAAGTCCCGAATGAAGGCTTGGAAAAGGAGGCATCTTGTCTCCTGACCCTCTCTCAGCTATGCAGGTCAGCATCCGACAACACTTGAATTGCGGCTTCATTTAACAGCAATGAAGCAATCTGCTCTTCTTCCTTGCCACCAACACCTGCTCTCATGCTACAGACAGCTGTTAAGGACTCTATGAAAAGCACTTGCTGTAGAGCCTTCTTAGTGCAGTAGGCAGCATGTCAGTCTCATAATCTGAAGGTCCTGAGTTCAATCCTCAGAGAAGGCATCTGCTGCCCCTCAGGCTAGGTGTTTATTTTTCATTTTGTGGGGGGGAGGGGGGATTGGGTCTCCCATGTTGTCCTTCTGAGTCTGCGCTCAGAATCCAGAGAGGTGTCAATTACTCCAGGTGTGCAAGTCCCCAACTCCTCGTTAGTATAGTGGTGAGTATCCCTGCCTGTCACGCAGGAGACTGGGGTTCGATTCCCCAACGGGGAGATAAGTGGTCTGAGGTTTCTCTTTGCTCTATGATCCCAAGGCTTTCAGGGGGAGGGGGTCACTTTTCTTCTGATGAGTTTCTTTAGGACAGCACAGTGGGTCTTCTGATCTGATTAAACCTGCATTGTATGACCGCTGAGGCCTTTACACCAGGAGACCGTCATGACCACTTGCCCTCCGCCTCTTCCTCCAAGGCCTCTAGAATCCCTAGAGTTGCTGACAAGGGGGGAAGGGAGGGGCTCCAACAAGCACCATCTGTGGCCTGTGCTGCAGGGGGCAACCACTGAAGGAACACAAAGCAGACACCATTCAAAATAATGGAGGAGTGAAGAGGATACTGTCTGGCCAGCAAAATACCCCTAAAGCTTTAAATGTGGCTTTCTCTGCGATTCCGAGAGCAAAGGGTCAGGGTATGGGGCCCTTCGGGGACAGATTGAGCAGGACTTTCCTTTCCATTGCAGTTTTCATTGAAGGAGCCATTTTCGCTTCTAGTCCATTTTCCTCCCACCGAAGCCAACTTTGGCACTGGCCACGCTATGGACCACCCATGCTTTCACACGATAGCGGAGACTGGTTTGCGGGTGTCACCTCGAGTGATGTCTTTTGGAGAGAGCATGTTCGGGGATACTCCTTGGAAGGTATCTTCCAAATGCCTCCAGCAGTGCCCTTTCTCACGTGGATATCTTTACGTATGCTGATATCTTTATGCTGTTGAGTCTGCACAAGGCGTGTCTCATGCTGACTTGCAGACCGTTTGTTGCATCTATGGTATAAGTCCCGAATGAAGGCTTGGAAAAGGAGGCATCTTGTCTCCTGACCCTCTCTCAGCTATGCAGGTCAGCATCCGACAACACTTGAATTGCGGCTTCATTTAACAGCAATGAAGCAATCTGCTCTTCTTCCTTGCCACCAACACCTGCTCTCATGCTACAGACAGCTGTTAAGGACTCTATGAAAAGCACTTGCTGTAGAGCCTTCTTAGTGCAGTAGGCAGCACGTCAGTCTCATAATCTGAAGGTCCTGAGTTCAATCCTCAGAGAAGGCATCTGCTGCCCCTTAGGCTAGGTGTTTATTTTTCATTTTGTGGGGGGGAGGGGGGATTGGGTCTCCCATGTTGTCCTTCTGAGTCTGCGCTCAGAATCCAGAGAGGTGTCAATTACTCCAGGTGTGCAAGTCCCCAACTCCTCGTTAGTATAGTGGTGAGTATCCCTGCCTGTCACGCAGGAGACTGGGGTTCGATTCCCCAACGGGGAGATAAGTGGTCTGAGGTTTCTCTTTGCTCTATGATCCCAAGGCTTTCAGGGGGAGGGGGTCACTTTTCTTCTGATGAGTTTCTTTAGGACAGCACAGTGGGTCTTCTGATCTGATTAAACCTGCATTGTATGATCGCTGAGGCCTTTACACCAGGAGACCGTCATGACCACTTGCCCTCCGCCTCTTCCTCCAAGGCCTCTAGAATCCCTAGAGTTGCTGACAAGGGGGGAAGGGAGGGGCTCCAACAAGCACCATCTGTGGCCTGTGCTGCAGGGGGCAACCACTGAAGGAACACAAAGCAGACACCATTCAAAATAATGGAGGAGTGAAGAGGATACTGTCTGGCCAGCAAAATACCCCTAAAGCTTTAAATGTGGCTTTCTCTGCGATTCCGAGAGCAAAGGGTCAGGGTATGGGGCCCTTCGGGGACAGATTGAGCAGGACTTTCCTTTCCATTGCAGTTTTCATTGAAGGAGCCATTTTCGCTTCTAGTCCATTTTCCTCCCACCGAAGCCAACTTTGGCACTGGCCACGCTATGGACCACCCATGCTTTCACACGATAGCGGAGACTGGTTTGCGGGTGTCACCTCGAGTGATGTCTTTTGGAGAGAGCATGTTCGGGGATACTCCTTGGAAGGTATCTTCCAAATGCCTCCAGCAGTGCCCTTTCTCACGTGGATATCTTTACGTATGCTGATATCTTTATGCTGTTGAGTCTGCACAAGACGTGTCTCATGCTGACTTGCAGACCGTTTGTTGCATCTATGGTATAAGTCCCGAATGAAGGCTTGGAAAAGGAGGCATCTTGTCTCCTGACCCTCTCTCAGCTATGCAGGTCAGCATCCGACAACACTTGAATTGCGGCTTCATTTAACAGCAATGAAGCAATCTGCTCTTCTTCCTTGCCACCAACACCTGCTCTCATGCTACAGACAGCTGTTAAGGACTCTATGAAAAGCACTTGCTCTAGAGCCTTCTTAGTGCAGTAGGCAGCACGTCAGTCTCATAATCTGAAGGTCCTGAGTTCAATCCTCAGAGAAGGCATCTGCTGCCCCTCAGGCTAGGTGTTTATTTTTCATTTTGTGGGGGGAGGGGGGATTGGGTCTCCCATGTTGTCCTTCTGAGTCTGCGCTCAGAATCCAGAGAGGTGTCAATTACTCCAGGTGTGCAAGTCCCCAACTCCTCGTTAGTATAGTGGTGAGTATCCCTGCCTGTCACACAGGAGACTGGGGTTCGATTCCCCAACGGGGAGATAAGTGGTCTGAGGTTTCTCTTTGCTCTATGATCCCAAGGCTTTCAGGGGGAGGGGGTCACTTTTCTTCTGATGAGTTTCTTTAGGACAGCACAGTGGGTCTTCTGATCTGATTAAACCTGCATTGTATGACCGCTGAGGCCTTTACACCAGGAGACCGTCATGACCACTTGCCCTCCGCCTCTTCCTCCAAGGCCTCTAGAATCCCTAGAGTTGCTGACAAGGGGGGAAGGGAGGGGCTCCAACAAGCACCATCTGTGGCCTGTGCTGCAGGGGACAACCACTGAAGGAACACAAAGCAGACACCATTCAAAATAATGGAGGAGTGAAGAGGATACTGTCTGGCCAGCAAAATACCCCTAAAGCTTTAAATGTGGCTTTCTCTGCGATTCCGAGAGCAAAGGGTCAGGGTATGGGGCCCTTCGGGGACAGATTGAGCAGGACTTTCCTTTCCATTGCAGTTTTCATTGAAGGAGCCATTTTCGCTTCTAGTCCATTTTCCTCCCACCGAAGCCAACTTTGGCACTGGCCACGCTATGGACCACCCATGCTTTCACACGATAGCGGAGACTGGTTTGCGGGTGTCACCTCGAGTGATGTCTTTGGAGAGAGCATGTTCGGGGATACTCCTTGGAAGGTATCTTCCAAATGCCTCCAGCAGTGCCCTTTCTCACGTGGATATCTTTACGTATGCTGATATCTTTATGCTGTTGAGTCTGCACAAGGCGTGTCTCATGCTGACTTGCAGACCGTTTGTTGCATCTATGGTATAAGTCCCGAATGAAGGCTTGGAAAAGGAGGCATCTTGTCTCCTGACCCTCTCTCAGCTATGCAGGTCAGCATCCGACAACACTTGAATTGCGGCTTCATTTAACAGCAATGAAGCAATCTGCTCTTCTTCCTTGCCACCAACACCTGCTCTCATGCTACAGACAGCTGTTAAGGACTCTATGAAAAGCACTTGCTGTAGAGCCTTCTTAGTGCAGTAGGCAGCACGTCAGTCTCATAATCTGAAGGTCCTGAGTTCAATCCTCAGAGAAGGCATCTGCTGCCCCTCAGGCTAGGTGTTTATTTTTCATTTTGTGGGGGGGAGGGGGGATTGGGTCTCCCATGTTGTCCTTCTGAGTCTGCGCTCAGAATCCAGAGAGGTGTCAATTACTCCAGGTGTGCAAGTCCCCAACTCCTCGTTAGTATAGTGGTGAGTATCCCTGCCTGTCACGCAGGAGACTGGGGTTTGATTCCCCAACGGGGAGATAAGTGGTCTGAGGTTTCTCTTTGCTCTATGATCCCAAGGCTTTCAGGGGGAGGGGGTCACTTTTCTTCTGATGAGTTTCTTTAGGACAGCACAGTGGGTCTTCTGATCTGATTAAACCTGCATTGTATGACCGCTGAGGCCTTTACACCAGGAGACCGTCATGACCACTTGCCCTCTGCCTCTTCCTCCAAGGCCTCTAGAATCCCTAGAGTTGCTGACAAGGGGGGAAGGGAGGGGCTCCAACAAGCACCATCTGTGGCCTGTGCTGCAGGGGGCAACCACTGAAGGAACACAAAGCAGACACCATTCAAAATAATGGAGGAGTGAAGAGGATACTGTCTGGCCAGCAAAATACCCCTAAAGCTTTAAATGTGGCTTTCTCTGCGATTCCGAGAGCAAAGGGTCAGGGTATGGGGCCCTTCGGGGACAGATTGAGCAGGACTTTCCTTTCCATTGCAGTTTTCATTGAAGGAGCCATTTTCGCTTCTAGTCCATTTTCCTCCCACCGAAGCCAACTTTGGCACTGGCCACGCTATGGACCACCCATGCTTTCACACAATAGCGGAGACTGGTTTGCGGGTGTCACCTCGAGTGATGTCTTTTGGAGAGAGCATGTTCGGGGATACTCCTTGGAAGGTATCTTCCAAATGCCTCCAGCAGTGCCCTTTCTCACGTGGATATCTTTACGTATGCTGATATCTTTATGCTGTTGAGTCTGCACAAGGCGTGTCTCATGCTGACTTGCAGACCGTTTGTTGCATCTATGGTATAAGTCCCGAATGAAGGCTTGGAAAAGGAGGCATCTTGTCTCCTGACCCTCTCTCAGCTATGCAGGTCAGCATCCGACAACACTTGAATTGCGGCTTCATTTAACAGCAATGAAGCAATCTGCTCTTCTTCCTTGCCACCAACACCTGCTCTCATGCTACAGACAGCTGTTAAGGACTCTATGAAAAGCACTTGCTGTAGAGCCTTCTTAGTGCAGTAGGCAGCACGTCAGTCTCATAATCTGAAGGTCCTGAGTTCAATCCTCAGAGAAGGCATCTGCTGCCCCTCAGGCTAGGTGTTTATTTTTCATTTTGTGGGGGGGGAGGGGGGATTGGGTCTCCCATGTTGTCCTTCTGAGTCTGCGCTCAGAATCCAGAGAGGTGTCAATTACTCCAGGTGTGCAAGTCCCCAACTCCTCGTTAGTATAGAGGTGAGTATCCCTGCCTGTCACGCAGGAGACTGGGGTTCGATTCCCCAACGGGGAGATAAGTGGTCTGAGGTTTCTCTTTGCTCTATGATCCCAAGGCTTTCAGGGGGAGGGGGTCACTTTTCTTCTGATGAGTTTCTTTAGGACAGCACAGTGGGTCTTCTGATCTGATTAAACCTGCATTGTATGACCGCTGAGGCCTTTACACCAGGAGACCGTCATGACCACTTGCCCTCCGCCTCTTCCTCCAAGGCCTCTAGAATCCCTAGAGTTGCTGACAAGGGGGGAAGGGAGGGGCTCCAACAAGCACCATCTGTGGCCTGTGCTGCAGGGGGCAACCACTGAAGGAACACAAAGCAGACACCATTCAAAATAATGGAGGAGTGAAGAGGATACTGTCTGGCCAGCAAAATACCCCTAAAGCTTTAAATGTGGCTTTCTCTGCGATTCCGAGAGCAAAGGGTCAGGGTATGGGGCCCTTCGGGGACAGATTGAGCAGGACTTTCCTTTCCATTGCAGTTTTCATTCAAGGAGCCATTTTCGCTTCTAGTCCATTTTCCTCCCACCGAAGCCAACTTTGGCACTGGCCACGCTATGGACCACCCATGCTTTCACACGATAGCGGAGACTGGTTTGCGGGTGTCACCTCGAGTGATGTCTTTTGGAGAGAGCATGTTCGGGGATACTCCGTGGAAGGTATCTTCCAAATGCCTCCAGCAGTGCCCTTTCTCACGTGGATATCTTTACGTATGCTGATATCTTTATGCTGTTGAGTCTGCACAAGGCGTGTCTCATGCTGACTTGCAGACCGTTTGTTGCATCTATGGTATAAGTCCCGAATGAAGGCTTGGAAAAGGAGGCATCTTGTCTCCTGACCCTCTCTCAGCTATGCAGGTCAGCATCCGACAACACTTGAATTGCGGCTTCATTGCGGAGCCTGGGGAGAAGACAGGGCAGGAAGGAAACGCTGATCGCTGCCTCCGCGGGACAAAAGGGCAGCGACAGCGCGCAAAGGTTGTGGATGGGCGGGCCTGGAGGGAAAATGGCTGAGCTGCTGGGACATGGGAGGGAGAGAGATGGAAGGGACTTGAGGGAAGGGAGAGAGCTGCTGGGGCATGAGAGAGAGAGGAGGAAGGGACTGGAGGGAAGGGAGAGAGCTGCTGGGACATGGGAGGGAGAGGAGGAAGGGAGAGAGCTACTGGACATGGGAGGGAGAGGTAGAAGGGACTGGAGGGAATGGAGAGAGCTACTGGGACATGGGAGGGAGAGGAAGCAGGGACTGGAGGGAAGGGAGACAGCTGCTGGGACATGGGAGGGAGAGGAAGAAGGGACTGGAGGGAAGGGAGAGAGCTGCTGGGGCATGAGAGGGAGAGGATGAAGGGACTGGAGGGAAGGGAGAGAGCTGCTGGGACATGGGAGGGAGAGGAGGAAGGGACTGGAGGGAAGGGAGAGAGCTGCTGGGACATGGGAGGGAGAGGAGGAAGGGAGAGAGCTACTGGACATGGGAGGGTGAGGAAGAAGGGACTGGAGGGAAGGGTGAGAGCTGCTGGGACATGGGAGGGAGAGGAAGAAGGAACTGGAGGGAATGGAGAGAGCTACTGGACATGGGAGGGAGAGGAAGAAGGGACTGGAGGGAAGGGAGAGAGCTACTGGACATGGGAGGGAGAGGTAGAAGGGACTGGAGGGAAGGGAGAGAGCTGCTGGGACATGGGAGGGAGAGGAAGAAGAGATTGGCGGGAAGGGAGAGAGCTGCTGGGACATGGGAGGGGGAGAAGGAAGGGAGAGAGCTACTGGACATGGGAGGGAGAGGAATAAGGGACTGGAGGGAAGGGAGAGAGCTGCTGGGACATGGGAGGGAGAGGAAGAAGGGAATGAAGGGAAGGGAGAGAGCTACTGGGACATGGGAGGGAGAGGAAGAAGGGACTGGAGGGAAGGGAGAGAGCTGCTGGGACATGGGAGGGAGAGGACGAAGGGAGAGAGCTACTGGACATGGGAGGGAGAGGAAGAAGGGACTGGAGGGAGAGAGCTGCTGGAAATGGGAGGATAGGGAGAGAAAGATGGGGGATGGATGAAAGGATGCAGAGAGAAAGGGGAGAGACTGGAAGGGTGTGGAGAGAGAGGGGAGACTGAACAGAAAAGGGTAGAGAGATAGAGAGACACTGGATATAAGGAGAGGGGAGATAGAGACACTAGTTGGAAGGATCAGGAGAGAGGGTAGATGGGTGGAAGGATGAGGAGAGAAAAAGGGAAGACACTGGATGGAAGGGTAGGGAGAAAAAGGAGACGCTGGATGCAAAAGAAAGAGGGGAGACACTGGAAGGATGGGGATAGAAAGAGGGGAGCTGCTGGATGGAAAGAGGGAGAGGACAGAGTAGGGAAGATTGTAAGCTCTTCTGAGCAGGTACTGTCCTTATTTGTTAATTTGTACAGCGCTGTGTAACCCTAGTAGCGCTCTAGAAATGTTAAGTAGTAGTAGTAGTAGTAGTAAGACTGGAGAATAAGAGGAAGGGGCATGTGGAGAACAAGGGTGAGGAAAAGATGAAAAGCCATAGGTGATGAATGGACAGGAAACCCTGGCAAGAGAAAGACGAAGGAAAGCAGAATCTAGAGACTGGGAGCAACACAATGAGAAAAAGTAAATGGCCATACAACAAAGGTAAAGAAAATAATGTTATTTTTAATTTAGGATAAAGTAATATGGTACCTGTGTTAATAAAGTTTCAGAGACCAATACTTCCTTCCTTAGGTCAGGAGAGGATACCATAACAGCATTATATTGACCTGAGGCAGGAGGTTTTGGCCTCTGAAAGCTCATTGAAAAGGGTGTTAGGCTATTAAATTATTTTCTGAAACCTGATGCACTGAAAAGCAGCACTTTACCCCTGTGTAACAAATGCATCTGATTAGTGTGACTAAATTTTGCTGGGGAAGGGGGGTAGAGAGAAAAGTTTGTGCCCACCCACTTTAGGTTCAGGCCAATTTATTAAAATTGGCAGTCTGGCTACGCCACTGGTGGAATCCTTTTTGGCCGTTGCGCTGCGCTGCCATACACACAGGCAGCTTCGCTCTCCCCCACCGCGTTCATCCGGCCCTAAACAGGAAGTGCATCATAGAGGGCCAGAATGGACGCGGCAGGGAGGAGCGAAGCTGCCTGTGTGTATGGCAGCGCAGCGCGACGGCCGAAAAGGATTCCACTTGCAGGGACGATGCAGCGGAGCCTGGGGAGAAGACAGGGCAGGAAGGAAACGCTGCCTCCGCGGGACAAAAGAGCAGCGACAGCGCGCAAAGGTTCTGGATGGGCGGGCCTGGAGGGAAAATGGGTGGGCCTGGGCCCGTCCAGGCCCCCCCGTGGCTACGCCCCTGGTTCAGGGATACTCCTTGAAGGTATCTTTCACATGCCTCCAGCAGTTGCTTTTCTCATGCCCCTTTTTGTGCCTAGTATAGTAACCAGCACCCAAAAGTTTTAAAAACTTAAGAAATGGCTCTCGCAAGCCCGTTAGAGCCCCCTCCAGCACACCACTGGTGCAGTGGGGTTTTGGAAGGCTCAGCAGACAAAATAAGGCAGCAACAATGATTTGTTTACCGGTGAGCATTTATATGAAGTCCACTGCAGTGCCCCTTAAGGTGCCCTATTGCTCCCCCGGGATGTGTGGGGGACCAGTCAGCTAAAAATTCTAACCCCTCCTACATCCCAATGGCTTGATTTTCTATGTTTTTCACTTGGATGTATTTTTTTTTTTTTCAAAAATGGAGTATAAATATAAACATTTTGAGCACAAAACATCTTGTAGAAAAAAAATAGACGTTTTTCTGTTTTGCCCCTCTATGCAACTTTTTCAGTCTAAGTGCTTTGAAATATGTCTCAAAGTATAGTTAAATGGTCAATATTTTCAGTGGAGAAGGGTATATAGTGGAGTTCCCCAGGGGTCTGTTCTGGGACTACTGCTTTTTTTTAATTCTTAATTTTTATTCAAATTTTATTAATCATGCCAACAACCACATTAAAAAAAAATACAGTAATGGAAAGAAAATATCCATCAAACCAATGAATACAGCAAAATCTCATGCTAAAATAATATTCTTTAACATAATCAACATCACATAAGAAGCTCCAAAATTGATTAAACCTTCTGCATCCCTCCCTCCCTTCCCTTTTAACATATTTATAAAAGATCTAGAAGCAGAATCAGGTCTGCTGAGAGACCCAGCCAGGTTTAGGGTAGGACCAGACCACCCCCCCCCCCCCCCCACCTGGGCTGCTGCTGCTGCTCCCCTCCCCTCCCCCCCCCCCCCCCCCCCACTCAGGCAACTGCCACACTGCCACACTGCCCTCCCCCAACTTGGGCTACCCCCCACACTCAGACCACCACTTGCCTGCCCCCTTACCTTTCTGCTTCAGTGACTGTTGCTGTCCTCGCCCGCTCCTGTGTGTCAGGAGTTGGGAACCTGAATATTGCATTGATGTAATCATCCTGGTCCTGGGTAGTATGCAGCAGGAGCAGAAGAGACAGACCCAGAAGTAGGCAGGCAGGTATTAGGAAGCTTCCCTCCCCCCCCCCCCTCGCATCCCCCCCAGCAGCCCTGTGAGGGAATAATGAGTGAGTGAAGTGATCAGATTTGCAGATGACACAATGGGCTCCTTTTACTAAGCTGCAGTATGCATTAGTGAGTGCTTACTACAGCTAAAAAGGATTTACTGCAGGACATGCTGTGGTATTCCACAGTCATTTTGCAATGTGCACGTGGAAACCACATGCTAAAAAATAATTTTCCGCAAAGGGGACCTGTCTAGGGGCAGAGAGTGGGTGTTTCTGCGCTAATCAGTTAGCATGCCTGTATTACCATATGCTAACTGATTAGCGCACGATTAGCACGTAAGTCCTTACCTGCCTACAAAATAGGTGTTACTAAGTGCTCCTCAGGGGCGTACCCAGACCTTGCGGTGGGAGGGGGCCAGAGCTCGAGGTGGGGGGCACATTTTGGTCTGCCATCCCGCTGCCGTCCTGCCGCTCCCCACCTACTGCTGCAGCAAATAATTTGGCTGGAGGACGTGAGGGGAAGACAGAGCAGGGCAGGCAATGCGGCAGCGCCGGAGACCAGCGCTGGCCAAGGCTTCAGCGGGCGGGGGTTGGGGACCCCGCCAGCAAACCCAGGGGCCCAGAGGAAATTTGAGGGGGCCCAGGCCCCCGTGGCCCCAAGTAGCTACGCCACTGGTGCTCCTGCACTAAAAATGGCCTTAGCATGCAGGAATAACCCACATAAGGGCGCGCTAAGGCCACATTTTTGCACAGCTTAGCAAAAGGAACCCAAAGTAAGTCAAATTTATTAAATAATAAGAGAATTGTGAGAAATTGCAAGAGGACCCTATGAGATTGGGCATCCATGCTGCAGATGAAAATTTAAGGTGAGAAAGTGCGAAATGATGCACGTAGGGAAGAGCAACCGAAACTATAGCTATATGATGCAAGGCTCCTCATTAGGAGTTACCACCCAGCAAAAGGATTTAGGTGTCTAGGACTGTTTGGGTTGGACCAATTTCCTACTATGGTGGGGGACATTCTACTCACACCCATTTAAAAAAACCCATCTCAGGATATAAGTCAAGCGTCAAACTATAGAACTATTGCTAATATCCCACTATCTGAGAAAATAGCACTGGGTTGCGGAACAATTATTGGCCTGTTTAGAAATGCATGATCTTCTTTCTGATAGGTTTTCTTAGAGTTTTCAGTACAGAGAGGGTCTTTGTTGGCTGAAATTCATGAGTTTCTCTCTTCTGGATAACGAGTATTTATGATACAGCTTGACTTAATGGACCATGACTGTTTTTTCTATAGACTAGAACCAAATAGGAATATCTGGAAAGGTTCTTAACTGGGTTTGTGGGTATTTTAACTTGTCAAAATTATATGATAAGGATGTCAGGTGAGATTTCAGCTCCTTGGAGCATGACTTATAGCGGAGAAATTAAATGAATTCTTTGCTTCGGTCTTCACCGAGGAGGATTTGGGGGGGACACCGGTGCCGGAAAGAATATTTGAAGCGGGGGAGTCGGAGAAACTAAACGAATTCTCTGTAACCTTGGAGGATGTAATGGGTCAGTTCAGCAAGCTGAAGAGTAGTAAATCACCGGGACCTGATGGTATTCATCCCAGAGTATTAATAGAACTAAAAAATGAACTTGCGGAGCTACTGTTAGAAATATGCAATCTGTCCCTAAAATCGAGTGTAGTACCGGAAGACTGGAGGGTAGCCAATGTTACTCCGATTTTTAAGAAGGGTTCCAGAGGAGATCCGGGAAATTATAGACCGGTGAGTCTGACGTCGGTGCCGGGCAAGATGGTGGAGGCTATTATTAAGAATAAATTGCAGAGCATATACAAAAACATGGACTGATGAGACAAAGTCAGCACGGATTTAATGAAGGGAAGTCTTGCCTCACCAATCTAATGCATTTTTTTTGAGGGGGTAAGCAAACATGTGGACAATGGGGAGCCGGTTGATATTGTATATCTGGATTTTCAGAAGGCGTTTGACAAAGTGCCGCACGAAAGACTCCTGAAGAAATTGCAGAGTCATGGAATCGGAGGTAGGGTATTATTATGGATTAAGAACTGGTTGAAAGATAGGAAGCAGAGAGTAGGATTGCGTGGCCAGTATTCTCAGTGGAGGAGGGTAGTTAGTGGGGTCCCGCAGGGGTCTGTGCTGGGTCCGTTGCTTTTTAATGTATTTATAAATGACCTAGAGATGGGAATAACTAGTGAGGTAATTAAATTCGCCGATGACACAAAATTATTCAGGGTCGTCAAGTCGCAGGAGGAATGTGAACGATTACAGGAGGACCTTGCGAGACTGGGAGATTGGGCGTGCAAGTGGCAGATGAAGTTCAATGTTGACAAGTGCAAAGTGATGCATGTGGGTAAGAGGAACCCGAATTATAGCTACGTCTTGCAAGGTTCCGCGTTAGGAGTTACGGATCAAGAAAGGGATCTGGGTGTCGTCGTCGATGATACGCTGAAACCTTCTGCTCAGTGTGCTGCTGCGGCTAGGAAAGCGAATAGAATGTTGGGTGTTATTAGGAAGGGTATGGAGTCCAGGTGTGCGGATGTTATAATGCCATTGTATCGCTCCATGGTGCGACCGCACCTGGAGTATTGTGTTCAGTACTGGTCTCCGTATCTCAAAAAAGATATAGTAGAATTGGAAAAGGTACAGCGAAGGGCGACGAAAATGATAGTGGGGATGGGACGACTTTCCTATGAAGAGAGGCTGAGAAGGCTAGGGCTTTTTAGCTTGGAGAAGAGACGGCTGAGGGGAGATATGATAGAAGTGTATAAAATAATGAGTGGAATGGATCGGGTGGATGTGAAGCGACTGTTCACGCTATCCAAAAATACTAGGACTAGAGGGCATGAGTTGAAGCTACAGTGTGGTAAATTTAAAACGAATCGGAGAAAATTTTTCTTCACCCAACGTGTAATTAGACTCTGGAATTCGTTGCCGGAGAACGTGGTACGGGCGGTTAGCTTGACGGAGTTTAAAAAGGGGTTAGATAGATTCCTAAAGGACAAGTCCATAGACCGCTATTAAATGGACTTGGAAAAATTCCGCATTTTTAGGTATAACTTGTCTGGAATGTTTTTACGTTTGGGGAGCGGGCCAGGTGCCCTTGACCTGGATTGGCCACTGTCGGTGACAGGATGCTGGGCTAGATGGACCTTTGGTCTTTCCCAGTATGGCACTACTTATGTACTTATGTACTTATGATCCTTCAGGGGTCAAACACCTTCAGGGGTCAAACAAAAACAGAAGAAAAGACCTCCACTGAGGGAAAGCACCGGGCATCAAACAGTAGAGAAACAAAGAAGACGATCCTCTTGCAGATGGTGTCCAGAAAAGATTCTTTATTTACCAACAATCTTAATGTAACCCTATGGGTTAAATGTTAAAAGATTACCTGGCTCATTCTGGTTCTGGTGTGGAGACAGTGAGCAGTGCAGTGAAACTGAGTGGTCTGTGTGCATGTGCTGAGTGTTCCGCATGCTGATGGAACTCTCAGGAGAGTGACAAACAGCTCAGGCTGGCAGTTGGGAGAGAGCTCTATTACTGAGAACATGTTACTAGGGAAAGTCTGGAAGAAAGTTGATGCTGGAGATCATCACCTACAAGAAAAGGTGCCCACCGTTCAAGAGAGCTAGAAAGAGAAAACAAAGAGAGCAGCTAAGTGACTGAAACTATTTTAAAAAGTGCACGTAAGAGAAAATAGTAAAGGAAGCCTGAACAATAAGTGAGAGATAACTAAAAGAAGAAAAAAATGAGTAGAGGAAAACTTACATGTTGGGATCCTTGGGGGTCTCCAGGGGTCTGAGGGACAGGAGAGGGGAGACTTTGAAGAGTTTTGTGGAATTGAATGTACTTAAATGATTTATGTAACTAATATTTATACTTATCTGAGGATGCTCTCAATGTTTCTAGAGATTAAACTGATTTGTGTTTCTAACCTGTAATTGGAATACATATGTTAAATTTGCAAGTTGATAAATTTTCATTAGCATTTAAATATAATTCACTAATAAAAAAAAATATTTTCTTTTTATTGTTAAACTCCCTGGTTCGTGTTGAGTCATTTTGGGGAAACACTGTGACATATTTGGTACCATCATTGTAATACCTTGCTCTGCCACCAGGGGGTTTACATTAAAATAGGGTCCCCATCCCCTATTTTATTTTTGAAGACTGTTGGTAAATAAAGAATGTTTCCTGGACACCATCTACGAGAGGATCCTCTTCTTTGTTACTCTCCTGTTTGATGCCTGGTGCTATCCTTCAGGGTTCTCCACTCTTTCCAGGTCTGTTCAGTTGCGTGATGTGCACTTTTGGTTGTGGTCTCAGACCTAGGGGCAAGTTTTGATATTTCTGTGGATGATATAATCCTTCAGCTTCCAGTCTCATCCTCTAGGACTGCTGTGGTATTCTCTGTTACCCTCTTTTTTTTGGCAGTGGACAACTGGGTGCAGTTACACTGTTTTAAGTTAAATGTAAAATACAACAAAAAAGTGGACCCAGACTTTCACCACAAAATGTTGAAAAGGAGAAAAAGGTCTCAGATGTTACCGGATCTATACACCCTGTGTATTCACATCAGGTCAAACAAAAAGATCCAGTTGGTAACTACCATAATCATTGACCAAAAAACCCCTCCTGCCTCTTCTTTTTTTTAAACATTTTGACATTATCATTATCATTTCATATTTTTTGCTTTTTGTTGTTGCAATTTTCACTCTTTTTCATAAAAATGAACAAGAGTTGCTGGCAATTGGCAAACTCTATAGAATGACACTTATATGTGACCCGCTACATCCCGGCTTATGGTCGGTTTGCTGCCGCTTTCTCAAGGGATATGGGCCTGTGGTCACCTAAAAGAAGTGATAACAGCAAGTCAGTCAGCTGAAAAAAGGTGAACAGAAAAATCGTACTTGCCTGGCTTAAACACATAGTTTCAATGGCTTTGTTCAAAACATAGGGGCAACATTAATAGAATTTTATTACAGAGGGAGTTGTTTTGGATCTATCATTTGCAGTCACTGGAACCTACAGGCTTGAACACCAGTGCAAATTGGGGCTGCTATTTATAAAACTGTTTTTTTTCTATAAGATTGCTGTTTTTTTCAACATTACTGATGTCATATTTGTTTTTTTTCTGGTGTTTCCAACTGCCAGGTTTTTAAGATGCCGCCACCATGTTTTCCAGTCTGGCGGCAGAGGCGCATTGCATGGTTCTATGATGTATGTGCTAGCCAAGTAAGATGTTTCTGTTCACCTTTTTTCAGCTGAGTGACTTGCTGTTATCACTTCTTTTAGGTGACCACTGGCCCACATCCCTTGAGAAAGCGGCAGGGTCATAGATAAGTGTCATTCTATAGCATTTGCCAATTGCTAGTTGCTCTTGTTCATTTTTATGAAAAATATTGAAAAATGCAAAACAAATGCAAAAAATATGATATGGAATGATAATGTCAAAATATTAGAAATATGAAGAGGCAGGAGGGGTTTTTTGGTCAATGATTATAGTAGTTACCAATTGGATCTTTTTGTTTGACCTGATGTGAATGCACAGGGCGTATAGATCCAATAACATCTGAGACCTTTTCCTCCTTTTCAGCATTTTGGTGGTGAAAGTCTGGGTCCACTTTTTTGTTGTATTTTGGTATTCGTGAGTGGACCTTTTCGACTCTTTTTGGACTAAGTTAAATCTAGACAAAACTAAAGTACTTGTGTTAGGTACTCCTTCTCTGAGCCCCACGGGGAGTGATTTCACTGTTCAGAATAATATTTTAAAATTTGAATCCTCTTTGCAGGTGTTAGGTATGATATTGGACTCAGGCCTCAGTATGGAGGCATATGTTAAATTACTGTCACAGAAGGGTTTTAAAAAAATATTTTAAGTATTAGGATGAATTTCTTAAATGACCATTATAAGTTGGTAGTTCAGATATTGTTTCTGCCTATTATAGAGTATTGCAATCTTGCATTTGCAAGTTGTTCTGTGAATTTGGAAAGGTGACTTCAAACCTTGCAAAATAGTGCTGCTCAGTTGACGTCATGCTAAGAAGTTTGATAGTGCTACTCCTTTATTAAACAAATGAAGGAGACCTTATATTTATAGTGTGGAGATCAATTCAAAATCTAAAGCATATCTCAAACACTAAACAATTTCCCACTTTTAACGATGATATCAATCGCAGCATACACATTTATACATGGCTGCACATCCTATCTTCAATGGGGATCATCAGATTACTTTGATCACCACTACCATCTGGGGAGTTCCCCAGTATTCCATAGGTGACACCCCGTTCTTCATTGATCAACCCGAATATACTATTCAATATTTTTTTACTATTTGTTTTCTTTTTTTATATAGTTTTATATCCAAATCTACTTATATATATGTTAAATCAAACAACTACTATCAAGTACTATTTAGTATTTAGTACTTAGCTTATAAAACTTTCAGCAGTGATATTTTTTCCAGACCAAACCTCCGCCAACATGGCCAGGTTTCGAAAGTCTTCATCAGGGAAGAGGCATGTATCACTAAGTTTGCTCCTGCACATAAAGAAAAAAATGCACATAAAGACACTACATTGGCTTCCAGTGCAAGCACGCAATCATATTAAACTTTGCACTTTGGTCTTTACATCCCAGTTTGGACAGATATGTTAGTCATTTTGCATTGTTTTCCAAGGGTGCCAGGTTATTATGTGCTACTAGTCAATTGAAATACCATTTTCCACCTGTGTCTTATGTAAAATGTAACCCATGGATGTTTGGGAATCATGGTGGAGTGAGCCCCGGTGGCAGGTCATTGGAGTGGCTGGAGGGCCCTGGAGGAGCTCAGGAATTATAAAAGGGAAACCTAGAGGAAAGGATTTGTCCCTGGTTCTGCCTCTTGACAGAGTAACTAGGTCCTTGGGTGCCTGTGTTACTTATAGCCCCCTGCCAGGTGACCCAGTGTAATTAAGGGGGGTCCTGCAATGCTGTAACTGATGGATTGAAGTCATAGACAGTGAACTGTTACATTGCACCAGCCATTTGAGGAGCCAGAAACTCGGCGGATTGGGGAGTCCAGCCGTAACCAGAGCTCAGGTGGAGTGTGGTCTACCCCTGGCTGAGGTGAGACCTTTGGAGTGGCAGACCGAAGGGAGAAGACAGTTACATTAAGTCTAGCCCGGATGGTATTGAAGTACATCAGGACAGTGAAATCTGTTCTGGGTTGCAATTGGACTGCAGGACAGGCATGAGGGTTATGTACATGTGCCAACCCAGTAATTAATTATTGCTGTGATCATCTTAAAAGCAGTGGCGTAGCTACGTGGGGCCTGAGGGGGCCGGGGCCCCCGCAGATTCACCCCAGGACCCCCCTCCCGGCGAACCCGCCCCCGCCGCCGCCTACCTTTACTTTTGCTGGCGGGGGATCCCACTCCCCGCCAGCCGACGTCTTCTCAGTCCTTCCTGCTCTTCAATTTGTTTGCTGACGTCCTGCACGTAATTGTACGTGCAGGACGTCAGCAAACAAATTGAAGAGCGGGAAGCGACTAAGAAGAAGACGTCGGCTGGCGGGGAGTGGGATCCCCCGCCAGCAAAAGTAAAGGTAGGCTGCAGCGGCGGCGGGGTCGCGGTGGGAGGGGGGCGGCAATTTCGGCGGTGGGGGGGCGGCGCCGGGGGAGGGCTAAAATGTGCCCCCTCCCCCCGGGCTCTGGACCCCTCACCCACGGAAGGCTGGCTACGCCCCTGCTTAAAAGCAATTATAATTTACATCTGACTCTATGAAGATCAATGCATTGAAACCATCAGTAAAGTAGTTAATAAATGTTCCAGTTCTTTTGATCCTCTGGGTGTCATGTGGTTCCTGAGTGAATGAACTGGCAGGACCAGAGTGAGAAAGTGACTATCAACAGTGTCTCTTGAGCCTTCTTTCTAACCCGGGATAGCAGGACCAGGTTACATAAAATAGAGGAGATATGTGAATTTGATATTCTTATCAAACTGCATTAATGTGGAATTTGCTTCCTTTGTCTATTAAACTAGAATGGAATTGCATTTCCGCAAGAAATTGAAGACATATTTGTTTGGAAAAATTCTAATTCGGACATTAGAAATTTGTTGTGGTTTGCGTTTCATTATATTTCCTAGCAATGGCTAGCTTCTTTTATTGTGATTCGCATAGAACCAAATAGGAATATTGTAGAATGTAAGAATAAATATTGTATTATATTGTATTGTTGATGATGTATTGACATCTTCTGCTCGGTGTACAGCAGCAGCAGCTAAGGAAGCAAATAGAATGCTAGGAATCAGGAAAGAAACGGAGAATGAAACAGAGAATGTTATAATGCTTTTGTATTGCTCCATGGTGTGTGACTGTACCTTGAATATCGTGTGCAATTCTAGTCAATGCATATCAAGAACGATACAGCTGAATTAGAAAAGGTATAGAGAAAAGTGACCAAAACGTCAAAGGGGATAAAACAACTCCCCTTTGAGGAAACACTAAAGAAGTTAGGGCTCTTCAGCTTGGAGAAGAGACGGCTGAGGGGAGATATGATAGAGGTCTATAAAATAATGAGTGGAATGGGTAGATATGAATTGTTGATTACGCTTTCTAAAAGTACAAGGGCTAGGGGGCATACTATGAAGTTACTAAGTAGTACATTTAGAAACAAATGAGAGAAAATATTTCTTCACACAACATATAATTGCCAGGGAATGTAGTAAAAGCGGTTAGCATAGCAGGGTTTAAAGAAAGGTTTGGCCACTTTCCTGCAAGAAAAGTCCATTAACCATTATTAAGGTGGATTTGGGAAAATCCACTGCATATTCCTGTGGTAAGCATCATTTTATTTTATTTCTTTATTAGGATTTCTTTATTAGGATTTATTTACCACCTTTTTGAAGAAATTTACTCAAGGCGGTGTACAGTAAGAATAGATCAAACATGAGCAATAGGCAATTGCAGCAGTAAAAATATTCAAATAACAATACAAAGAGTGGCATAGTATACTACTTACAATGTCAACACCATAAGTAATAGAACATTTTAATTGATAGTGAAAGGTAAAGCAAAGATGGAACATATAGATAGGTAAGAGAGTAAGAAGAGTTAGAAAGTAAGGTGACTAATTTAAAGAAAGTTGCACATGGGGTCAGAGAGATGGTTAGATATTATCTCAGCTAGGGTAGGAGTGGATAAACCAGTGGCGTAGCCAGACCTGACATTTTGGGTGGGCCTGGAGCTAATATGGGTGGGCACTATGTATGTAAGTATGAGTAGCATTTAATGATGGATTTCTAAGTAGTCTGCCCAACAGCAGCCCTGCATCAATGTAAACCACATATATACTTCATAGAAAAACAGATATTTGTAATACAGTTACATTATCCCATATCTTAAACTTGACCAGACATAAGTCTGCAAT
Organism: Microcaecilia unicolor; assembly: GCF_901765095.1. Taxonomy (NCBI): domain Eukaryota; kingdom Metazoa; phylum Chordata; class Amphibia; order Gymnophiona; family Siphonopidae; genus Microcaecilia; species Microcaecilia unicolor. Next base: position 253,004,823 of record NC_044032.1, read on the forward strand.
AATGGCAAACATCTCAATACACATGACAGGATCCTGCAATATAATTACAGCAATAGCATATATCCTTCAAACTTTGCTTTATAACAAATGCCTGATTAAGTAAACGTTGAAGTCTTTTTCACTTCCTCTAGTTACTACTACTACTACTACTATTTAGCATTTCTATAGCGCTACAAGGCATACGCAGCGCTGCACAAACATAGAAGAAAGACAGTCCCTGCTCAAAGAGCTTACAATCTAATAGACAAAAAATAAATAAAGTAAGCAAATCAAATCAATTAGTGTGGACGGGAAGGAAGAGAGGAGGGTAGGTGGAGGCGAGTGGTTACAAGTGGTTACGAGTCAAAAGCAATGTTAAAGAGGTGGGCTTTCAGTCTAGATTTAAAGGTGGCCCTTCTGATGCTGACAAAATAAAATGACCACGGTTCGGTACATGTCCTTCAACTTTACATTATAATAAATATATATGCCTTACTAACTGTATTAATCAAACATTTAAAATTTGGTAAATATACCTTTGAAGACTTCTTCCTTTTCTACCTACTATGAAATTTGTCGCATATAGAGAACATAGCTAGAATGTTTCCTCTTATAGCTTTCCGTAGGAAAAATGTATTTAAATTCAGGTAGCACCTCAATAATAGCAACACAAAATCCCTTCACCTCCAGGTACTTTGTGAAGTAACAGAAAATCCTGCAAAGAAGCTTCTTAGAGTCTATGTTGCAAACCTTAACCAATTCTGAATACAACTGCCAATAACAGTACCTTTAAAAAGGCAGCAGTGAATACACACAACAGCAATACGCATCTCATTGGAAAGGCCAGACAAGTCAGACTCCTAGATCCCCCACACAAACTACATGCCAGCAAAATCTCTCACCTGCTGGATCACATGCAGAACACAGACCAACCCTCATCAATTATAGAATTAAGGACCAAAAATCAGAAATTGTCTTGTAGTCTGTCATCAGTCCTTCCCTTCCTTACCCCCCCTATCCATTCTTGTAGCCTGGCATCGGCCTTTCCCTTCCCTATCCCAGCATCCAGCCCTTCTATTCTACCCCCACTATCCATTCCCATAGCCCAGCATCAGTCCTTCCCTTCCCCACCATCCATCTGATAACTAGGCATCTGCCCCACCCCTCCCTGCTGGCACCTGAAAAGAAAAATCTTCAGTATTCACTGAAACAGCAAAACAGTGTTTTGATTTGCTTCATGCCACTGTAAAGAATGAGTTTCTCATCGCGAACATACCTGGTAAAAGCACTACGCCACCATCTGATGTGATCAAGAGAACAGGCATCCGGAATTCACATCCTTCTAAAGCACGTTCAAGGCTAAACCTGTGCAGCTCACTCAGGGAAGAAAAATGACATATTCGGCTCAGCTCATAGAACTGAGGTGGCCCAAGCTGTATCTTCTTAGCACTGAACATCTCAATCGCTTCTGGAGGACCTAACCACTATAGGATGAGAAGAAAAACAAGCTGCCTGCGATCCTCATGCTTGTGGCAGGCAAAACTAAAAACAGTATGAAACCGTGCGCGGGGCCCGTAGCCCTGCACGCGCCGCTGCCGGCTTCCTTCCTCCTCCCTCCCCTCAGGATGTAAGTTCCCGTTTTGGAGAGGGAGGAGGAAGGGAGCCGGCAGCGGCGCGTGCAGGGCTACGGGCCCCGTGCACGGTTTCATGCTATTTTTTGTTTTGCTGCGAAGGTCGGATTCAGAGTGAGACGTCCCGCCACAGGGTAGCTGGAGCTGACCCTCAGACGCTGCCAGGAAGGGACCTGAGCCACCCTAGCCCAAATTTTGGGAGCCGGTTGTTAAAGTTTAACAACCGGCTCCCAAAATTCTTTAAAAAATAACAAACGGCTCTGGCGAGCGCCGCGAACTGGTGCAAGCAAAAACCACTGGGTGTCCTCCTCCAGCCGAGCTGCAACACTGGCAGCAGAAATTTCCTTGTGGCACCGATCTGCATGCCGCGGGGAATGGGGGTAAGGAAAGCAAGGCAGGCACCTGACTGACGATCGGCGTTGGGGCGAGAGAAGCGAAACTGGGTGGGCCTGAGCCATGATTGGGTGGGCCTGGGCCCACCCAGGCCCACCCATAGCTACGCCCCTGGGATAAACACGGCCTGCTGCAGTATGTGAAGCCCATGTCACTCCTTGTGTGTGTGAGTGAGATTAAGAAGTTAGTTACTTCCATTAAATGCCTGGTTGAGGAGCCAAGCTTTCACCTACTTCCAGAAGCAGAAATAGTCTTGTGTTAAGCAGAGCCTTTCAGGGAGTGTATTTCAGAGTGTGGGGGCTACTCCGGAGAAGGCTTGCTTGCGGGTATCACATCGTGTAATGTGTTTTGGAGAGGGTGTGGTTAGTGATAGTCCTTGAGAGGACCTTAGTGTCCTTGTCAGTGTTTATAGGATCATCCTATTCTTCAGGTACTCAGGGCCATTTCCTTTAAGGGCCTTGAAGATCAGACATAGAGTTTTAAATAAAATCTATTTTACTCTTCAGGGATCCTGTGAGGTATTTGTGACTAGGATTGGTCACTGTTAGAAAAAGGATTCCGGGCTTGATGAACTTTTGGTCTGTCCCAGTATGCGAATGTTTATGTACTTAAATACTTATGAACCCTTTGCTTCTAAAACCAAAATGATAACAGTGTCCTGCTTGCAAGAGACAAGTCCTCTTAGGAACTGAGGTCTTCTTACAGGTCTTGGTTACTCTCAGTCTGTCTTTTGTGGAAAGGAAGGGTAGATAAAATGTCCTTCCAAGCAAGAGTGGAGGAGTAGCTCTAGTGATTAGAGCATGGGTCTGGTAACCAGGGAAGCCCTGTTCAAATGTTGCTGCTGCTTCATGTGATCTTGGGCAAGTCACATAAGTCTCCATTACCTCAAGTTCAAACTTTGATTATGAGCCCTCTGGGGATAGGGAAATACCTAGTATACCTGAAAATATGGGAGATAATAGCTAGGGTAGGTAGGAAGGAGTGCAGGTGAGCTACTACTGAACAGGCATGAACTAAATCCCAATATTTAAAATAAAAAGAAACAGTTACACTCTGGGGGTCTTGTGGCAGAGATAGTATATTCCTCTATCGTACAGTGCACAGCATGATCCTGCCACAGGGGCACACTCCCCACCAGACATCCAAAAGGGGTCCCACATCTACCCCTACCCAACTGTGCAATGACCATATATCAGTAATGACATCACTGACATACAAAATGGCTGCCCACATGTCACAACTCTAAACTCTACCATTAAATGCAAAAACTGGAAAACAAGTGTCATTTGCTTAGATGGCATTTCATTATTGCCTCAAACTTTTGTTTTATAACCATCCAGTGAGGAAAATGAAACCTGCAGCAAGATGGCAGAAGAGGAACATTCCTTGGAAAAGATAACCAACCCCTTATTGGAAAATACTGTGGCCTTTAACTATGTACAATATTTTGGTAAGATATTTTTCCTCATATGATTAAAAAAAAAAAGACCTCACCAGAGGAAATTCACTGTGTCAAGATAACATATTAACAGGGAGTAGAAATGTTATCTCATCGGAAGATGAGAAGAGAATGGGAGGGGTTGGAGGAGAGTCTGGCATGGATGAGAAGGGGCATCCAAGCAGTACTCCACCACCCTATGCTGTGGTCACTAATCTCATGTACTCATTCATCTCCGTTTCCCCCCGCTGGTGGAGCCTGGAGTTGTGTAGATAAGTCTCTTAACCGCTCACTGGACCAAGGGATAACCATCTATCAATCATAAACGAGCCCCTTTTTATTTTCCTGCTGCTTGTTGTTTATACTGTATGTTCACAGTAAGTCTCCAAAAAACTGAACTGGCAGTGTTTCCAGATCTGCTTGTTATGACAAAAGGGGAGTATAAATAAATAGCACCTATAAGAGATACTTTCAGCTTATTTCTCAAAGCTTACCTAAAGTCCAGTATGCTAGAAGGACTCCAGAAAAACCCGTATCATGTCTATTAACAACTGGAAGAGGACAAAGTACGTATGTCAGGATTCTTGGCTCAAAATGATTTTCTGCTATATCCATTAAAGAGGAGATTGAATAGTTTAGAAGTCATGTGAATTATGTAAGAGTACTAGGGCCATAGGAGCTGACTCTGTGGGTGCTTGAGCACCCCCAATAATTGAGAAAATTCCTTGCATGTATCCAGGGAGGGGTTATTTCCACTGGGCTTAGCACCCCCAATAATTTTGAAAAGTTGGCTCCTATGACTAGGGCTACCACCTCTCCAGCTCTGACCCAGAGCTTCTGTTTTTCAACTACCCATCTTCAGGTTCTAAATCAAGCCCCTAAATCTCCCAGGGTTAGAGAAGAACCTAGCAGAAACCTCCACTTCTTCCTTCCTTCCTTCCTTCCTTCCTCTCTCCGCTCACCTGTACTCCTTCCTACCCTAGCTATTATCTCCCATAGCTTCAGTATGGTGCCACAGTATGCACTGCAGCGGTGGGAGTAAGATCAGCCTGTTGTGGGGCACAAAATGAGAGACTCTAACCTGTGCTCCCATGTCCATCTTTGTCCATGCTCTCTTTAAGGGAAGTCTATGTGCCAAGAAGATTGGGTATTCAAGGACAAGAGAAAAGGAACAGGGGGTGGGGGAGGGGAGAGAGAGGAGCAGACCAGTGAAAAATAATGTTGAGGTCTCTTACTTGATGGTCACTGGCTGCTACTTCCCTCTTCTTGGGCCATGGCTGCAATTAGCACATTATAACATGGGCTAGTGTGAACCATAGAGAATGCATACCCACGGGAGGTGATGAGAGAGAGAGAGAAGATGCCAAGGGGAAGGAACAGAGACAAATGAGAAGGAGTGGTGGATGCCTGAAGGAGGAAGGGCTATGGAGTTCTGTCCAAAGCCTCAAATTCCCCTAATCACAGGAGCCCCAACTTCAATTAACTGCCAAAGGAAGGCCAGCTGCTATGTCCTCCTTAGCCTCTCCCATAGTCCCCAGGATTGTATCAACAGTAGGTGCTCTGGGAATAGAGATGAGCATGCTCTGCATCATGGTCCCCACAGCTATTACTCCTGCAGGACACATTCCAGTGGCTGCAGAAGAGGGCAGTGATGATATTGCAGCTTCTCTTCCTGAGGTCCCAGGGCAGCAACTTCTTTCCTTACTCCAGTGTTCTGGAAGGCTGGATGGTAGAGGATAGGGCAGGAGGGAGATAACCTTTGTGGAAACAGAAAATGAAGATTGGGGACAAAAGAGGAGAAGAGGATGATGGGAGACAGAGGTAAGACAGAGAGGAAATCTTGAAGAGACAGAGATGAAGGGGAGCTATGGAAGTGGTGAGACAGAGGGGGAGATGGTGGAAAAAAACTATGGGGTGATGTGAAAGATGGGAGAAAAAATAGAGGGAAAGAAATGAGCAGCTGATGATTGGAGAAGAAAAGTGGAGAGATAAAACACAGGAAAAAGAGTACATTTTTGAGAGACAAATGGAGGGTAGGATGAGATGGAAAAAGGAAAAGACAGAATTCAGGTGGAAAACAAGCTAAACGCAGAGAAAAGTGTGAGAAATAAAAGAAAAAGACAGGAAGTGCCAACCTGGTTCAGTTCTTAGATTAGGTCTTTGGCACCATGGATCAGCTGGGGCCGAAGTAGCTTGCAGGGACAGTGTCACAGCCTGTAGAAAGGAGTCAGCAAGTCATGGTCATCTTTTGGGTAACACACCCAAATTTTATAAATGCGCGTGCAACTTGATTGGTTAATCAGCCATTAACAAGCAATAATTGGACACTTACAGTCAATTTTTGACATTCATTGGCACCAATTAGGAGTGGTGCAGGCATCTACTTGTGCACTATTCTATAACAGTGACGGCCCAAATCCCATAGTGCGGAACCCCAAATGGGGCGCAGCCATGGGAGGGGCATAGGCGGGCCAAGGGCATTCCTCACATTTGGGTGCAGTGTTATAGAATACTGGGGATGCACCCAACTTGTACACTAAGAGTTCTGCCTAGTTTCAACAGGCTTACGTCCTCACGCCCAAAGTTGGGTGCGGGAATCGGTGTTAAATTCAGTCAGGAGCGTCCTTTATAGAATCCCACTGAGTGCCACTTTTTGAGCGCCTTTGACTGCATCTGGCCTTTAATGTTTGGATTTAGAGCCCATGATACAGGTTTCCAGAAGGAACCCCTAGTGTAGAGCCTCAGCCTTAGGATCATTGCTACAGTGACTAGAATAGGAGCAGTGCAAGGCAGAGCCTATTTATAAATAAGGGAAAAACTTCAGGGCAATTGTGAATGAAGGACTCATAGTGCCAGAATCCAAAGGAGTTGGAAAAAATGGAGAAAGGAGGAAGTACTACCCCCCCCCCCAAAAAAAAAAAAAAAAGAAGAAGCAAAACACAAACAGAAAGCAATTTATCTTTTAATTTATGGAATATATTGAAAGTTGAACTTATATATAGCAAAGTTGTTTCTGGATTTCCCCCATTTCTTGCAGTGCCTCAATAAAATAAATAGACAAAAATGTTGAAGAGTCCAGTATTGTTGCAAGATATATATTACTAATCTTACTAACATGAGGAAAAGACCTCAATACACCCGAATACCGACTTAAGTTCTAGCGCCTTTTACTGGGGTTGTGGTGATCATCATTGGTGTTAAAACCTCGTAGTATATTTTTTCAATTTTTTTAATCCATTTTTTATTTTTTTTATTTATTAAATTTTAGTCCTTAGTTTAAAACATATATTTGTTTCAGTTTCTTACTGCAAATAACTTTTATTCATTGTTTATTCCAAAAACACTTATGTTAGTCTTATTTCTAAAAGAAAAAAAGTGGAGCACTTAGCTAACACCCGACGGTGGCCAGCTTCGTTTCACTTCTATGGCTTCCTCAGGGGCTGTGCTTTGACATTTACTGATTCCCATGGATGGTGTCATTCATTTCAATGTACGCATTGCATCCTATATGTCGTGCTCAACAGCAGGTCAGGAAAAAATTCTTGATGTCTAATGCCTCCAGCTCAGGAAGAAGGGTATTAGCAGAGGGAGATGTTCCTCCCTTCCCTTCAAGAAAACCAAACAGGGCTAGCTGACAGTATTTAAAAATTTTACTGAATTATACAACTAAAGGTTCATAGAAAGTATCAACAGGGTATTTAAATACGTGGGGTATTAATCTCCATGATGCATAACTAGGCAAAGAAAAGAAAGAATATTCTATGCATTTCCACAAGCTACTGGATAGTCATTTGAATAACTAAGGTACTAATCCCCACACGGTACTGCTTTCTAGTTATAGGAAATAACCTTGTGTTTTCCTCATGTTCCACAACACATATTCTCCTTATTTCCCTTCCCACTGTAACTTGAGTCTCATCCATATGAAAAACTGCAGCTAGATTGGTAGATGTTATGAGCTGTATGGGAGGGGAGGATCTATCATGTTTCTTCATAGAAAGGGTGGAGAATGCATGGAACAGCCTCCTAGTGGAGGTGGTGGAGACAAAGACTGTATATGAATTCAAGAAAGCTTGGGATAAGTACGCAGCATCTCTAAGGGAGAGGAAGGGGTAATAGATGGTATAGCTGGACCATATGGTCTTTATCTGCTTTCATTTTTCTATGCTTCTATGTCTCTCTCCATTGTCTCCTCCACTCTGGTATTAGTTCCCAAAGCTCCATCTCTGCCTCCAAGTCCACTTTTTCTGACAGACCATAGTTACACTGTCTCTTAGCTGTTGGAACCCTCATTCTCATGGAGAGTTAATACTCTTAGGGGTCCTTTTACTAAGCTGCATAAGCATCTATGCATGCCCAGCGTGTGTCAAACTGGAGTTACCGCCCGACTACTGCGTGGATCTTGTGGTAATTTAATTTTTAGCACGTCCGATACGTGCATCTGAAAAATATTTTTTATTTTCAGACACGCGTAATGGACATGCGCCAATTGGCATTTGATGCGCGTAGGTCATTACTGCCTGGATTCTTTACTGCTAGTTCAATGGCTGGCGGTAAGGTCTCGGACCCAAAATGGATGCGCGGCAATTTTGATTTTGCCGCATGCCCATTTTCGGCAAAAAAATTAAAAAGGCCTTTTTTACAGGTGTGCTAAAAAATGGATCAGTGCGCGCCCAAAACCCGCTTCTACACTATCACAAGCCATTTTTCAGCATGCCTTTGTAAAAGGACCCGTTACAGCACTGGGAAGGGGTTTCCATTACCAGTGGGTTTAGTTCTGCTAGGTGCATGGCTGCTCAATGATTATACCTCTTAATGATTCCAACTGTCAGTGGTTCTGACTCAGCTAAACCCATGGCATTACATTCAAATCTATCTCATGTATGTTTATTGTGGATATTCTGAAAACCTGACTCGCTAGGAAACCAATAACCTAGGATGCCTAATATCCTGGCACTCATAGGCAGTGGAATGGGTTAAGCCAAAAGGATCCCACCAATAATTTGTCCAACTCAGCATCAACAATCAGAGAGATTGGGGCAGGGGGTGAGAGTGATGGAAGTTGGTTTATTTCTCCTTTCCAACCAAAAAGATATTCTGCTGTGCCTGTTTGCCCTGACCCTGTTCATAGTGCAAAGCCCTTACTTCAAAGGATGAGCATTCATTTCTTAATAAAAGAAGGCATTTTCAGTTTGCGTACCTTTAAATCAACCACATGTACATAGGTCCTGAATGAACCCAAAATCCATTGCTTCTTGGCACCATTATAGTCTATAGGGTGTAGAATCATGAGCACAGGTAAGCATCCCCAGCACAGGTAAAAAAGGGCAGAAGCTGACAAGCTGGTGCGACTCTGGAATCTATCAGAGATTGAAAAGCCTGTAATTTATTAAAGAACATGAGCCTGTGTAAACTCAGGAATTTATGATCTATTATGATACCCTTATGGGCAAGCCGGTGTGGGAAAGGTGCAATTATGGATGGACAGAAGAATGTGATTTAGCAACTTAAGGGAAAATAGATGGTGAGAACAGAATGATCTCTGAGGAAGATAAGCGCTGAAGAAATGTGAAGCATTGCTTAACACAAAAGGTATATAAACAATTGAACCAGAGCATTATGTTGGAGAGGCAGTGGCAGACCACATGTTTGTGTCCCCTACTCTCCACATGAGAAACTAGCATTTGTAAATTGTAACTTTCTCTTGGTAAGTAATTAAAGAATTGCTTTTCTCATACGCGTGGCCTTCCTAGTCTTTTATCTCTCTAATTGTAGGTGGTTAGTTACTAATTTGGGGAGGTGGTAAAAAGGCTAGTAATATAAAAACAAGGGCCAGAAAAATAACACTTGTTTTTGATGGGCCAGTACGAGGCTCAACCTAATAGTCAATCTCAGATCTGATTAACTACTTAAAAATGTAGGGTAACCTCAACAGACCAGTGAACCTCAATGCAAACACTCTCACTTAATTCTTATTAAGGTTTAGAATAAGGGAGGAAAAAGACCTCATACGACTGTGGCAGATGTCATAAAATAAGGAATCAGCGAATTCACATGCACACAGTTAAAAATAGTAATTATAGGTCATAAAAACCTCCCTGTGCTTCGATTTGAAATCCAAAATCAAATGTGCTATCAAAAAAGGAAGAAGTGTCTAATGTTCCACAAAATCTTCACATTTGGGCCATATAACTAAAGTCACTGTAAGCAGACACTTAACTCTGTAGTATTCATCACCTGATGGGTAGTCGCTCAGTCTCCACAGGACTGCACTGTTATTCATTTTGTCCTGGAGTGATCCGGGAAATTACAGACCAGTAAGCCTGACTTCAGTGCTGGGCAAAATAGTGGAAACTATTATAAAGAATAAAATTACAGAACACATAGAGAAATATGATTTAATGGGACAGAGACAGCATGGGTTCAGCCAAGGGAAATCTTGCCTCACCAATTTGCTTCATTTATTTGAAGGTGTGAACAAACATGTGGATAAAGGTGAGTCGGTTGATGTAGTGTATCTAGAGAGACTCCTGAGAAAAAAGTCATAGGATGGGAAGTAATGTTCTTCTGTGGATTAGGAAAGTGAATAGATTTTTCACTCTTTTAAAAAGTACGAACACCATGGGACACACAATGAAATTACATGGAAATATTTTTCACTCAAAGAATAGTTAAGCTCTGGAACTTGTTGCCAGAGGATGTTAGCGTATTTGAGTTTTAAAAAGGTTTGGACAAGTTCCTGTAGGAAAAGTCCAGTCTGCTATTGAGATGGACATAGGGGAAGCTACTGCTTGCCTCGGGATTAGTAGCATGGAATGTTGCTGCTCATTGGGTTTGTGTCAGGTACTTGTGACCTGAATTGGCCACCGCTGAAAGCAGGATACTGGGCTAGATGGACCATTGGTCTGATCCAGTATGGCTACTCTTATGCTCTTAAATAGAGTGGGAGAGAAAAAGAGAAACTGAGGGGAAGAAGGGAATGCCTGGCAAATGGGAGTGAAAAAGGGGATACTGGACAGGAGGGGTGAGAGAGTAGGCTGCAGGGCTGGAGCCACCACCAAAGGAATAGTACTGCTTCTGGGATAGCCACTAGTAAGCCAAAGCAGGGGGGGGGGGGGAGATGCAGTCCTGAATATTTTGCCCTTGGCATAGAAAAAGTTTAGCCCAGCATTGAGCCAAAGCTGTAGTTTTAAATAGCACATCAAATACTATTTACAGAAAATTCACACCTAGGCTGGAGCATTAAATAAGTCTTTAAGACAGTCACTGCATCTTAGAGCAGAGTGGGATGACCCAGCCAGCCAATCAGATAACACCACTGGCTGAACACGTCTGCCCTTCTCCTAAGGTGTCATCTTGTCTAGAGAAGCATGACCAACCTTCTCCCCTGCATGAAATGTGGCAAAAGGAAGAAGTGAAATAATGCTAATGTTAAATTATTGTTCGAATGGAATGGATCATTTGAAATTAAACATATTTTAAAATGCACTTTTTTTTTACAGGTTTACCCCACATTATTCACCCACAGTACACCTTCTCCATTCTCACCTGCATCACCTTCTTCCTCCCCCATGCAGGGCTGCTGAGACTGAACTGGGCCCAAAGCGGGGCTACCGTCGGGACCGAGGCAGGGCCACCTCTGCCCTCCCCAAGTCGTCGTCCGCTGCCGTCCCCCCTCTGATCGCTGCCATTCCCGCCCCCCAGATTGGTGCTGCCCTCCTCCCATCACTGCTGCTGCTGCAAAAGGATTAAAATACTGCCTGCCTGCCCCTGCAGCTGCTTTTCCTCTCAGGGCATGCTGTTTCAAAACTGAGCATGCTTACCTGAGAGGAAAAGCAGCCACTCAGCAATGGGCAGAAGATCAGCGCTAAAGGAAGCTCTGGGTTCTCCCCAGCCTCCAAGGGTGTGGGCAGCACCGGAGTTTTCTCTTTCCTCCTGTCGGGATACGATTACTCGGGTCCCATCAGGAGCAGGAGAGAGAGAGAGAGAGAGACCCCAGCGCCAGGCCCCCCTTGGAGGTCCGGGCCCTGGGAATTTTGCCCCCCTGCCCCCTCTCTCTCGGCAGCCCTGCCCCCATGCAGTATTAACTGTCCACTATCTTCTCCCGTAGCATTTACCCTCTTGGTTTTCTCTTTACCTGAAGAATTCACCCTCTCTTTTCTCTCTCCATATGTAGCATTCAGGTCTCCATTCACCCTTTCTTCCCAAACCTTTCACCCTTTCTTCCCAAACCTTTACTTGCAGCATCTTCCCTTGCTAATGCTGCCAACTGGATCCAGTTTCACAGGACAGGGTTGATCCAGGGTTTAACCTGTTGCATGCAGGAAATTTTCGTTCTGATTTCCCCATTGCATTCCCTAAGAAAAAGCAAGACTACAAGTCCCAGAATGCACTGGGGTAAACCCAGGCCTGGATCATCCCTGTCCTACACATCTCAATTCATTTGGCAATCTTATTCATTGTGGCATTCATCCTGCACACACATTCCTTTTCTCTCTCTCCCACAGCATAACACCTGTTATCTCCTTTTGCATTTCACTGCACCCCTCCCCCACTGTAACTTAATCCCATCTGCAAAATCATTCACAGGCTCACTCCTTTCTAATCTTTACATCAAAAGCATTCCAGTTTACCTGCCTGGTCACTGCTGACAGAGGCCCTGCTCAGTTTGCTTCTACTGCCCCTCTAGCCTGCGGCAGCATGTCTGGTAAATAAAGTTGGTAAATAAATAAATAACGGGAGACAGAGCAGGGGAATTGTGTAGGTTCTGCACTGCTGGCTGTTCAGCTCCCAGACTAACATGGTGGCTCTTCTCATCTACGATAAATCTGGGTGAATGCAGAAGTTGGTCACTTTATACTATTTCTTGGCCCTGAAGTCTCACCCTCTTCCAGCAGGGCCAGATTAAGGCCAGCTGAAGCCCTAAGCACAGCCCAACAGTGATGTCCCTCTGCCTTTCCATTGCTTAACTGACAAAGCATTAAGACTCAATAAGTGCTGAGAAATATCATTATTGTACAAAATAAAACATCATATAATTAATGACAAAAAAAACCCAATGAAATTCATGTTGGATAATGGGTGTGGCAGACAGCAGTGAAATAGTTAAGAATATGATAGCTAGGGGAAAAAAAACTCTATGTTGCCCCCTTCCCTTGGTGTCCTAAGCACATGCTTATTTTGCTTAATGGTTAATCCAGGACTGGTTTCCAACCCAGTAAAAACTATTTTATTTCAGGAGCATCTGTTCTCAAAGTCTTGATCTGCTTTTGGTTTATTGAATGTTGTAATTTTCAGGACTGTTTTGGTCCTAGTTCCTCTTAGTTTATTATCCACAGAGAGCTGAACAGGTATTCTGCGGGCCCTAAGAACCAAAGGCCTCTGTTGTCAAGCCATGCTAGTGGTTCCCATGTGGCAGTACTGACGGAGCCCATTCAATGTGAATGAGCTTTGCTGGCATTACTGCACCAGGAGCCGCTAGTGTGGCTTGATAAAAGAGGCCCTAAATAAGATAAGATTACATACCAGGAGCCTGTGCTCACAACCATATGGGAAATATTCTCTTGTTTTAATTCCTTCCCCCACATCACTTAGCAGAGATGGTCCTCCTCAGCCAGCAGTCATACACCAGCGCTACATCCAGAACTCTTTAATTGTGGGTCCTATGTCCAACAGTTGGGTGTCACTATGGTTTACTGGCTATGACTCTCTTCTTTCAGGGACTGTGCACATTATTTTATTTTCTTAAGCATAGATTTGGGTTTTTAAATACTTTATGGTCTTATGCCTTATTTCTTCATGTCAATATCTATCTTAAAAGAGACTATGGAGCTGAAATGCAAAATAATTGAATTTTTCTGGCCTTTGCCTCATTGAAAAGATAGTATTTCGATGCAACTATTACTAATTCTACAGCATGAGAAAACAAACAGAAATCCTTTCATACATCATTGGTCATATTGAAAACAAGAAAATATAATTATGTGTATTAGATGTGTGGTGGCGCATGAAAATGGGGTCACCTTGAAAACTGTGATTACTAAGGCCACATCAAGACTTTGACTTGATTGATGGATGATCAGCTGGAGACCTTAGCATGTCCCAAGTGTTTCCATTTCCTCTGTGTGCTACAATCTAGTGTTCAATATCCAAAAAAAGCTGAGCTCCTACATTTATGTCTCTAAGTTAAGCTAAATTCTGTATACCCTTTTTTGCAGTCAGAAGCATAAGGGATCAATATTTAATGGCTCCTGTTCGCTTAAACCCTGCTCAGCAGACCATCTTCAAATACTGAGAAACACAATGCTGCTGAACATCCCCTCTGACTGCCGTGGCACAGTGCGGTTAGTGTCTGGGCGGTCTGTGGGTGGAGTCGGAGAGGAGCCAGAAGTTATGCAAGCATTGACCATAGTTAGTCACCAGGCACATAGCCAGACCTCCATTTTTTGGAGGGAGGGGGGGCTGAGCCCAAAGTGGGGGGGGGGCACATTTTGCCCCACCTCCCCACTGCTCTCCTCCCCCCACCACAACCCCACATACCTGGGCTGCTGGGGGTTCCCAAGCCCTGCCAGCAGAAACCTTTCTCCAACACTGCTGCCACACACTGCCTACCTTGCTCCCCCCCACCCCCAGTGTCGTGCATGCTCGGTTTTAATGAAATTGAGCATGCATGAAGCCTCGCGCGTGCTTAACTTCACTAAACCTGAGCATGTGCATGGGGGTGGGGAAGCAGAGTGGGCAGCATGATGGTGAACAATGCCGGAGGGAGGCTTCTGCTGGTGGGGCATGGGGACCCCTGTCAGCCAAACCAGCAGACCTTTGGGGCCTAAATCCAATATGGAGGGACCAGGCCCCCCCATGGCTACACCACTGGTTAGCACCAGTGCCAGCATAGCCAAGTGGGCAGATAGGACTGCACAAAAGGCACCCACATATCTTCCAGGTCAGCAGCTAACTCAGATATTCAATGCCAGTGCCCGGATATAGCCCTGGCACTGAATATCTGGGTAGAGTCAGCCGATGGCGGTCAACAGCATTAAAACCACTGACCACTGCAAGCTGAATTTCAGGTGATAAGTTTTCAGATGAAAGTTCTGCTTATAAATGTAGCCCTGCTATTCATTTGCATAGATTTATGAGCCTAATGCTGAAAATCAGTGCTAAGCTCCTAACTTTTTCCCCTGCCCTAAATCTACCCCACTCCCATGCACTTTTTATGCTTCTAAATTAAGGAGTTGAGTGAAATTCTGGGCTTGATATTTAGTTCCCAGATTTTCAATGCCAGGCCATGTTCAGGCATCAGCATCGAATATCTGGGCACACATGGCAGATAAAAGATAGCTGGTTAAATGCGATATTCAGCCCCTTAACTGGCTACAATGAACCACTTAAAAAGAGGTCCGTGTTCAATGTGGTCCTCTTTATGCGGTTATCCTAGCTGGTTAAGTATTGGATATTGGCACTCTGTTAGCATTGAGCATTGGAGTTAAAGGGATAGGAACGTGCCTGATGCATGCCCACATTAGCTGTGCAGTAGGCACACGACTCTTGTGCAAATGCTCAGTTAAGAGGGAACGGCTGTGGTCTCTGGAGCAGAACCCTGGGCACAAAGTAAACCAGACAGCAAAAATGTAAAAATATACAAGTAAAAACAGTTTAAATAACCCATAACGCTGCAGAGCTGCTCATAGAGCTACAGCTTTCCTGTACCTGCAACCTCACGCATCAGGAACTAGAGATCAGCAGAGGATCCTGAGATTAAGTAAAGATCAGTTTCCCTCATCCCTCCCTTTGCTCCCAGGGACTTCTCTGTAACTCTGCACACTCACCCTAACGCCTGCTTAGAGCTGTCGGCAGTATGCCGTTTCTCTGAGCATTAGAGGGAATTGCTAATGGCATCGTTTACATCACATTTTAATACTAATGAGCTTGTTTGCATAGAATCTATGGTCACTGCTTCCGTGAATGGTAAATGCAGCGCCAAAAGCTTTTGTGCATTAGGCGCACAATAACGTGCAGACTAAACTGGCTAAAACTAGTCTAAAAGAAACATTGCAAGCCTGATTAGGTTTGAGTGTTGGGGCCTCATTGTTTAACGTGAGCGTACTTATGAAAAAAATACAGGTCTGGGCCCTCCTTTCCGCCATCTTTAAAATTCTGCTCATTTTGAGCAGTTTTTAAAGGCATAAAATTAACTGAAACTCCCAGAGAGGTGGGGGGGGGGGGGGGGGGGGGGGGGGGGGGGGCAGGGGTGTCAAGATGGTACTGAACAGTTTACCACATTGCAAGAGCCATGGAAAATAAAAAAGGAAAAGATGGTAGGGTTCCTCATTGTGTTTCTTTATAATCAATTTATTATAAAATAAAAATGCCAAACGATATAATGTTGTGAGTTCTCTCTTGGCTATAATAATGAAGTGTGGCAGCTGTTAAAGTGTGGAGTCCTGTGGAAGGACAAGCAAGCACGACCCTCAAGGAGAACCTTGCTAACCAAACAGAAGCAAGATTCTAAAACACATGACTGTCTCCAAGTCCTGCATCAGTATATTCCTTCCTGAAGCAATATTTCAAAGGAAAGCATAAAAAGAAGCTAAGATCCTCCCATTTTTGTGTGACATCATTCCCATATGTTCTAAGATGAGCAGATAATGAACATTGTATATTGTTGGATAGTTCTTGATGTCCAAAATCATAAGCTGCAGGGAGGGAAAGGTTATGTTGATGGCTTGTAATAGGGGTCTGTCTCAGGAAACATTCAGTGACTTCTCAGCAGTCATTCACTTTGAGATGTCCCTGATTTCAGGTCATATAGAAAGCCTGTCACACAGGTCTTGGTGCCCCACAATTTCTTAATACATATTGTCATCAGTAGATGGTGATGTTTGAGCTGGAGTAGTCTTAAAGTGAAAGAAATGGATCCTCCATCATGGAAAGGTTTGTCTGTTATTATCATTTGTGTTTCTAACTGACACGCCAAACTGAAGGGTTGTATCCTTGATTTTGGCCTTAATACATGTCAGAGGTTTAGTGAGTTCCACTGGGAGCTGTGTTGGAGGTAAAGGGTCTTTGTCATGAAGAGAGCCAACCAACAGAAGATTCAACAAAGACAACATCTCATTGCACACCAGAGATGACTCAAGCTTTGTGGCTAATCAGTTATGCCACTAGAGCATATGGTTTCCTTAGCCTAAAGCAGACACAATCCCAGAGGGACCATAATGCCCATAGGTTAGGCCAGATTGAGGATGGAGGGCAGTTGGTGCTGCCAGAAGGTGAGATGAATGAGTGAAAGGTACAATGTGGCTCATGGAAGTCACATGACCTGAGAGCACCATGGGGTAACATGAAGGGTCATCTGATAATGATTTAGACATATCATAAGCGCCGTCGGGCATCTTCTTTTTCTTGGACTTACTGGAGACCTTGCGGTTGCGAGTTTGGATCCCATCCTTCTTCATGGCTAAGGGGCGATTGATCTGCAACCAGGAAATGAAGGCAGAAGAAGCAATAGGATTATTAGGTAGGCCAATATAAAAATAAAAAAGTAGAAACACAACCACTGAACTTTGTTTGCAAACCACCATCCTGTTCATCTCTATATCTCTATACAACCATTATCAGGACTTTCATAAACATTCTTACCTGTCTTACAATCTCGTCAACTCTAGACATAATTTTTTAGGACTTACAGAACATCTCTCTTCTTTCCTCTTCTATCCAGATCAATAACAGAAACACATGTGTGCACACAAACATACACACACACACTCGCACACACACACACATTCAACATGCAAATATCTATACATAGAGATGACCACACACACACACTTACATTGTGCAATTTGTAATAGAGGCCGCAAGCATTGCAAACAGGCTCCCCGCTGGTATTGCGTCTCCACAGCGTGGTGGTTGTGGTGTGGCAGTTGGTGCACTGTGTCCCAGCTCTTTTACTCACGATCTGCAGTCAGGGGAAAAAAGGTGCAATCAGTCATGCATTAACCTCTCTACAGAGTTATACAGCAGCTAAAAGAAGTTAAAGCCCCATCAAAGTAAGCCTTCCCCTACCTGTCCAACAACTCTCCCTGAAACAAAGTTACACACTGGAAAAGAAGCCATAATGTAGGCGAGCCTCAAGTGACAGGAAGCACTGGCAAGATAACATGAAGGACATTTATATTTTTAGTTCTAGTATTCTTGTGATTAACACTTTGGACTTGGCACATTGGGGCTCATTTTCAAAGCTCTTGGACTTACAAGGTTCCAAATTCCATAGATTACTATGTAACTTTGAAAGTCTAATGCTCTTTTACTAAGCAGCGCTAGCAGCTGTCCATGTGCTAGTGCCAACATGGCCCATTCACTTTGCCATTTGATTGATTGATTGGGATTTATTAACCACCTTTATGAGGAGATTCCCCCAAGGTGGTGTACAGCAGGTACAGTTTAACATAAAACTTACAATTTTGTTAACAGCCTAACAATAGTAAAATAACCAAGAAACAACTAAATATAATAAATGAGGTAAACTTGAAAACAGTAAATTGAAACCTGATAATAGAACTACCATGAAACAGTATCAAAAATATACACAATTACCAGCAATGGAATTCAAATACTAGAGATATAATACAATGTTAGGATAATACCAATGATACACCTGGAAGAGTAGCCTAGTGGTTAGTGCAGCAGGCTTTGATCCTAATAACTTGGGTTCAATTCCCACTGCAGCTCCTTGTGACCTTGGGTAAGTCAATTAGCCTTCCATTGCCCCAGGTACAAATGAAAAAAACCCCAAAGCAGATTGTGAGCTCCCTAGGGACAGAGAAAGTACCTGTCTTTAATGTATACAGCACTGTGTACATCTAGTAGTGATATAGAAATGGTAGTAGTAATAAGCATGCATTAGAACATTCAACTAACAGAGATATGATGCTAAAGATTGGGTTTCTGCCAGGTACTTGTGACCTGGCTTGGCCACTGTTTGGAAAAGAGAATACTGGGCTAGATGGACCATTGGTCTGACCCAGTATGGCTACTCTTATGTTGACAGCTGCTAATATTGCTTTGTAAACAGACCCCCTAAGTGCTTTGAAAATACGCCTCATGGTTATGTTGTATTCTTATGGTAATACTCTGCATTTGGAGTGCTATGGTTGATGATGTCCTTCCATTGGTTTTTGACTGACCCCTCTCCCTCACTTCTTCCTCTTCCCTCCCCCCCCCCCAATGCCCCACCTTCACCTAGGACAGAATGCTTCGTGGAATCACATGACCTACCAAGCGTTTCTTTGGCCGGATGAGGGGCCTGTTTTGTCCATTCATCTTGTGGTACAGTCCACAGGCATTGCACAGATAATGACCAGTCCCATCTCTCCTCCACAAGGGTGTGGCTGTGGCACCACAGTTAACACATTCCCGGGCCTCTGAGAAGAGAGAGTTATTCAGCAAGCTGTTATGGCAAGCAGATTCGTTTTGAGTTCAAAGTGAAAAGTAATCATGACAATCTAGAGTGTATTAGAAGAAGTACAGTTCATAAGTCATCCAGAATTCATGGACCCTCTAGAGTTCAGCAATGCACAAAACAGCAGAATACTCCATGTGGGTTATTTTATAAAATTATTTTGGCATGTGGAGGAGTGGCCTAGTGGTTAGAGTGCTGGACTTTGGTCCTGGGGAACTGGGTTCAATGCCCACTACAGGCACAGGCAGCTCCTTGTGACTCTGGGCAAGTCACTTAACCCTCCATTGCCCCAGGTACAAATAAGTACCTGTATATAATATATAAGCTGCATTGAGCCTGCTATGATTGGTAAAGTGCAGGGTACAAATGTAAGAAAAAAAATACCTATGTAATGTGACTTTTATCAAATTAGGTCAGGTGTAAATTAACATGTTGGTACAAATAGGTGTACTTTTTACTGTACACATTGCCAGAGGTGTAGATTGGGCACAGCATAGCCAGAGTAGCAAAGTACATGCATGGATTATAAAATAAGCTAATGGATGTGCATACCTGTATACTGTATGTGCAGATATTTATACCTGCTCTCAAACATGCGTATTATCCATGCTTTCAGCGTAGGCACTATTGCTGCTGGATTTGCACTAAACCTAAGGCCATCTCTGCCAGCAGTGACTGGGAGGTAGGCAGGAATGCTTTTGGTGTGAGGAAGGTTCAGGGTTTTTTTTGAGGGGGGTATTTGGGGGTACTGAGTACTGGCACCTTTTTCATTGTCTGATAAAATTGACCCATGGACCCCAAGTTTTAATGAAAGAGCTCAGGCTCTACACACCACTTTTGCCTTGCCATAGATTCTGTGATTGGTTGCAGGGTCCTGGCTACTGTGGGGTGGGTCCCTCAGTGATCACCCCACCCCTGAAGGGTGGCCTAGCATTTGAGTACCGGCACCTTTTTTGCTAGAAAAAAACGCACTGGGAAGGTTAGAAATGAGTGAGCCAGTAAGGAGGCGATTCTATAAGAAGGCAACGACATTTAAGTGCCACATTGCTGAGATTAGTGAGCCTTTTCTATAAGAACACTTACATGCATAACTGTCCGTAGAGAAAACTGGCATAAAACTTGCATCAACGTGCCTAAAAGTAGGCACACACATTTACAATAGATCTATGGTTCGCGTAAATGTTAGCACATAAATACCAAAGTGCACAACAGGAGAAATACCTCTACGATGAGGAAACACAGTAGTCAAAAGTAGAGGCTGACAAAGGACGAATCACCACCGGAGATGTAAATCCAACAGTCTTTATTACTATACAAAAAAGGAGGACCCAACACGGGCCGTGTTTCGATGCATGTAAACATCTACATCAGGGGTCAAACAGTAAACTCTAGAACGGAGCACAGGATCGCAGTCCTGCTAAAGTTTAAAGCTGTAGACCGTACACAAATACTGTTGCAATCAAAGCAAGCGGACTAGCTTCTTACAATGACTGTCGGGTCCTCCTTTTTTGTATAGTAATAAAGATTGTTGGATTTACATCTCCGGTGGTGATTTGTCCTTTGTCAGCACACAAATACGACATTTACGTGTGTAACCTTGCAATTTGTCTGCGTAAATAGCAGCCCTACCCATGCCCCTCCCCTGTGAATGGACACGAGAGAGTTGTGAGGCAGAGTATGCCGGAAAGGGTATGTTGACACATTGCTATTTGTGACTGTATACCTCTATAAGAGGATTTCACATGTTTACCATCATTCTGACCCCTGACGCAGGCATCTGCTGAAACACAGGCTGTGTCGAGTCTTTGAATGAGATTGTGAATACATTGCTTCCTCTACAATTTTGGCTTCACCTTGTTGCTCCACTTAAATATAAGTGACCTCTCAGAGAACAAGTGGAAGATTCATCTAATAGAGCAGCAGGCTGAAAACCAGGGGAATCCAGTTCAAATTCCCACTGTAGTTCCTTGTGATCTTGGGCAAGTCATTTAACCCTCCACTACTTCAGATATAAACTTAGATTATTTAATTATTTCTTTATTTACCACCTTTTTGAAGGAATTCACTCAAGGCGGTGTACAGTAAGAATAAATCAAACATGAGCTATAGACAATTACAGCAGTAAAAATATTCAGATAACAATACAAAGTATGGCATAGTATGCTACTTACAATGTCAACATAATTTGTAATAGAACATTTTAATTGACACTGTAGGTCATAAGCAAATATGGAACATATAGAGAGGTAAGAGAGGAAGAGGACTTAGTAAATAAGGTGACTAATTTAAGGAAAGTTGCACATGAGGTCAGAGAGATGGTTAACACATAGCTAGATACGAGAGTAAGACAAGTTAGAGAATAAAGTGACTAATTTAAAGAAGGTGCACATGAGGTCAGAGAGATGGTTAAATATTATCTCAGCTAGGGTAGGAGTGAATAAACATGTCCTGCTGCCAGGGGCGTAGCCAGACCTCGGCCCGAGGTGGGGGGCACAGTTTAGCCCGCCTCTCCCAGCCACCGACCCCCCCTGCCACTTTGGACCCCCCTCCCGCCGCCGACCCCCCCCCCCCCCCCAGCCACCACCAACCCTCCCCTGTCGATGCCTCTGCCAGGTACCTTTGCTGGCGGGGGTCCCCAACCCCTGCCAGCCGAAGTCTTCTTCAGCGCCGTTCGACTCTGGCACCTTCGCTGATGATCTGTTTCTAACTCCTGACGTCCTGTGTGCACGTCCTGTATGTAGCCCCGTGCAGGACGTGCATGCAGGACATCAGGAGTTAGAAACAGATCATCAGCAAAGGCGCCGGAGTCGACTGGTGCTGAAGAAGATTTCGGCTGGTGGGGGTTGGGGACCCCCGCCAGCAAAGGTACCTGGAGGGTCAGTGGCGGTGGCGGCAGGAGGGCGGGTCCAAAGTGGCGGGGGAGGGTCAGCATGGGGTGTCAAAAGTAGAGGGGGCCAGGGCTTAATCTGTGTGAGCCCATGCCCCTGTGGCCCCACATAGCTACGCCCCTGCCTGCTGCAGTATGTGCAGCCCGAGTCACTCCTTGTGTGTGTGAGTAAGGCTAACAAGTTAGTTACTTCTTCCATTAAAGGCCTGGTTGAAGAGCCAAGCTTTCACCTGTTTCCAGAAGTACAGACAGTCTTGTGTTAAGCAAAGCCTTTCAGGGAGTGCATTCCAGAGTATGGGGCTACTCTGGAGAAGGCTCGCTTGTGGGTATCACATTGTGTAATGTCTTTTGGAGAGGTTTGGTTAGTAATAGTCCTTGAGAGGACCTTAGTGTCCATGGAGATGTATAGAGGATCATTCTGTTCTTCAGGTACTCAGGGCCATTTTCTTTAAGGGCCTTGAAGATCAGACATAGAGTTTTAAATTTAGCCCTCTACAGTAATGGTAGCCAGTGAAGTTTTTGCAAAAATGGTGTGATGTGGTCACATCGCTTGCAACCTTCTATTAGTCTTGATGCAGCATTCTGAATCAATTGGAGCTGGTGCAGACCATTGTAGAGTGCATTACAATAATCCAATCTTGATGTTATCATGGCATGCACAACTGGGATAAGATTTACCTTCTTGATGTAAGAAGAGAGGCAGCATAGCTGTTGCAAATAGTAGAAGCAGCTCTTGAAGGTTGCTTGGATGTGGAGAATCAGAGTAAGTGTTGAATCTAACTGTATTCCAAGGTTCCTGATGTGATTTGAGAGGAAGTTCGTACTTTCCAAAAGAGATTTTGATGTCAGATATGTATCCATTTGTGTTAGGGACCCAGAGATGCTCAGTTTTACTTGGGTTCAGACAAAGTTTGTTGTGTTTAGCCCATTCTTGAATTGATGTTAGGTAATCAGTTTATTCAAGGCAGTAGGTAAGTCAGGTTCAGTGGGTATGAGTAGCTGCACATCATCTGTGTAGATGTAGAACTGAGTGTCCATTGACCGTATCAGCTCAGCTAGTGGCTTGAGGTAGATATTGAACAGAATAGGTGACAGTATCGATTCTTGTGGTACCCCACAGATCAGTGCCCATGGTGGCGATGAGTTGCTGCCTAACATTATAGATTGTTGGCTGTCTGATAGAAAGGATCTGAACCAAGCAAGTACTGTTCAACTGATACCTGTTTCTGTCAGTTGTGCTGCATGATATCATGATCCACAGTGTCAAAAGCTGCTGAGAAATCTAGCAGTACTAACACCAAGGCGAATCCCCTGTCTCGGTTTCTGTGAAAATCATCTAGTAGGGATACGAGGACCGTTTCTGTTCCATAACCGGGTCTGAATCCAGATTATGAGTCCTCCAGGGACAGAAAAATACCTTTTGTACCTGAATGTACACCACTTTGATAATTTGAAGCAGGTGAAAGCTTGGCTCTTCAACCAGGCCTCACACACACACACACACACAAGGAGTAACACAAGCTGCACACACTGCAGCAGGACATGTTTATCCACTCCTACCCTAGCTGAGATAACATTTAATCATCTCTCTGGCCTCATGTGCAACTTTCTTTAAATTAGTCACCTTATTTTCTAACTCCTCTTACTCTCTTACCTATCTATATGTTCCATCTTTGTTTATACCCTATTAAAATGTTCTGCTGACATTGTAAGTAGTATACAATGCCATACTTTGTATTGTTATTTTAATATTTTTACTACTGTAATTGTCTATTGCTTATGTTTGATTTATTCTTACTGTACACCGCCTTGAGTGAATTCATTCAAAAAGGTGGCAAATAAATCATATATATATATATATATATATATATATATATATATATATATCTTTATAAAATGGGATCAAACTAGCTTCCTTCTTGCTTGCTAAACTTATGCACCCTGTTATAAAATTGTCCTTCATAAGTCCCTATCCAAAATGCAGTGTTACAGCTGATCAACTTTTCTTTAGATTTTCTCCAGAGTGCAGTGGCAAAGTCTATTGTGGGAGAATGGACAAAAACAGTGATTAGCATGAGATCAACTTCAAATATCCAGAGCACAAAATATGGTGATCATTAGAGAAGCTCCCACATCAAATATCCAGTCTTGAACTGAGGCTACCCTGTGTTATGAAAAATAGCTCTAATATAACATAATAACATAGTAGATGATGGCAGAGAAAGACCTGTACGGTCCCTCCAGTCTGCCCAACAAGATAAACTCATAGTATAAGGTAAGATGTGATTCTACATATGCATAGTTGATTTGTCCTTGCCAATTTCAGGGCACAGACCGTAGAAGTCTGCCTGGCATTAGCCTTATTCTGGAACTACTGAAGCTGTCATCGAAGCCCACTCAAGTTCATCCAAATCTCTCCAGCTATGATCGAGGCACAGACCGTAGAAGTCTGCCTGGCACTGGCCTTGTTCTCTAACTACTGAAGCTGAATATGTCCAACCATGATTAAGGCACAGACCATAGAAGTCTGCCTAACACTGACTTTGCTTCTCAATTACTGGTGTTCCCATCTAATCACCGCTAAGCTTGTTTGGTTCCATGCCTTCCATACAGGATTACTTGGTGTTTATCCCATGCATTTTTGAATTCTGTTACTGTTTTCATCTCCACCACCTCCCGCGGGAGGGTATTCCAGGTATCTACCACCCTGTAATAGTTGATGGATCCCCCCCTTACTACTTTATCAATCAACCAGAGAGCAGCTACTGCACCCTTGTGAGGCAAGAGAGGGACTCACCCTCATACTTATTGGGGGTGACATGAGAAGCTCTTGATGTGGAAAATGAGGACTCTCATTACCTGAGCTCTGGAATGCACCACTGCTAAAATCTTGACATCCTGCCACATAAGGAGGGTAAGGTTGGCTGAGGCCACTGGGAGTCACTGTCCCCAGGGTCAATAGATCAGAGGTCAGAGGGCTCATTCTCTCTGTTTTCAAGGTCTCCAGAAATTTGGGGCTCTCCTTTTCCTCCTGACCAGAGGTTGGTGGTGAGTCCTTAGGTGAGACAGGGACTGGTCCAAGAAGGTGAGAAGCAGAAGTGGAAGGATAGAAAGGCAGGCTGCTGTGGGACTGAGGTGCCTTGTTGTAGGTGCCCATGGACCATCCGCTGTATGCCTGGCTCAGGCTGTGCCCATTCTCCATCCACTGAAGGTGGTTGAACAGTGGAAAACCCTGACGAACTAGGGTGAGACAGAAGGTGACAAACATGAGTGAATGACAGCCTACTACAGAAATTTCTGCCACTTTCAATGGTTTGTATTTGGTTATTGCAATATTAATGTTTGCTACAGTACTTTTTCACAAACTGAGTTGAAAACCCACATTTCTGTTCTTGACCTTACACACTGGTCAGGACTATAATCTGAGGTAACCAGATGACAATAGGTCATCAGGGTCAAGCTGAGTCAGCCTTGGTTTTGTCTTCCATTGCATCCATGAGCTTAGAATACCTGCTTTTCTTGAGAAACTGGAATCTGAAGTCTTTTACAGTAGGGCAAAACCAGGACTGGCTTAGCATGATCTGAATCTGTTCAGTAAGCTTACTGTAACCTGTACACCATTCCTGCAATACATGAATTCTGGCTTTCTTCTAGAATTTTAAGGGTGCCAAATGCATTCGGTAATTTGAAATACATAAAGGGGCATAATCGAACGGAAACGTCTATCTCCATGGGCGTTTATCTCCGAGAACGGGTACGTGAAGGGGCGGACTGAACTGTATTTTCGCAAAAAATAGACGTCCATGTTTTATTCGACAGTTTGTGAGGTGGGCGTTTTTGTTTTTCAGCGATAACGGAAAATGAAAGCGCCCAGCTCAAAAACGAATAACTCCAAGACATTTATTCGTGGGAGGGGCCAGGATTCGTAGTGCACTGGTCCCCCTCACATGCCAGGACACCAACCGGGCACCCTAGGGGACACTTCTACAAAAACAAAAAAAAAGGTAAAAGAGCTCCCAGGTGCATAGCACCCTTCCCTTGTGTGTTGAGCCCCCCAAATCCCCCTCAAAACCCACTGCCCACAAGTCTACACCATTACTATAGCCCTAAGGGGTGAAGGGGGGCACCTACATGTGGGTACAGTGGGTTTGGGGGGGGGCGGTTAGGAGGGCTCCCATTTACCAGCACAAATGTAACAGGTGGGGGGGGGATGGGCCTGGGTCCACCTGCCTGAAGTCCACTGCACCCCCTAATAACTGCTCCAGTGACCTGCATACTGCTGCTAGGGAGGTGGGTATGACATTTGAGGGTGAAAATAAAAAGTTGTGAAACGGCATATTTTGTGGTGGGAGGGGGTTTGTGACCACTGGGGGAGTCAGGGGAGGTCATCCCCGATTCCCTCCAGTGGTCATTTGGTCATTTAGGGCACTTATTGGGGCCTTATTCGTGGAAAAACAGGGTCCAGGAAAAGTGCCCTAAATTCTCGCTACAAACGCATATTTTTTTTCCATTATCAGCGAAAGGCACCCATCTCTGATCGGCCGATAACCACGCCCCAGTTCCGGCTTCACCACGCCTTCGACACGCCCCCATCAACTTTGTCCGCATCTGCGACGAAGTGCAGTTGAAAACGTCCAAATTCGGCTTTTGATTATACCGCTTTATTCGTTTTTTTGAGATAAACGTCTATCTCCCGATTTGGGTCACAATATAGGCGTTTTTCTATTTCGATTATAAGCAGGATAGTAACATAGTAGATGACGGCAGAAAAAGACCTGCACGGTCCATCCAGTCTGCCCAACAAGATAAACTCATATGTGCTACTTTCTGTGTATACCCTACCTTGATTTGTACCTGTCCTCTTCAGGGCACAGACCGTAAAAGTCTGCCCAGCACTATCCCCGCCTCCCAACCACCAGTCCCGCCTCCCACCACTGGCTCTGGCACAGACCGTATAAGTCTGCCCAGCACTATTCCTGCCTCCCACCACCGGCTCTGGCACAGACCGTATAAGTCTGTCCAGCACTATCCCTGCCTCCCAACCTTAGAATCTTAGAAATCTTAGAAAGTTAAGACTAAGTAGCATGATCAGCAACACTGACAATGCTAAGATCTCCCTCTCATGCTTCCTCCATCCCCACCCAACCACCTGCACATATACCCTCACCTGAACATCAACAACAACAACCTACCTCCTGAGTCATCTAAATTAAGCACATTAGGAAAAGGCTAAACCAGTTCTGGTATTGCCTCCTATTTCTTCAACTGATGTTCAATTCTTGCTTTTTATGGAGGAATTGGAAAATACAAATCCCATAGACGCAATAAGGTTAAAACCTGCCTGTCCCCAATAACTTGGAGTATTAACTCCAACCTAAGACCCTTGTGGGGGGACAGAAGGGCTGAATGGGGAATACGTACCTGGGGAGTGCCGGTAGGTTCCTGCTGCTCTGCTATAGTAGGTAGATATAGGGGTGCCATCAGTCTCCTGGCTGTGAAAGAATAGATCTGATTCATCGGTGGGTTGGAGGAGGGCTGGGTCTGAAAAGTGGGGAATATGCTCCTGTCCACCTAAGGCTGTGTAGTCCATGGCTGTCTAGGTTTCAGCACAAAGTCGTAGGAAGATGGTGGGCCTGGGTGGCTTCTCTTCCCAAGGTGAACAGGAAGCAATCTGCAGAAAGTTCAGAGAGAGAACCAGCCAAGGATTAATTTAACATTATAACTGAAAGAACAGTTTAAGGGTGTTTATCTGTTTACTTGTGTGTGTACATACACATATACCCCCTACCCCCCAACACATATATACATACAGTACATACACACAGTTGAGCTACAACTGAAAGGTGTGAGCTAAATCAGAATAAATAATATTTATTTATATTTATATTTTCATATCATGGCTGTTGCTTAAAACAAAAGTTAACTGTGGGGTTTAAATATTGAGCCCTATGTTTCTATGTAACACCCTTGATATATACACACAAACTGTACACAAAAACATTCTGATCAACACACAAACACAGAGGTACAGATTTAAACACACATATACATAGGCTAAGATACACATACAGATATACCGGGGAATTCTGTCAATGTCACCTAAATTTAGGTTCTAATTCTGCACTCAACTTTCAGCATGGAAGCGCGTTCTAACAGATGTATGGTGCCAAAATGGGGCTAAAGCAGCAGATGAGTGCAGAAATATACTTACGTGCCCAGTTATTATATAGAACCTAAGTGTATTCATGCACAACTGCAAAGAGGGCGTTCTCATGGGGGGGGAGGGCATAGGTGGGTCATTATAGAAAATTGTGCACAGTATTATAGAATACCACAGATGCACGTCCAACTTGCATGCCAGGATTTATACCTGGTTTCAGTTGGTATAAGTCCTCATGCCCAAAGTTGGGTGCAGAATTCAGCAACCAAAGCTATCCTATAAAGAGCACTCATCCTGGACCACCATATTTGGAAAACAACAAAAACAAGCGGAAGAAATCCAGAAAGACCAAACTAAAATCACGGGTGTAGAAAAGCCAAAGTAATTTATTATGACCCTACACGGTCCGTGTTTCGGCCAAAAAAGGCCTTCTTCAGGGGTCTACAGATTGGCATATACAGTTATTCTTCCAAAGGTTCTCACAAATTGAGACAATCTCATAGTGCTATCCAAGCGAAGCGTGGACTCTATAGTCAATAGAAATCGGCTATGTGAGAGACGCTACTATTTAAAAAACGGAATGACGTCCAAATCGTACAGTGACATATGACGTCTGTAACCATAGCCTTAGCATTTTGTCGCTTTACCAGAATACATGGTTTTAACTTTTATGCTGATGCTCACCAAAGGTCTTTCTAAAGACCAATTCTGTAATACAGTACTCAAGGAATGCTATCTTTTGAAGATTCATTCATTTACCCAAGCTGATAAGACTCCTGAGGCAGGCCTGTGGCTGAAACACAGATCTGTGTCTTTAATAATAAATTATTTTAGACAACAGACTGTGGTCCTGGACTCTTGAGTCATTGGCCCACTTCCCACTGTCTTTGCACTGTTATTCTCTTCATGGGATTTCGGTGTTTGTCCGCCTATGGCGGAATTTTCACCTGATCCACCTTATTTGGGTGCATTTACTGAATCCGGCCCATACTGTATAAATATACAGATGCAGACACAACAAAGTTGAGATATGGATTAATCTGTGTGCATGCCAGAGTTTAAATTCTGCTGACTCGTCAACTTCCATTACCTCAGGTACAAATTTAGGACTAAATGTACTAAGATGGACTTTTTTTATTTGCATTTATCAAGGATAAGCAATAACTAAGGGCTGATTCACAAAGCCAGGCTAGTGATTAGCAGTGTGGCAAATGCGACCAAGCCCATTCAATTCCTATGGACTTTGTCACATTTGGCGAGCGGTTATCACTACCATAATTTTGTAAAAAGGAGCCCTAATTAAGGACGTATGATGCCCAATTGTCATATTCCATTACAATAAACATAATCTTCATACGCATAACCTTGTGTTTCTGTCATTTGTTTAATTGTACATTCCTTCGCTCCAACTCCCCTTCCCCACTCCATCCATTGCTTTGTCCTGTATGAGATGATTACGATCACTTCTCCTTCAAATATATCATCAACGCAGACCACTCTTGCTCACATTTTTCATGACTTAGAAAACTTTTCTGAAATAATCCCACTGTGTGCAAGCACAGAGAATGATATCATAAATTAAATGTTATATTAAATCAAATATTGTAATTAATAAGTAGTAGCTCTCAGTAAATAATACCTTGGCTACACAGCCCTCGTTCAATCAGAGCATCAATAAATAATGATTGAGCCTACAAATAGGCTATCATTTTAGCTCCTACACTCATCCTTGAGCTAACCACTGTGAATTTAATGTGTCAACATCAACAAAAATTGTGACTAACAGTGACATTTCACTCTAACTGTACTAAGCACAACAGTGTCCCCAAATCATTCTCTGGTAGTTGCCAAATGTGTTAAAACACTGTGGGGTCCTTTAACTAAGCTGCGGTAAAAAATGGCCCAGCACACACCCACACTTTCTCAGGCCACTTTTTACCGTGGCTTAGTAAAAGGACTCTACAGTGTTTTAACACATTTGTCAACTACCAGAGAATGATTTGGGGACACTGTTCTATGTAGTATAGTTAAAATGAAATATTGCTATTATTCACAATTTTTCTTGATGTTGACATTTTAAATTCACGGTGCTTAGCTCAAGGATGAGTGCAGGAGCTAAAATGATAGCCTATTTGTAGGCTCAATCATTATTTATTGATGCTCTGATTGACTGAGGGCTGTGCAGCCACGGTATTATGTACTGAGAGCTACCACTTATTAATTACAATATTTGGGGAAAAGGGGCTTTTTTTAATGGGTCGGGAAATGGGAGTGCACTGAAATTAACTAGCGCGTACCTATTTACGGCCTGAGTCCTTACCACCACCCACTGACTTAGCAGTAAGGGCTCACATGCTACCCATACAGTAACTATGCAATGCACGCCAACTGCTGATTACTACCGGGAGCACCCCTGTGGTAGAAAGTAGAAAATTATTTTGTACCATGGGATTTGGCATGCGCCAAACTCAGAATTACCACCAGGCGCATGTGCTAGCCCAGCGGTAGTCCACATTTGGCATACGCTACCCGTGCGTTAGCCCTCCCGCGCCTTAGTAAAAGGGCCTCTGTGCATGTAATCAAAAATTCCCCCAAAATGCATTCATAATAGTCCAAAGTCTCATATATATAATTGGTGTATCGCTTATCTTCAACATCATTTCATCTTGAGCAGAGAGATTCTACAGAGCCTGAATTGATTTGCACTTTTCTGACCATTTACAGGCCTATGACCCATGAACTACACAGCTTAAACTTAAAATGCCTAAGAGCTGCATTTTTCAGGGCTTTCTGCTAAACGCTGTGGATTCGAGGTCATGCTGAAACAGCAAGGAGTGCTCATCCCCTCCCTGACAGAATTGGTGCCACTGACTCTAGCTCAGCAAGGACACAAAGAATATACACAGTTTGAAGGAGAAGACGTGTTGAGGTTTTTTAGACAAAACAATGATAAAGACCTGGGTCCAGGAGAAATTCCTGTAGCAAAATAGCACTATAATCTCCTGTGAAAGAAACCTTGGACTTGCTGTGTTCCATAACATTCAGATAGTGTGTTCCATTCTATGTAAACAATAAAGTAAGACAGAAATTAGCTGATGTAACACAGAATTTAGCTGAAATTGCAAACTGTATGATTTGGGAGGGGAAATGATGCCCAGTCCACTCTATATAAGGCACTGTTGTACTGTATTAGACAGAGGCTGAGATGATCAACAGTGAGTAGGTCTTTACTGCATTGCTCTCTCTTTCCCTCTCATAATTGGGCTGATTGCTTTGTTATTATCTGGATTGGTAAGTAATAAAAACTTTCTACTTGGAAGAAACATAGCTTCGGTCTTTTCTGTCACCCCACATCTTGGGGTGGGTGTAAGAAGGCAGAAATCCTATTGGTATATTTCTTATGGTAAGCAAAAGGATCAGAGAAAGAATTACCACCTATTATAGCTTTCTCTGGGACTAGGTGATTATCAGACGGGACCATATAACCACTGACTCCACTATAAACAAGCTCCATTTTGGATTGATCCTTTCTCAGTAACCCCAAACGCTCAGTGTGCTGAATGGAAGGAGATACTATGTCCAATATTTATAATCCAATGCACTTACAAAATGAGTACGCTTGCAAAAATGGTGGAACCAGAGAACTGTGGTCTATTGTGAACACACCTTTTGGGGAATTTTTCTAGTACATTTGTCAACTACCGGAGACTGATTTTGGGACACAGTTGCACGTAGTACAGTTAGAATGAAGTATCACTATTATTCACAATTTTTGTTGATGTTGACACATTAAATTCATGGTGGTTTGCTCAAGGATGAGTGTAGGAGCTAAAATGATAACTTGTATGCAGGCTTATTCATTATGTATTGATGACTGAGGGCTGTGTAGCCATGGTATTATGTACCACTTATTATTACAATATTTGATTTAGTAAAACATTTAATTTATGATATCATTCTCTGTTCTTGCACACCACTGGGATTATTTCAGAAAACTTTAGTTAGTTTATTAAAATTTAATATACCACCTTTACAATGGAAAAGGTGGTTTACAATAAAAAGAACAATAGAACTAACTAGGAAAAGGAACTACAACCAATAAAAAAAAGGAGAGTTGACAGAAAAGAAAGAAACTAAGGGCCCTGTTTACTAAGGTGCACTAGCATTTTTATAATGTGCTAAAAATTAGCGCGCACTAACTGTGCAGACAACCATAGGAATATTATGGGCATCTACATGGTTAGTACACACTAATGCTTAGCGCATGCTAAAAATGCTAACGTGCCTCTAGTGTAGCTTAATAAAAAGAGCCCTAAGAGAGATAAAAGAAACAGCTGCAGTGGTCCAACTGCACTGAGCCAAAGTCAGGGTGCCCATACTACTAAGAGGTTTCAGGAAAGGCCTTTGTAAACATGTGAGTCTTCAGGTCTGTTTTAAAGTGTTGGTAAGAGCGTTCTGAACGGAGCGTAAACGGGAGAGAATTCCAAAGAGAGGGGCTAAGAAAAAAGAAGGCAGAATGGCGGGTGGATTGGAGTCTGGAGTGAGCAAGTGAAGGGATGGCCAGTTGACGACTACTGGAAGAA
Source organism: Microcaecilia unicolor (assembly GCF_901765095.1). Lineage (NCBI taxonomy): Eukaryota > Metazoa > Chordata > Amphibia > Gymnophiona > Siphonopidae > Microcaecilia > Microcaecilia unicolor. Next base: position 253,037,357 of record NC_044032.1, read on the forward strand.
CATAAGGTACGCAAAGGGGTATAAGGGACAATTAAAACCGATAAATATGATGGAATCTGAGAAAAAGAACCTTACAAGTCAGAGGCAGAATCTTATATTGGGTGCAAAATGAAATGAGTAACCATTGATATTGTTTGAGAAGTGATATGGTCAAAGTAACGTGCCCCTAACAGAAAACAAATTGTGGTATTTTGTACAGACTGGAGGTTTTTTTTTAAGAAGAACGGAAGAAAGACCTGCATAAGAAATATTACAATAGTCAATCTTAGATATCATTAGAGCATGAAGAAGTATAGAGCATGCATCTGGATCAAGAAAAGGACAAATAGTACATATAGACTGCAGTGAACAAAAACAAGAATGGACTGCTGCTGAGATCTGAGGAGCGAAAGAAAGCTGAGGATCCAGAATGACACCTAAATATCTAAATGAATTGACAACTTGGATAGGAACATTAAAGTCTGAAGGTGTAGCAGAAGGCCATGAAGTTTTTAGAGGGTTAAGGACCAATCGATTGGATGTAAACCAGAGATCAATAGACTCGAGAGAAGATTGCATGTGTGTAAGATTGGGTGATGTAGGAGTATGAGTTGAGACCAAAAGTATATCGTCTGTGTATATGTAAAACCGCAAACCAGTGGGATAGGAAGATATTAAACAGAAGAAGGGAGAGAATGGAACCCTGGGGAATGACAGAGAACAAGAGGTTGAAGTATCCTGGGATAATTTAACAACATACTTACTGCCAGCAAGGAAAGATGAAAACAAGACGAGAACAGTATCAGAAATACCCAAGAAGACAGAGGAGATCAACTAACCAGATCAAAGGCTGCTGTGAGATCAACCTGCTTATTTTCGAAGGAGAAGGTCGGCCATCTTCTGACACAAATCGGGAGATGGCTAGCCTTCTCCTAAACCCGGCCAAATTGGTATAATCGAAAGCCGATTTTGGCCGGCTTCAACTGTTTTCTGTCGCAGGGCCGGCCAAAGTTCAAGGGGGCGTGTTGGCAGGGTACCAAAGGCGAGATGGGGGCGTGGCTACGAGATGGCCGGCTTTGGCCGATAATGGAAAAAAGAAGGTTGGCTCTGATGAGCACTTGGCCGGCTTTACTTGGTCCATTTATTTTTAGGACCAAGCCTCAAAAAAAGTGCCCAACTGACCAGATGACCACAGGAGGGAATCAGGGATCACCTCCCCTTACTCCCCCCAGTGGTCACCAACCCCCCTCCCACCCCCCAAAAAATTAAACATTTTTGTGGCCAGCCTCTATGCCAGCCTCAAATGTCATACACAGCTCCATGACAGCAATATGCAGGTCCCTGGAGCAGTTTTTAGTGGGTGCAGTGCACTTCAGGCAGGCAGACCCAGGCCCATCCCCCCCTACCTGTTACTACTACTACTACCTATTTAGCATTTCTATAGCGCTACAAGGCATACGCAGCGCTGCCTTTTGGTGGTAAATGGGAGTCCTCCAAAACCCACCCGAAACCCACTGTACCCACATATAGGTGCCCCCCTTCACCTTTTAAGGGCTATGGTAGTGTTGTGGGTAGTGGGTTTTGGGGCTCAGCACCCAAGGTAAGGGAGCTATGCACCTGGGAGCAATTTGTGAAGTCCACTGCAGTGCCCCCTAGGGTGCCCGGTTGCTTGTCCTGGCATGTGAGGGGACCAGTGCACTACAAATGCTGGCTCCTCCCACGACCAATGGCTTGGATTTGGCCAGGTCTGAGATGGCCGCCATTAGTTTCCATTATCGGCAAAAAACAATGGCGGCGATCAGTAATGCCGGCTGAAATGTTGAGATTGGCCGGCCCCGACCGTATTATCGAAACGAAAGATGGCCGGCCATCTTGTTTCGATAATGCGGTGGGTATGGCGCTTTTACGGGGCCGGCCTTAGAGATGGCCGGCCATATAGATGGCCGGCCCCGTTTTGATTATGCCCCTCCAAGTGACATTAAGAGAACAATTTTACCATTATCAAAAGCTGTGTGAATGTACTCTGTCAAAGGTCTGCTCAGTGTTGACAGCTAGCAACATATCTGATGCTCTCTGCTCCCTTGCCACCTATACACTAGATTATTGTGCATTTGACATTGTCTACTGTCTGCCAGTTTTGGCACAAAGCCAGTCTTATAAACATTTATCACTTCAAACAATGCCCTAGCTAACCTGCTCACCCAACATTTTTATTTTTGTATTGAGTAATGAAATTGGCCTATATGAGCCAAACTTATCTCCCCCCTGTTTGTAGCAAATAGATATCCTACCACACAATGGATTGTGGGAAAGGAACGGATTCAGCTACAATGCAAATATCTTGTGTGGATGGGCCCTGTGGCCTTTATCTGCTGTCGTGTTTCTATAAAACCACATAGGCCACCCAGCGCTGGAGATTTATCTAAAGGAAAAGGGGATCGGATTGCGATATACTGCCTTTCTGTAGTTACACATTTGCTTATTCCGATCTGACGAAGAAGGGCAACCTTCGAAAGCTAATCAAGAATGTATTAAGTATGTCCAATAAAAAAGGTATCATCTTATTTTCTTTCTCATGTTTTATTTTGTTGATTTCTATTGATAAACTGTAGTTACACTCAAAGCAGTTTAACTGTTATATATTTATTTATTTACACCATTTGTATCCCACATTTCACCACCTATTTGCAGGCTCAATGTGGCTTACATAGTTCTGAAATGGTGCTTACCAGTGCCGGAAAAAAAGAAATACATAGTTAAGGTAGAGTAGACAGAATGGAGTAGGTATTCAGGAAGGAAAGTTCATCTTATAATAAAAATCGGGCTAACTTAGCTTAAACCATCATGACTATTAACTTCAAAATTAGTCTGAGCAATAGAAAATAAAGCATTAGATATTGTGAAAGTCCAGTGTACATCTTATTAATTGACAATTAGGTACTTATTTTGTATCTGAGGCAATGTAGGGTTAATTGGCTTGCCCAGAGTTACAAGAAGCTGCAGTTGGAACTGAACCCAGTTCTCTTGGGTCTCAGGCCATTGTACTACCCGTTAAGCTACTCCTACACTGTATTGGTAGATATTTATTTACTTGCATGATTTGCCAGATGGTGATCTTTGCATCCATAGTCTTCTGAGTAAATACATCCTGCATGTGGAAAAAGAAGACTTTTTCTCTGGAAGAAAGGGGCAGAGTTTGTCATTGAAGTGGGAACTTTAACTATGGAGTGGCATCCAGTTACTGAAATCCAATATCTGAAGTTCCTACAGCAGGGCTGGTGCAAGGGTATTATCTATTTTTTTTTTCTATTTATATATTCAGTTGAATAACACTAAAGGGGGAATTCATCAAGCAGCATTAAGGCCTTAACACACCTTAACGGGTGTTAAATGCTAAAAGCCCATAGGTATAAAATAGGCTTTTAGCATTTAGTGTGTGCCAATTCCCTTAACGAGTGTTAAGACCCTTGATGAATTCCCCCCTAATCCATTCAAAGTGTGATATACCTAACAAAATACCATTTAAAAGTACATCAGTTCAGGGTAAGAGTTATCAATGTGGGTTACCTATTAAGACATGTCATTTTACTGTTAACACCAGTTATTAATATCTAGGTCTGATTGCATAAAATGGCACGAGCTAGTGGTAAAATAACACATTGTAATGGTAGCTCATGTTGATAACTATGCCCTTCAAACTTCTTTATAACACGACCCGATCGCATATCTCCTTCCTATAAATTTAAGGTATCCTGATTATCCCAACCCAATTACAATCACATATGAAACCAAATTTAAATCACCCTCAACCCCATACAAACAACGCCAGTGTGATCTTTAATCCAATAGTAAACATTCAGTTAAAAGCCTTGTTTGACCAATTTCCAGAATTTCATGTAGTCTACCTCTGCCCAAATGGCTAAGGGTAACAAATTTCATAGCTGTGGCCCAAAATAAACAAATGCTTTCTGTTTAACACATGTAAGTTCATGGGGAACATTAACTTTAATAATACATGCAGGGAAAAACAGAGGGATCTTTTAATAACCCTGCAACATATGTGGGTTTTTGATAGGACACCACCCCGAATAAACCAAACAATGCCAGGGTTGGCCTTAACAATTGCGGGACCCTGTGCGGACAGTTTGGTGGGCCCCTACTCAGGACTTAAGATTTCAAGTGAGGCATCAGGGATTTATTTATGTATTTTAAAAGGCTTCTTCAATCGACAAACTACTATTGTAATCTGCACACACTTTATGCTTATGTTGATGGCAGATGACAGCTCCTCGAAGCTACCAACAGCTACTGACCACCCATAAAATTTATCACGTTAAAGATGTGCAGTCCTTTGTATACATCGCCCATAGATGGTTGTGCATTGTGAGTTGCAATCATTTGAATGCGAACCAGCGAATTTGCATACATTTGCACCGTGTTTTCTCTGATCACCGTAAGTCTTTCATTCATTGCTGAATACTGTGATCGCTAAACCAGCTGGCACTGGTTGAAAATGATTGTTGCTGGCCCAATAAGTGATTTACAACCTTGGGGGAGTGAGGGGGAGAAGATGTAGGGTAAGCAGGGCCGCCGAGAGACTGAGCCAGACCCGGGGCAAGGCCCCCCCAGCCCCATCCAAGGATCGCAGCTGCCCCGCCCCTGCCCCGCCCCCACCTTCCCCAATCGCTGTCGCCTCCCTCTCCTGCTCCCAGGCCACCGGAGCCGCAGTCTCCCGTCTCCACCTACCTACCCTCAGATCCCTTCTGTCTGCCATCTGACCCCCTTCATTTAAAAAAAAAAAAAAATCTCGAAATCGGCAGCGCAGCACCGTCTGTGCAAAAGCGGCAGATCGCCTGGGGCGGGCCTTCCCTCACTGTGTACCGCCTCCTCTGATATAACTTCCTATTTCCGCAAGGGCGGGACACAGTGAGGGAAGGCCCGCCCCAGGCGATCTGCCGTTTTCACACAGAAGGCGCTGCACTGCTGATTTTGAGATTTTTTATAAATCTACAGGGGCCCATGCCCCCGTGGCCCCACGTAGCTATGCCCCTGGTAAAAACACATAATTGGCATCATACTTGTAAATATCAAATTTTGTTTCTTGTATATATCCATAATGAGAGCAATTTCCAAAGGCCATTGACCTGTGGCTAAAATAGACACCGATGGTTCATTGTATTGGTGTGAGTGTCAGGATCTATCGCTCTGCTTTTGCAGCTACTTTTTGCCACACCCCAGAAGCTTCCAATCTAGGCAACTGGCTAATGGCTCTGCTGGCCCTGTCCTATGAATGTTGGAAAGAAATTATACACAAGGGGTTGAGAGTATCTCTCTCTGCAAAGTAACTGTGCAAAAACTTAATGAAATGGGACCAAATTTGGTGTTTATTTATTTTCTACATTTAAACCCACCTGTGCCTAAGCAGATTACAATGTGTTGGGGGGGGGGGGGGGGGGGGGGGGAGGGAGACACATCCAGTTCAAAAATGAGTCAGATCACACCAGGTGTTCCAGAGAAAAGTAAAGTCCCCGAAAATGGCCTAATACATTTCTGTTGGAGAGACTGTTCAGCAGCTGCAGCATAGCAACGTAATACGGTAAAGCATAGTGGTTGGGAACTTGCTCCTTCTCAAAGTGCCCCTCACCTCACCAGTCACAGACACCCACTCACCTCCACACACAAACATACAGATACATATTCCACAAAGACTGACAGAGACACAGAACATATGCATAGATAAAAGAAATGCACACAGACCATAAAGTATACACTGATATACGCATAGGCATACATACAAACGTGCATATACTCTGTACACACACAGACATACAGATACACATACACACATATGGAGAGGGAATCACTATGCAAATCAGGCTCTGCATGCTTTCCCAACTACCCACACCTCTGCTACCTCCCCCTGCCTCTGCTGGGCTGATCTTAGTGATTTAGTGTGCATTTCACTTTCTTTATAGTAAATTCTACTATGCTGCCTAATAACTGAAACCTGTAAATTGCAACAGATTGCTATGTGTACTGCTATATACTGGTGGAGAAGCACAGTAAAGTGCAGCGGGCTTTGATCCTAGTGACATGGGTTCCATTCCCACTGCAGCTCCTTGTGACCTTGAGCAGGTCACTTAACCCTGCATTGCCCCAGGTACAAAACTTAGATTGTGAACCCTCTAGGAACAGAGAAAGGACCTGCATATAAAGTGTGTATGTCTAGTAGTGCTATAGAAGTGATTAGTAGTAGTAACTATTAGCAATACCTGCTGCCTCAGGACAGTGGCACCCTATAGTTCAACTGTATGACTCAGGGCATGATGTGATCCAGTGACTCTGTAATAGCTTAAGAGTTTTAAATGTTTTTGACCTGTTCGATGTGATTTCCTAAGCAGAGTTACTACCTGCCAGGTAGGTGTGATGAAATGGAAAGAGAAGTGAATTGGTAATTTGGGGATCCCCACGGAAACATTGGCCAAGGGAAGCATGGTAAATCAGCAAGTCTATAAGCAGAGGTGTTTTTCAGTTTTCTGTGAGGAGGAGTGGCCTAGTGGTTAGGGTGGTGGACTTTGGTCCTGAGGAACTGAGTTTGATTCCCACTTCAAGCACAGGCAGCTCCTTGTGACTCTGGGCAAGTCACTTAACTCTCCATTGCCCCATGTAAGCCACATTGAGCCTGCCATGAGTGGGAAAGCGCAGGGTACAAATGTAACAAAAAAAAAAAAAAGAGAAAGAGCCTCAGGTCATATGGAGGGTGGGCCTTTAAGTGCTAGGGCTTTGGAGTAAAGGAAATGAGCAGTTGGGTTTTCTCTCCTTTCTCCCTGGGAAAGAAAGTAGAGTGGGAGTTCACAGACAGTGATTGCCAGGTAACTGTCTTTGGAGAAAAAGAACCCAAAGTGTGTAAGTACATTAAAGAGTTTGGGTGCTCTCCTAAGATGGAATTTTGGGGTGATTGCCAGACTGGAACCACCCTAGATTCATCAAACCCTTACCAGAAGAAAACAGAGAAAGTGAGAGGTGCCTAAGAATTTTTGAAGGTGCATTTTTACTACCTACAGACTTCTGGAGTGGAAATAGTGGCGTCCTCCGACAGACAGTATTGGGGAAAAGGTGGGAGGGACAATTCAAATCAATTCTTGTATACCACTAATATCCCCTTTCCAGGGTTCAAGCCAGATATAAGAATGGGAGAAGTCCAAAGTGACATTTTGGCATCAAATCACATCTGCACATCCCTTTGCCTTTTAAATTATCTATAAAATACAATACAAAAGAAAGTTTCAAGAGCTTTCTATACATAAATAAAACCCCAGACAAGTTCAGCCACTTAGTAAAATTAAAATTATTTGATAGCATCGTTCAACCAGTTTTTCTCTATGTGAGTGAAATCTGGAGTCTGTACAGGATAGAATAGAATCTCAATATAAACCCTACATCTCTAAGGGGCCCTTTTACTAAGATGCATTAGTGCTAATACATCCCTAATTCAACAACAAATGGAGTACCATGGGATGCACTCAGGTGACCTGCAGTAACTTTGAATCTGTGCATGTTAAACATTTTTCGAAATTTTTTGAGGGGGCAGAGAGCGAGCATTTTTGCATTAACCAGTTAGCACATCTACAGTACCATGCACAGATACCATGTGAGCCCTTACCACCTACAAAATGGATGGCGATAAGTGATCATGCGGTAATTAAAAAAATGGCCATGTGCTAATGGCTAACAAATGGCAAACTAGTCCACAAATTAAGAGATACTCCAACCACAAGTGGACAAAATTGATTCATTTGAATAGTCTTAATTTTATGGCAGGAGGAAAAGACCTCAGAAGTCCCTGTGTGTCACAGGTTGGGTAATGATCTTTTAGTAATAATTCAATCACTGGTCAAAAACCTCCTTCCTACTAATTTTTGCATAATCAATGTCTTGTTAAGGTGAATAAGATTAATTTGTGCAATGATTTAAACCATGCTGAATATCGACCCCTGAAACACATTTCCTACTTTAGTTTGTGAAATATAAAATAGAAGAGATGTACTTTTCCAAAAGCTGACGTGGAGGGGCATAATCAAATGTCGCTGGCCAAATAGATCGCCGGCGATCTATGTTGGTGGCGGCGCTACAGCTGGCCGGAACCGTATTATCGAAAAAAATGGCCAAATGCCTTGGAGTTCGCCGGGTTTGAGATAGCCGGGTTTGTTTTCAGCGATAATGGAAAAAAATGCCGGCCATCTCCAACCCGGCGAAATCCAAGGCATTTGGTCGTGGGAGGAGCAAACATTTGTAGCACACTGGTCCCCCCTGACATGCCAGGACACCTGCTGGGCACCCTAGGGGTCAGTGCGGTGGACTTCATAAAACCTCCCACATGTATAGCTCCCTTATCTTTGGGTGCTGAGCCCCCCAACTCCCCCCCCCAAAACCCACTACCCAAAAATGTACAACACTACCAAAGCTCTTAGGGGTGAAGGGGGCAACTACACGTGGGTACAGTGGTTTTGGAGGGCTTCCATTACTAGCACAAGTGTTACAGGTAGGGGGGATGGGCCTGGATCCACCTGCCTTAAGTGCACTGCGGTACCCACTAAAAGTGCTCCAGGGACCTGCATACATGCAGGCCTCTAGGACTTGTTGCTGCTGTATAACCTTGGCACACCAGCTGACACCTGAAGACTAATCTCTTTGAAAAAGTCCTTTATTTGAATAAGCACGTTTACTCACAGTTAACTGCAGATCAGAGTTCTGCCCCACTGGCAAAGAGTCTCCCTGGTACTGAGATTAGCAGTAGGTCAGAGCTGGCAGAATGGTGTACAATGCCCTCTTTCAGCCACATTTAAGGTAATAACGTTCTCTAACATGGGTGACACGTGAAAGGGATCTAAAACTGGCTTACAAAAATGGCTACTACCTCATGGACTACCAGAAACAAAACAGGGCACACTCTGAACCCAGTTAGCAGGGGGGAAAAGCACCATGGGAGTAGAGCCCGGTACCCTATACCCACCACAATGCATTGCTGATGTGACTCTGCAGGGCACCTAACAGAAAAGGTGTCACACTCACCCAAGAGCCACATCGCAACAGGGAAGGGCTGTCGGAGGATACAACACATTCTGCTGTCATGGAGGTGGGTACGGCATTTGAGGCTGGCATACAGGCTGGCAAAAAAGGTTTTTAGTTTATTTTTTTTAGTATGGGAGGGGGTTGGTGACCACTGGGGGAGTATGGGAGGTCATCCCCCATTCCCTCCAGTAGTCATCTGGTCATTTGGGGCACCTTTTTGAGGCTTGGTCGTGAACATAAAAGGACCAAGTAAACCTGGCGATATACTGCTTATCGCCATTTTTTTCCATTATCGCCGAAAGCCAGCCATCTGGTAGCCACACCCATGCCTGCCCATGTTCCGCTTTCGCTTTGCCGCCGACACGCCCCTTTGAACTTTGGCCGGCGACGGGAAAGCGGCAATGTTGGCAAAAAAGCGGCTTTTGATTATACCGATTTGGCCGCTTTTTTCTGAGATCGCCGGCCATCTCCCGATTTATGTCAGAAAATGGCCGGCGATCACTTTCGAAAATGAGCTGGATAGTGGAATCCCAAAAAATGTAAACTAATTTTTCTTCCTTTTGTTGTCTGGGTATTTTATTTTCTGAGCAGTTGATCCTAGTCTTTCTTGTTCACTTTCTTGTGTTGATCTTCTCCTAAGTCCATTTCCAGTGTCTCCTTTCCATCTCCTCTCTACTTCTTTCTTTACATTTGACATTTCTCTTTAACTTTCATCTTTTTTCTATTTCTCTGTTCTCCACTCAAGCTAGATTTTACCCCTCATTCTGCTTTTCTCTCACCCTGACTTTTCATTCTCCTTCTTTTCCTCTCTCTCCTACCCACCAGCTCTTTACCATTCTTGTCCCCTCTGCAGCTATCCTTTTGTCCTGTCTCTCTCTTTTCCTATCTTCCTATTCCCTCTCTGTGTTACACCCACTCCATTATCTCCTATTTCAATTGTCTTTACTTAGCCCCTCCCAAACCCTCATCTATATTCCTCTGATTCTCATTCCCTCATCAATGCAAAGGCTGGAGAGGAGCCGGCTGTCTTTGTACATATGGGTCCCAATGACATAGGAAAATGTGGGAGGGAGGTTCTGGAAGCCAAATTTAGGCTCTTAGGTAGATAGGATGGGCCAAAACTGGTCTTTTTTTCTCATCATGTGCTATGACTAGTGGTAGAGCTTAGTGGTTACTGCAGCAAGCTACAAACCAGGCAAGCTGGTTTTCCAATCCTGCAAATGTTCCTTATGGTGTTGGGTAAGTCACTTCCCCTTCTGTTACCTCATCTACATACTTTAGCTTGTAAGTTCAGTGGGGACAGAGAATTACCCCCTGTACCTGAAATGTAACTCAACTTGAGCTCCTAGTGAACTAAATCCAAATAAATAAAAATATGTTACTGAAGGATAATAATTGTTAAGGGATGTTCTAGAAACTATGACAGAGGGGGCGCTGGTGAGCACTTGACAAAGATGGACGCTTGACATCCCGACTCCCGCCAATAAGGTTAGAAAATCGTCTGGAGCTGCATCATATACACAATATTCACTGAATTAATGAACGGATATTATATACTAACTCATGTCAAACTCTAAAATATCTAAATGACCTCAGTGCTTCCACCGCGCCTGGATCTAAAAGATCAAAATTAGATCCTCCAGCACCAGAAAAAATGGCGCCGGGAAAGGCTACCTCTACATTATCCGACTCAGTTCTGGAGGAACTACGGGCACTCAAAGAACTATCCTCCAAGCACTACGAAACTACATGTGAGTTGAAGATGGAAATCACAAACATTACTAATACACGAACCGCTTTTCAGATCTGAGTGGAGGAATTAGAAAAGCGTTCAGATCTTGTGGCTCTGCAAATCACTTGATTGCAAGAATATCATTGTCGCAATTTAAAAAACTGAAAATGGACATTGAAGATCTAGCCAGATGGAACAATATCAGGATAATGGGCCTTAAAGAAGGATTGGAAGGATCAAACATGTTAGATTTCTCAACAAATGGATTCCTTCTGTACTGTACACTACCTTTGACACATCCTAGGCCCATTGTGGCAAAGTTATTGAGATTCCAGCATGCTCTGCAGATTTTAACAACCGTCCACACTCATCCTGCCATAGCTATAGATGGTAAAACTATTCTGATCGTTCCCGACTTGGCCAAAACAACTGCAAGGAAGAGGAAAGTTTTCCTGGAGATGAGGCAAAGCTCAAATCGCTGGGGGCGAGATATGGATTACAATATCCTGTCTGAATGACTGTTACGCTGAATAACAACACCAAAATGTTTGAATCTCCAGAGCAGCTACAGGCTCACTTGGATCAGCTTCATTCTCATGGAATGTCATGATGAGATTGAATATCCTTTTTTGTGTAAAATCGATTGTTAGATATAAATGCTATGCTATGTAACATGGAAGGGCATAATCGAACGGGGTGCCCAAGTTTTCCTGGGGCCGTCCTTACAGGACGTCCCCGCGAAGGAGCGGGGAAACCTGTATTATCGAACAAGATGGGCAGCCATCTTTCGTTTCGATAATACGGTCGGGGAAGCACAAATCTCACATTTAGGTCGACCGTAGAGATGGTCATCCCTGATTTTCGGCGATAATGGAAACCGAGGACTCCCATCTCAGAAATGACCAAATCCAAGCCATTTGGTCCATGGGAGGAGCCAGCATTCATAGTGCACTGGTCCCCTCATATGCCAGGACACCAACCGGGCACCCTAGAGGGCACTGCAGTGGACTTCACAAATTGCTCCCAGGTGCATAGCTCCCTTACCTTGGGTGCTGAGCCCACAAAAACCCACTCCCCACAACTGTACACCACTACCAAAGCCCTAAGGGGTGAAGGGGGGCACCTACATGTGGGTACAGTAGGTTTCTGGTGGGGTTTGAAGGGCTCACGTTTACCACCACAAGTGTAAAAGGTAGGGGGGATGGGCCTGGGTCCGCCTGCCTGAAGTGCACTGCACTCACTAAAACTGCTCCAGGGACCTGCATACTGCTGTCATGGAGCTGGGTATAACATTTAAGGCTGGCATAGAGGCTGGCAAAAACATTTTTTAAGTGTTTTTTAGGGTGGGAGGGGGTTGGTGACCACTGAGGGAGTAAGGGGAGGTCATTCCCGATTCCCTCCGGTGGTCATCTGGTCAGTTCGGGCACCCTTTTTGAGGCTTGGTCATAAGAAAAATGGACCAAGTAAAGTCGGCCAAGTGCTCATCAGGGACACCCTTTTTTTTCCATTATTGGCCGAGGACGCCCATGGTTAGGCATGCCCCAGTCCCGCCTTCGCTACGCTGCCGACACGCGATGGAAAGCAGTTGAGGGCGCCCAAAATCAGCTTTCAATTATGACGATTTGGGTGCCCCTGAAAGAAGGACGCTCATCTCCCGATTTGTGTCGGAAGATGGGCGCCCTTCTTTTCAAAAATAACCTGATAGTGTTCACACTCACAGATAGACTTATTCAGATTGTCTTATTCTAAACTGCTGATTTTTGAAATATTTTTATGTGACCATTTGATATAGCAAAGCTTTATATCTTTCACCCTATTTGGGATATATATCTATATTTTTGCAGTCTTGCAGCTTAAATTTCAACAAAAGTTGAATTAATGCCTTTGTGGGTTGGATAGACTGTTAAGTTCTTGTTCTTCCTTTGTCACAGACACCAGCACCATATAATATAGTTCCTTTTCATTGACTGAGCTAATATAATACTAGCTCTGCATGTCTTTAGGTTCTGTTATGCAATGGATGGATTTTCGTGTTTTTCACATTACTGATTGTAACTTGAGAGGTGTCATATCCTTCATGAATCTGAATCTATCCTTATACCGCCCACCATGGCTGCCAATTTACTCCCTAATCAGCTCTAAAATTGTGTCATGGAATGTGAATGGGCTAAAACATCCCGTTAAGCGTAAGAAAATATTTACTCATCTTAAAAAATGTAACCCTTCTATTATTTTCTTCAGGAGACTCACATTACTAATTTAAACAAATAATCTCTCCCTACAAATGGTTATCACAATCTATAGATGCAGCCTCGATTGGTGGAAGAAATGGAGTATCCGTACTTTGGCATAAAGATCTCCCAGTCAAAATTCTCGAACAATTGTCAGATAATGAGGGTCGCTGGTTAATTGTTAAGGTAGATATCTCCGCACAACAGCTTCTGCTGGTAAATATATATGCACCCAATATCGATGCACCAGACTTTTTTCTTTCACCGTTTCAAGCCATATCATCTTTTCCATTGCCACCTATAATAATGTCTGGGGATTTCAATCTCCCGTCTGACATATGGCTAGATAGAAGCTCCTCTATTGCTAAACCCATCTCCAAGGCTTCAATTACACTGCAGTCATTAACAATTTAATTTACTAGATCCTTGGAGAATAAAATATCCTAATACAAGAGATTACACACATTTCTCATCATCAGATAACAGTTTCTCAAGAATTGATTACTTTTTGATTTCCACCTCCCACTTTCAATTAGTCACAGGAGCCACCATACATCCTATTGTAATTTCTGATCATGCCCCTATTTCCATACACTTAGCCTCATTTCACCAAACATGTACTAGATAATTTAGAAAAACAAATAAGAGTGTGAAACTAATTTCTTGTCTTCTCAAGATAATTTTTTAACCGATATGTATAAGTTTAAATATCACTACAATAAAATAGCTAGTGAAGTTGCCACACAATAAATATTTCAAACCAAAACACAATATTATGTTGAAGGCAACAAAAGTTGTAAATTATTGGCTAATTATCTCAATAGCAAAAAAAAAAAAAAACAGAACTCAAATTCCGTCCATTAGAAATAATAAAAATAAAATTGTCATTTCAACCCCCAGTATATTAAAATCATTTCATCAATATTATAAGTCACTCTATACTTCTGAAGCAGTAGATGACTCTACAAAAATAAGGGATTTTCTGTCTCAACTTAAACATCCGCACTGGACTGCGGAAGACAATGGAAATTCTTATAAACTCGTTCAGCACAGAGGAAGTTCTTCAAGCTCTTAAAGATCTCCCGTCTTGTAAAGCCCCTGGCCCAGATGGCATGTCTATTGAGTTTTATAAAGTATTTCAACATTCTGTCTCAACAATACTCACCCATCTATTTAATGAGTTAGATCCCTCAAACGTGTCAAATAGTAGATTCACAAAAGCCATTATTACAGTATACCTAATCCCAATAAGGATTCTCAGATTGTACAAATTACAGACCCATCTCTCTTCTTAACTCAGAATACAAAATATATGCAAAACTGATAGCAAACAGAATAAAGAAGGTAATAGGTAGAGTCATAGCCCCAAATCAAATAGGTTTTATGCCAAATAGATTAATCTCAGATAACTCAAGACTATTTTTTCAATTATCACACATTGCTAAATCCCAGAGCCACCCTATAATAGCTATGTCACTTGATGCAGAAAAGGCCTTTGATAGGGTAGAATGGCACTACTTATTTTCTATACTGGAATGGTTTGGAGCTTCGACAGATTTTATAACCAAAATTAAAGTTCTTACACACAACCTACAGCTAGAATTATTGCCAATAATCATTTGTCAGATGTCATACTTTTACACAGAGGCACAAGACAAGGTTGTCCTCTGTCCCCTTATCTGTTTAATTTAGCATTAGAACCCCTTTTATTGGCCAGTAACTCTCAAACCAATATAACAGGAATAATGGGAGGCGGGACTGGTGGTTGGGAGGCGGGGATAGTGCTGGGCAGACTTATACGATCTGTGCCAGAGCCTGTGGTGGGAGGCAGGGCTGGTGGTTGGGAGGCGGGGATAGTGCTGGGCAGACTTATACGGTCTGTGCCCTGAAGAGGACAGGTACAAATCAAAGTAGGGTATACACAAAAAGTAGCACATATGAGTTTATCTTGTTGGGCAGACTGGATGGACCGTGTAGGTCTTTTTCTGCCATCATCTACTATGTTACTATGTTAATGTTTCACAATATGCAGTTTAAAGTCTCCGCATATGCAGATGATATTCTGTTATATATCTCTAACCCCACAACCTCTATTTCCTCCCTTCTTTCTCTTATACAAAACTTCTCAACAATCTCTGGTTATAAAATTAATCAATCCAAAACAGAAGTTTTACCGCTGAACATTCATGCAGTTCCCAGTTTAATTCAACCCTACAATCTAGTATGGTCTTCTGAAAAACTTAGATATCTTGGCATAGACCTGCACTGCACAATACATGATACTATTAAGCAAAATGGTGACAATATAATTAAATTTCTCAAAGACCTTCTACTAAAATGGCATCCACTACACATTTCTTGGTGGGGAAGGCTTGAAACCATTAAAATGATGGTGTCTCCCAAAATAAACTATATACTAAGTATGATCCCAGTCCTTTTCAAGCCCCATTTTATAAGCAAATAGAAAAACTATTGGCCACTTTAATGGAAATCCAAAATACCTAGAATTTCATTAAAAAAGCTTAAAGCTCCAAAGAATAAATTTGGAGTTTCATTCCCTGATTTTTTATTTTATCATAAAGCATCATAACACAACAAGGTTGTTATTGGTTTCCTAGGGAAAAGGAATACGTACCTGTAAGGTTACAGCTTGAACAGCATATATATTCTCCAATACCATTGCACTTACTTACATATATGTCTTTTGACCCTATTAAAAATGATAATCCTGTAATTAACTGTACCAAAGCATGTTTACAAAGTTTAGATAAAATAACAGATATGCCTATTTTTTCCTCTATGCAGATAAGTATATGGAACAATCCTAAATTCCTCATTAACAAAAATCCCTTTTTTTGGAAGGCTTGGGCCAGTTGTGGAATCTGGACTGTTAAAGACTTATACAATGAAGCCCGAAACAAATTATTGTTGTTTCAAGAACTCCTGGCACAATTCCACTTACCTACTACACAATATTTTTGTTGGTTGCAATTAACACACTGTATAAATAAAGTAGATATATTGACAACAGCAAGCCCTCTTGAACCATCTATGTATCAACTTGCTTTATATTTGATAAATAATGGTCATATGGCGTCCAATATAGATAAGAGGTTATTAAGAGTTTCAATATCAAAATAATTCTATACTACAAGAGATCTGGGAAAAAGACACCAATCAGCAGATTTTGGGTTCTGCACAAAATAAGTTATGGTTATCATTGATTAGACCATTATCAGCAGCTAATTCTATGCAATCAATGTACTTCTTATACCATAGAGCTGTATGGACCCCACGAAAAATGCATAATGCAAAATTAGCGCACTCGAATCAATGTTGGCACTGCCACACACATATAGGAACTTTGGTACATAAGATTTTTGAATGGGAAAAGATTAAACCTTTCTGGACATCCATATGTAAAATCATTTCTTCTATGTTTAAAATTAGGAGTGGAGGAGTGGCTTAGTGTTTAGAACACGGGTCTTGTAATTCAGTTCAAATCCCACTGCTGCTCCTTGTGATCTTGGGCAAGTCACTTAACTCTCCATTGCCTCAGGTACAAATTTAGATTGTGAGCTCTCCTGGGACAGAGAAATATCTAGTCTACCTGAAGAATGTAACTCACCTTGAACTACTACTAAAAAACGTGTGAACAATATCTAAATAAATATACTGATATCTATTTCAGTAATAATATTCAAATGTTGTTCACCTGTTGCTCATTTACCAGATAAATGTAAGGTATTATTTGATATATTAATCACTATAGGACATCAAATGATACTAACGAACTGGAAATGTTCTTCATTATTAAATGAACATTTTGGTGGCAGTCTGTCCTGCTTTATCACAAACTTGAACTAGCGTCTGCATATCTCTCCGGCACTCTCAATAAGAAGACTTTGATTTGGTCTCCTCTCAAAGAATATATCCACTCATTACAACAACAATACTTGCTTTAGTGACTCATATTATATCATAATGTAAAATCCTTCCATGTGCATAATAATATGTATGATATTGTAATGTACTATCTGTTTTTGTTGGTTCTGTTCTTTTTTCTGCAAAGAAAACTCAATAAATAATTAAAAAAAAAAAAAACTTATGACAGATGTGAACCTAGACATACAGACACCACCCAAAGGGATCATTGCTCCATAAGATTTTTAACATTGGATGAAAACTAATGCTTGCACAGAACACAGTCTGTGTTTCCTCATCCACTGCTGTTCTGCAGTAAAAAGAGAAAAAGTGATGTGTAACCAGTAGACTGAGCCAGGCATCACAGGGCAGAAGCACACACTGGGATCCTTAATTTAGCAGTACTTTTTACAGCAGAGGTAGACTAGATGAGAAAAAGAGAGACCCGCAACACAGTAGCATTTGCAATTTGGAAGGAGATGAAAAAAAGGCAATGACTTTGACCCAAATAAAGACAAATCTAGCATTGATGGACATTGTACCCATCAAGCTATTAGAACTTTTGCCAATCTTACACATCTCTAGTTTTGCTGAAAGAGACTGTACCCGTGGTTCAGAGAAACGAAGGAGGCCAGTTTCCTTTCCCTCTATCTTTGGAAGATCTCAAAACTTTTGCAGTTGCTACTAACAGGCCTGGGGTTTTGATATCTCATCCTTCACTCTGGTCTCTCTTCCCCTGCACTATGTATGTTCAGCTTCCTTCTTCTGTATTTAGAGACAAGTTTCGGGATATGATCCAGCACCATGTCGTAAAAGATAGGCTCAGTGGATCCAGTACTGCTCTTACTTCCATTGCTTACTGGGGTTGAAGTTCCAATATTTCTAAGAAAAGCAGGGAATGCAAGTTCTTAACTGCAGTGGGGTGTAAATCCAGAGCGGGCTCAGCCTGTCCCTGATGATCTGGAGCCATATGCTAACTCTGTTCTAGGGATAGACTGGTAAAAACCGACGTCTACGCTGGTTCTTTTCAGCCCATTCTTCGAGGCACAGGATATCCATAATGAATATGCATGAAATACTGTAGAATTGCATGCACTGCTTTCTTGATATGCAAATCTATCTCCCATATTCATTGTGGATATCCTGAAAACCTGACTTGCTGGATGTGCCCTGAGAACTGTGTTGAGAAGCCCTGAACAACACAATGTATAACGTTTCATTTATTACAATTTATAATCCACCTTTGACCAAGGCGGAGTATAAAACACATAAATAATAAAAACATATATTCCAGTCGAGTTTGCCGGAAAGAAGGTACTAGCTGCATAAACTTATCCTCGGAGCGAAGGGTTCATTGAGGTACATACCAATGGAGATGTTCAGACAGATAATGAGATAACATGATCAGATTACTCCCGATCATCTGCAACAGGCTGAGCCAGCCCAGATTTTACCCTAATGGCTCATATGGATGTGTAGTATCTCCATGAAAAAGCAAAAACAAGTCTATTGATTCCATGGAGATAAAACCAGGGCTTCTCCAGAGCCACTTATGTGGGGCTATATAAATAATAGTTGTCTTCAAGTGACAAAAAACAGTGATATGGCAATGGGAATTGGAGGAGAATGGTGGCTCTGTGCTATGCAGTCCAAAAAGAAGCACCGAGGGCTTTCAAGAATGGTACAAGTGTGCTTTTATTCAAGACCTGACACGGGCTGTGTTTCGGCATAAATAACGCCTGCCTCAGGGCTGCCGGTGTCCTCCAGGAGTTAGCACAGCTGTTGACTCTCTTCTGCTTTGTCCCATCAAGTGCCGGAGAGGAGTGTTACTATGCTGAGCACTATGTCTTGAGCATCAGCTTATGTAGTTAGTGTTGATTGGCTGAATTGACCCCTGAGGCAGGTGTCGTTTTACGCTGAAACACGGCCCATGTCGGGTGTTCAATAAAAGCACACTTGTACCATTCTTGGAAGCCCTTGGCACTTCTTTTTTGGACTGCTTGTGTTGTATACTTTGACCCTCTCCATGTATGTTTCTGTGCTATGCATTGACATGCGATGGAACTGGGTTTGATTGCCAGGTCATATTTTCTGTTCCCTGGGCCAGCCAGGTCAGGGGAGGCTACAGAGGCAGTGTTCACACCCCAGGAGGAGAGGAATTCTTAGCCATTCCTCAGCTCAACAGTGACAACTAGTGGCCCAATGCACAGCCCATAATTGCTCAGTTGTGGAAGGAGCCCAGGGCTGTCACTGAGATGACTGGACTAAAGTTAAGGAGAAATGCGTGGGCGTTTCCAAATAAAGGCTCATGGCACTGCACAACCGAGTAGAAGATGGTTCCAACTGAGCTGGAAGCTAAAAGGAGCAGGAGGAAACCACCAAGAATCAAGAACTGAATCAAAACTAAAGTGAGAATGTTGAACAGAAGAGAAGAAGACAACCCAGGTTTTATCCTGAGAAAAAGCTTTGTAGTATCAATAGAATGAACCACGCACCCTGATGAGACACTGCATCTTTTTGATAGTAGTGGCAGTGAATGCTGCAGTCTTTCAAATTTTATCTAAGGAGTTAGACCTCTGATTGGAGTCACTCTCTCACCCAGGTCAGGCTCAATGTGCTGATCCAGACCAGCTTTTGCTTCATTGCATGCATGGAGATGTAGTCCTATTTTTTTTTTTGGGGGGGGGGGGGGGGGGGGGAATTGAAGCTACGTAGTCATGCATGTACTGTGGTAAAACCAAGACAGGATCAATTTGTCCAAGTAGAGCTGAGTAAGGTGGCAACTGGATCCAGATTCATAGGACAGGTTTAGCCAGTGCATGCTGGGACGTGTAGTCTTGCTTCTTTTAGGGAATGTGATGGAGAAATCAGAACTACAACCCTGCATGCAACAGGGTAAACCCAGGACTCGACCAACCCCAACCTGTGACTCTGGATCCAATTGGCAGCCTTAGCTGGCATTACCATGAGCCTCACAGCATGGTCCTTTATATCCCCTTCTAAGGTCAGACCTGCTGGGGCATCTCTCTTCTCTTGTTTCTTTGTCACAAACCAGTGCAAAATTTGCAGATTTGTAGGAATATGATGGGGCAGTGACGTGAATGCATCTGTAACTCCTTGGAAATGCACCAGGAGACGGAGAGAGCTGCCAAGTTACTGTGCTCCAGGAGGGAGATTTTAGGCAGCTCTTGTATTGCAGACAATCTTTCCAGTTGCATCATGGGACCTGTATCGCTGATTTCAATGGGTAGAATTGGGAACTACAGACCACATTGTTTTGTTAAATGGTTCTCCCAGTCCATAGGAAACACCCAGCCAATCAAGTTTTCAGGATATCTACAATGCATATGCATGAAAGAGATTTGCTTGTACTGTCTCTATTATATACAAATCTCTCTCGTGCATATGCATTGTGGATATCTTAAAAACTTGACTGGCTAGGTATGTCCCGAGTATGGGATGAGAAGCACTGGAATGTCATGATTAGAGCTCACTCCCTAATTACAAATGGACCATTTTCCCACTGAAACTCCATGTCTGTTGGTATCAACACTGGGTGAACTTTCAAAGATACTGGTATTCACTCATGGTCTTCGAGGGCTGCAAGCAGGTCAGGTTTTCAGGATATATGCATTGAGTATACATATGATAGATTTGCCACTCCTATTATATGGAAATCTATCTTATGCATATTAATTTGGGCTATCCTGAAATCTCAAGCCATTTGCAGTCCTTAAGGACTGGAAATGATCACTCTTATAAGAGCTTGGGTAGTGGTTCTCAAACCCGTCCTGGAGGGACCAGCAGCCAGTTGGGTTTTCAGGATACCCTGACTGACCGGAAGTCTCTCAGGACAGGTTTGAGAAGCACTGCTTCAGTCCACTCTACTCTCCTGCTAGTCTGTGTGTGAAGTAGGAATAAGTATCTGGCTGAAAAACATTGGAAAGGTAATGTATTACTTAAAATGGAGGTCCTACACCACCTTTCTCAAGAAAATTGGGTGGATTTTGGCACCCCTTCTACTTTTTTTTTAATACAGCAATTTCCTTTTGTTCCTTTGGATTTACCAGTTCTGCTAGACTAGACCTCTCTTGAGCTAGGATTTGCTGAGCCTTTGTAACTGCCCAAGATTTCTTCCCCTGCAGTGGCAGTCCAGAGGCTGCAGATCACAGTGCATTCCCAGACACAGTGCACATAAGTATGACCAGGAAGTGTTACTACTGAGTATCAGCTGAAACTTCTTCTCCACAGGGACTGTGACTGTTGTCTTTCAAGAATTATCAGTATTGGCTGGCTTAGGGAGCAGAAGTCTGATTCAAAAACTGAACTCACTTTTCCAGCATGGCAGAGCACCGCACTGCCACTGAGTTGCCCAGCTAGTCTCGAAACCTTATTCTAATTAAATGTAGTGTAAGATGGATATGTTATTAAGGCCTGGATCTGCCTGACTTTATGGGCTGAAGTACTGTTACCTTCCAGATTAGGCACCTGAGCTCATTTGAATCCACCTCGGAATCCTTTATGCAGGACTTTGAATTAAGAAGGCCCTGCATAAATCTAACTAGGAAGAGCTGAACTCGAATCAGGCTCTTTTCTGATCATGAGCATCAACTAGAATGAAATCCATCTTAAGAGACTTGGCCTTTAAATCAGAATCGAAGAGATGGAGCAGGAACTCAAATGGTTTTTTTATAGAATCTAAAGAGTTGGCTTTGGTCGAGCAGGTAAATCTCCTCTTGCTGTGAATCTGAAATTTCCTGTAACTGGATGGATCTCCATGTGTGTGTAAGTCTTCTTGAGGTCTAGAGAGCATCACCAACCTTGTTCAGTTAGAAAGGGAAGAAACAGGAGGTCACGTGATGCAGCGCTGCTGAGCGGACTTCTGAAGGTCGACTCCGCTCCAGCCTCCTTCTAAGTTTTGAAAGTTAACCCGCATAGACCCCGTCAGCTGGCACAGAAAATACTTGTAACAGTAGCGGAAACCAAGGGCTCTTGTCTGCGGTGGTTGCAATTCCAGTGTGCAGGTAGATGGCTGGTATGCCAGTGAAAAATCAGCGCCCACAAAAACCACGTGTGTTGGACGGAAGCCCCAAGATGGCGGCGGCGAAAGAGATCGCGGGGGTGACGAGCCAATCTGCAGATACAATGCAGGGGCTCATCCAACAGGTCACGGCTATACTGGAAGAGAAGCTTTCCAAGTTTCAAGCCTCAGTGGAGCAGATTCGTGAGTCGGTGGAGCGGCAAAGCACGAGGCTGCAGCAGGCTGAAGAAAGAGTGTCCCTGCAAGAGGACAAGATGGAGACCGCGGAGGCCCGAATTGCTGTACTGGAACAGAAATGCCTGAGGCTGGCACAGCAGGTAGATGACCAAGAAAATAGAAGCAGGAGTAGCAACATTCGCATTGTTGGCATCCCTGAATCAGTTAAGGACAGAGATTTAAGGCAATTAGTGGAACAATGGCTACCGGAGCAGCTGGAGCTTCAAATGGCTGAGGGTGCTCTGAAGATTGAGAGGGTTCACAGAATAGGTGTGTTGAAGGAAGGAGAAAAGCGGCCCAGGACAGTGATGTGAAGGTACTTATTATGCAGAGAAAGAACTGATCCTGCAGGCTTTTAGAAAGAAGAAAGCTTGGAGTATGAGGGGCATAAATTGATGCTTTTTCAGGACTACTCAGCAGCAGTCTCGGAACAGAGAAAGAAGATGGGACAGCACTGCAAAAGGCTCTTTGACAGAGGGGTGAAATTTGCCTTGATGTTTCCTGCTAAAGTGCGGATTGTACAGGATAATAAAGTACTCTTCTTTACTGACCCCAAAGAGCTGGCAGAGTTCGTGGAGAAGCTATAAAAGCAGAGGATTTGATCAGTGCATGAGGTGGGACTGTGGACCTTTGTAAGTGTGAGGCGCCTGAGGTGTATAAACGTGTACAAGTGAAGAAGAGGAAACGCGCATAGGTTAAAGGATCAGAAAGATCGGGGATGTTGTTGTTGAAAGAGATGGTGGACCCTGAGTACAGAATGGAGTATGGACACCAGAAGGTGGATGCAGAAGACCGGGTGGGACTGCTGGAGATAGCATTCATAAGCTATGATCTCAAATCGGTCCCAGCAGAGGTTACACAGACAAAGCTCCATACTGTTAAAGTTGCGTTAGTTGTTCTGTATGCAATGTTACAATTCTGATTAATATTCCCTTTTTTTTTTTTCTTTTCTTTGTCTCTTTCTTTTTCTCATTTTCTATCTTCTTTTGATGTATTGCAAATGGTTGTGGTCTATTTGAGCTATTCAGTAGTTTTAGAGCATGAGGTAAGGAAGAGTAAGGGCACACATAGTGTAGTGTCAGAAGAGGGGTACATACTCTAACGGGAAGGGGGAGGTGGATGCGGGGTCATAGAGTTGGTAATGATGGGTTGGGGGGAAAGAGGTGCATGGCTGTGGGTCTGGATGATGGAACAATGGAATATGATGTGTGCAGAGGGAGGGCAGGGAGGGAGGGAAGAGGGGTTTCGGGGTTGGAGAAAGGGGTAGGGAGTCGGGTAGGGGAGGATTGAGCAGGGGGGGGAAGGGGGGAGAGGGTGGGAGGGGCGGGTTATTACTGGATGTTTCTTTGGTTAACTCTAGGGACTGAGGGAGTGGCAAATGTATGAGAGGTACGAGGATGGTATGAGGCACGGGGGGGGGGGGGGGGGAGAGGGGCAAGAGCAAAGTCCTCTGGTTACCGAGGGCTCAGCTGGGAAGCCCTTGGGCCACACGAGGAATACACTCTCACGCTGCGTGGAGACAAAGGGAGATGCATGGCTAACATTAAAATTATATCATTGAATGTAGATGGAGTACACTCCCCAGTAAAGAGAACAAAAATTTTGCAGGCTCTGAAACGTCAGAAAGCTGACGTGGCCATGATTCAAGAGACTCACCTCAGCAGGTTAGAACACCTGAAATTGAAGAAGGACTGGGTTGGGGACATATATTATGCATCATACAATGGGCGAAGCGGGGGATGGCTATTCCTAATCAGAAAATCTATTGCTTTTGACTTACATACAATGTATCAGGATCCAGAAGGGCGATTTTGATAGTGGCAGGAGTGCTACAGGGGATTAAGGTGGGGCTTTGTAATGTATATGCTCCAAATGTGTATTGTCATAAATTTTTCACCTTGTTGGCAGCTAGGTTGATGTCTCTAGACAATTACCAACTTGTTGTAGGGGGGGACTTTAACATTACCAGTGACCCTCAATAGATTGCAAACCCCCAAGGAAAGCAGAAAAGGATTACGAAGATAAAGGGGTGAACTTTCTCATGAGAGAATTAGATTTGGTGGATGTTTGGAGGCAACAACACTTAGATGATACTGATTACACATTTTTTTTCCCCACCCTCATGGAGCCCACTCCCGTCTTGACTACCTGCTTGTCTCCCACTCGGTAGGTTTGGCATCGGTGAGGTCGGGAATTGGAGAGCCAGATGTGTCTGATCATGCCCCGTTTGGGCAGAGTGGGGCATGGGGAGCAGGGAGGGGCCAGCCCGCTGGAGGTTGAACCCGGCTTTATATCAGAGTAGGGAATTTTGCTCTTATTTAAGGAAGAGCTGCTGGAATATAAAACCAATAATGAAGAGCAGTCTGTGAGCCCGAGGATATTCTGGGAGGCGGCGAAGGCCGTGTTGCGAGGGAAAATTATTTCATACATGGCCTCGAAAAATAAAAAACGAGGGATGAAACTTAAAGATCTAACCATGAAGCTGCGGGAGGCGCAAGGGCCCTTATTGGTTGCTCCTCTATAGGTAAACGGCAGGCTTACATGGAGTGTAGGAAAGAAATACAGGAGGTCCTGGACGAGGAGGCGATTTACAATGTCAATTTGTATAAATACAAGTTACATCGGTGGGGCAACAAAACGGGTAAGATGTTAGCGTCTCTAGTAAACCAGAGGCCTGCCAGGAAATTTATCAGTAAAATTAGAGACAAGAATGGGCAGATTTGTGCTACACTTCCGGCTATTAAAAGGGAGTTTGTAAATTTTTCTCAGCGCTATACAAGGAAGGGTCATTCTCTGAGGATAAATGTAGGGAATTCCTGGAGGGGGTGGGACTGCCTACTGTATCAGAGAAGCAACAGAGGATGCTGGAGCGCTCCAATACGAGGGAAGGAAGTTCAGATTGTAATCAAGCGCATCCCGTTGGCAAAGGCTCCGGGTCCAGACGGGCTGGGAGTGGAATATTATAAAATCCTTCAGGATATGATAGTAGATCCATTTATTGCTATGTGTGAGGACATCAGAGAGCAGAGTAGTCTGGGACCAGTGTTGAATCATGCACACATAGTGGTACTCCCCAAGCCAGGGAAAGACGGGGAGTTGGTGGGCTCGTACAGACCAATCTCCCTCTTGAACCAAGATGTAAAAGATTTTTGGCATCGTTGTTGGCGGACCGATTGGGACGGGTGGTCCCCTGTCTGGTTCATCCAGATCAGGTGGGCTTTGTTAAGGGTAGATTTGCGTCGGCAAACATATTGAAAGTGAGTCGGATTCTAATGGAGGGGAAAGGACGGACGGGGGACGCGGTTTTGGCCAGCCTGGATGCCGAGAAAGCATTTGATAAGGTGGTGTGGAAATATATGTTCTGGATTTTGGAGCGCTTCGGCATCCAGGGGGAGTTTCTGGCTTGGGTCCGAGTATGTATAGCTCACCGACAGCTCAAATTCTTATAAATGGCTCTTTGACAGAGGTTTTCTCTTTGGGGGGCGGAACCAGGCAGGGATGCCCGTTGTCACCGTTATTATTCATTTTAACGCTGGAGCCTCTGGCAGCTAGAATTAGACAAGAGGCGAGTCTCAAAGGCATAAGAGTGGGAGGAGAGGAATACAAAATAAATTATTTGCAGACGATATGCTTATTAATGGATGAGGCGACTAGAACTCTACCTTTGGCGATGCAACTTATCCGGGCCTTTGGGACCTTTTCGGGTCTCAGCATCAACTTTGAGAAATCAGAAGCGCTTCCCGTAAGCGGTCCGATGTCGGTGTAGAGACTCGCAGAACTTCCCATTACGCTGGGCCACGGATGGTAATTAAATATTAGGGGTATATCTTAGTGCGGATCAGGCCTGGGTGTATAAAAGAATCTGGTAAGCCGGCTGGAAGAACTAGAAAAATTATGCCAAAAATGGAGAGACTTGCCTTTAAATTTCATGGGAAGGATAGCGCTGGTTAAGATGGGTGCTACTGCCTAAGCTTTTATACCCATTACAAATGCTCCCGCTGTGGGTGCGAAGGGGAGAGGAGAAAAAGTATCGCAGTATTGTTGGTACTTTTATCTGGCATGCCAAATGCCCTAGGATTGCCTTTGCTAAGTTGAACATGGCAGAGCACAAGGAGGACTTAGACTTCCGGATTTAAGGAGATATAACGTAGCAGCGTTAATGCGGTGGATACATGAACTGATGTCGGGAGAGGGACACTATGCCTTACAAGGTTTCTGGGAGAGTTGGTGTAGGCCGAACGAATCCTTTTGCGGTCTTAGAAGTCTTGGTCATTGCGGGGGGCGAGGAAGGTTAGTGGAAAACCCATATGTGGCTGCGTTACAACGGGCTGGAGATGGTGGAGAGGGCATGAGGATGACGACAAGGGGACTAGCCCATTTATGCCATTAGTGGGGACATGGACTTCCCGGCAGGAATGGGAAATGTCGGTATTTACCAGGTGGCGGGAAAAAGGCTGTAGATTTATAGGCCAACTTAGAAGAGAGGAGGATGGAGTTTTCCAAACGTTTGAAACAGTTAAAAATGAACTGCAGCTTGCTGGCTCCCAATTCTTTGCATACCTACAGGTGCGAGATTATGTGTTGAGTGAGGAGCGCAGGAGTGGGACGGTAGTTCGGTTTACTAAATTAGATCACCTTTTTTTACAAACAAGTTCGCCATGTAATGGGCTGGCAAGGTGGCATCAAATGATTAGAGATCATCAGAAAGCATCACATATGACACATTTAGCGGAGACATGGAGCAGGGAGGTAGTAGAAGACATCACAGTGGAACGCCTGGGAGCAGTCTTTAATAATTTGAGAAGGATCACCCCGAACGCTTCCCTCCAGGACATACAGTATAGAATCCTCCATAGGGTACATATCACTAAATCCAGAGGGAAGGTGTTGGGGTTGTGGCAAGATGACATGTGTAATAAGTGTAAGGGGAGTGCGGGCACTTTTCTACACTCCTTTATGGAATGTCCTTCACTGCATGCTCTGTGGGTCGGGGTGCTGGGATTGGTAGAAGAAATTTTGCAACGTACAGTGGAGTGGAAGTATTCGGTTACTTTGATGGGCTGCGGGGATTCTCTCCGAGAACAAGGGTTGGGAAGTGCTCAGTCCCAATTTGTACTGTTGACCATGATCATACTGAAGAAATGCATATTAAAAAAATGGGTCGATGAGGAGCCCCCGGATCTAGCAATGTGGAAGAACTGCATGTTAGATATGTGTTATTGGGTAGGCATATCACTTAAATCTGCTGTTTCCTGAGGAATCGCCAATACCGAGATCTGTGGGGGAGAACTCGTACCTTGCTCTGCCAGAAGAGTCCTGGTCTAGGTTCCTAGAGTAAGCGTGTAAATAAGAGAAACATCCATTTGGGGGGGAGAGGGGAGGATAGGGGGCGGGAGGAGAGGGGGGGAGGGGATATAACATAAAATTGTTATGGAGGTCATTGTGGTTTTTTCTGGGAAGGAGGCAAGCTGTATTTGAAGACGTTGTTTCATGAAAGTGTTATGTTCGTGTAAATGGAACAAGTTGTAATGTTAATGGCACCATACATCAATAAAAATATTTCAAAAAAAAAAAAAAAAAAAAAAAGAAAGGGAAGAAACAGTGATGGCAAACGGGTAAGGATTTTAGGCTACTCTGATTATACAAATGATCCAGGTTCTTGGGTGAAATGTTTGTAAATACGCCAGCTCATTAATTTTCATTGTGGAAGTTCTGAAATGATCTATTTCCAGGCGCCTCTACAGAAACTATCCTAAACTCTTCCTCCTTCAGGTAGACGTCAGATCTCTTGGATTTAGGACAGGCGTAAATTCCCTTGCTTCCTTGAGGACAGAAAGTATCTGGAGTAAAACCCTTGCCTTCTTTCCTAAGGGCAGACTGGTCTGAAGTATGGTTTTGAGAAAAAAAGGAAATTTTGTACCTCAGTAGATCCTGCTGGTGTGTAAGGCTGAAAGCCTTTTTAGGAAGGACTTCCAAAAGACACAATCTGAAGTCTTCCTGGACAGTACTTAGAACCTGGATATCCAAGATTACAATCAGGGCCAACTCAACCATTAGGCAAGACCAGAAAGTCGTCTGGAGTTGCAGCTGTAGTCTAAGCAAAACAATAGATCCTGACAGCCACAGAAACTCAAAGAAGCATCAATGCATACTTTTATCTGCAGGAAAGATGGGTAATTTTCAAATGACTGGTTTTCAGGATATCCACAATGAATAGGTATGAATTTGATTTGAATACACTGCCTCCATTATATGCAAATCTCTTTCATGCATATTTATTATGGGTATCCTGAAACCTGACTGACAAGTGGTACTCAAGGACTGGACTTGGGAAACATTGGCCTAGGGCAGCCATCACCAATCCAGTCCATGGCAGTGCTGAACATACATAGAGACTCTGTGTAAAGATATAGTGGAATTAGAAAAGGTACAGAGAAGGGCAATGACAAAAATTAAGGGGATGAGACAACTTTCCTATGAGGAAAGGCTAAAGCAGCTAGGGCTCTTCAGCTTGGAGAAGAGACGGCTAAGCGGAGTTATGATAGAGGTTTTTAAAGTAATGAATGGAGTGAAGTGGGTAAACGTGAATCACTTGTTTACTGTTTCCAAAAATACTAGGACTAGGGGGCACGCAATGAAGCTACAAAGTAGTAAATTTGAAAGAAATCAGAGAAAATATATCTCCACTCAACGTGTAATTAAACTTTGGAAGTGGTTGCCAGAGAATGTGGTAAAAGCAGTTAACTTAACAAGGTTTAAAAAGGTTGGATAATTTCCTAAAAGAAAAGTCCTTAAGCCATTATTAAGATGGACTTGGGCCAATCCACTGTTTATTTCTAGGATAAACAGCATAAAATCTGTTTTATTCTTCTGGGATCTTGCCTGGTAGTTGTGACTTGGATTGGCCACTGTTGGAAGAAGGATTCTGGGCTTGATGGACTTTTGGTCTCTCCCAGTATGGCAAAAACTTATGTTCTTACTGCTGCCCAGCTCCTGCTACAAGAATAATGGTGATATTCAGCTGCTGTTCATATAGTTATGCAGTTTAATTTAGGAAAACTTTTTTTGCTCTTCCCATGCTTCAACCTGGTACTGTCCAGAAATTGGCCAGAGTAATCTGTAAGAATTCTCAGTGGCACTATCTAGATAGTGCACTTATCCATTTAGTGGCTGCTGCAATTTGGATAAATACTCTCGATTACCGGGTCAAATGAAGGCTGTGCCTAGGCTAACAGATCTGATATTTGCATCTTTTGCTCATACTGCTCTGGCCTGAGCAAGAAGATTCTGGCATTCAGAAGCAGGTCACAAAAAGGTATCATCTATTTTGTTTTGTTTTATTATCAACCTTTAAAGTGGGCTAACACAGCAACCAGGTAACTTATCCAGTGCCTTTTTCTAGCAAAAAAGGTACCGGTACTCAAATGCTAGGCCACCCTTCAGGAGTGGGGTGATCGCTGAGGGACCCACCCCACAATAGCCAGGTCCCCTGCAACCAGTCACAGAATCTATGACAAGGCAGAATTGGTGTGTAGAACCTTTCTTTTAAAACTTGGGGTCTATAGGTCAATTTTAGCAGACAATGGAAAAGGTGCCGGTACTCAGTACCCCCGAGTACCCCCTCAAAAAAGCCCTGACTTTATCCAAGGCCTAAGTTTAAAAGCAGAGGTAAATTTTCAGCTGAAAATTTAGGGCCCTTTTTATTAAGCCGCATTATAGACACATTCGCGTTTTTAGTATGTGCTAAAAATTAGCACGCGCTAATGCTAGAGACACCTGTGTCTCTAGTGTTAGCATGCGCTAGAAATGCTAGTGCACCTTAGTATACCTGCACATTAGCCTCATTGCTGCTTATTAAAATGGCCCCTTAGTGCGTTGCACTTACCATATGCTAAGTGATTAACATACATGTAACTTGGGAATACTTAGGGGCCCTTTTTCGAAGCCGCGGTAACGCTACCACGTGGGTAACACTCAGCAAAACAGCATTGCCACTGGGCACATCCAGGTGCCTTGTGGTAGTTCTGGGCTTGCCGCAGGCCATTTCCGTGCTAGAAAATCATTTTTATTTTCTAGTGCAGGGGGTGGGGAGTAGGTGTTCCTGGTGGTCATTGGGAAGCATGGGCACAATGCCATGCACGGCCCGATTACCGCACAAGTTGTGTATGAGTCTTTACCACTTGCTAAATAGGAAGCGGTAAGGGCTCAGGCGGTAATTTGGAAATTAGCACATGGCCATTAATGGAAGAAATTGAAATTCAGCCATTTCAGAGCCACTTTAAAAAGTGGCCGGAGCGTGCGGGAGAGCCACACACTGCCAGCCAATTTTTAGCACAGCTTAATAAAAGGACCCCTTAGTGCTTCCTAAATAGGAAGCACTAACTGTGACCAGGTACTGTGTGCTAATTGTCACTTTAACACAGGACCAACAGTAGAAAATGCTGGTTCTACCCAAAATGTGCAGCTATGATGTGGTAAATTCCCAAGTTAAGCTGCAGTAAGTACAAAGTTTACTGTGGTTTTGTAAAAGGGCCTCTAGATATTAATAACAGGTCTTATTGGTGTCCCACATTGATAACTTCCCCTCTAGCGTAAGTTTAACAGCTCCACTTTATATTTTTAATTTTATTAATTTATAAGATCTTTTCCTATGCCTTAGAATTAGAATTTTAATTTATACACTGCCTTTATCCAAAGTGGACATACAAAAACACACATAATAAAAACACAAACAGGGACAACTTCAAGGACAGTAAAACTGCGTCCATAAGCCCTTGCCAATAAAAAGCAGGATTTGTTCTGGACAATAAAAGAAAGGTGCAGAGAAAATCTTAAAATAAACTATGCATTTGCTTCATACGCTACCCTTCACATTTATTTTGCCGTCGTTGCCACCTCAGCTAAAGTTTAAAAAAATTTTGTACTGAAACCATTACTGTGTTAGATATGAAAATGTTTGTGGCGAAAGCAAAAATGGAGAAAATCACTGGGGGGTCATTTTACTAAAGTGCACTAATGATTTACATGTGCTAAATAATAAGATGCCAATTATATTCCTATGGGCATCTTATCATTTAGCGTATGCTAACTGTTAGCATCGATAAGATGCCCATAGGAATATAATTGGTGTCTTATTATTTAGCACATGTAAATCATTAGCGTGTGCTAAATCCATTAGTTCACCTTAGTAAAAGGACCCATGAATGTTTCGCAACAAAATAAAGCAAAGAGAAAAAAAGTCCCCAGTTTTCACCACTCTGACCATTTTCTACAGAAATTTCTGGAGAATGCGTCACCAGTTTGGTGGTTTTGACTTTTCTCAACAAACCCTTTGCCTGAATTTGACTGATCATGCGGCTGGCTGTTCTGTCAGCCATGTGAACATGTGTGTAAAAAGTTCACACAGATATTACTGAAATTAAAAAAAAGCTGGTATTTCTCACACACTGAAGGTAGTATTTTCATACACTCTCACGAATGGAATTTGTTTCCTTTACATTAGATGATGTTTTGGATTTAACAAAAAAAAAAAAAAAATAACAATACTTTGGCTGTGTTTTGTTCGCTCGCATGCATGAAAATAAAGGGTCCACCCAAAAAATATTTTCTGTGGTATCTTCTTACTGGACTAAGTTAAATTATTTCTTGACTAGCTGTCAGGAACCGTGCTGCATTCTATTTGATCCAGTGAAAGGAGTGTAAAACTTCCAGAAACTACTTAGCAAATGTCTAAGGTAGCTCCTCCCTACCAAAAGGTATCACCTTGTTATTTTTTGTTAACCTTTATTTCCACACAAAGGTAATGTAAAGAAGTGAAAAAATCTAAATATTCTTTTCTCTTTGTCTCTGTCTGCTTTTTCTCTTTTGAAGTTTCTATCTCTGTTTCTGCCTCTCTTTTTCTCTTGTCTTTCTGCTTAACTCTACAATAAATTAAAATGTTAATATACTTCTTTCCTAGAGTACTAGCTTTGTCCAGAAATATTTCCTACTAGTGAACTTAAAAATATATAAGAATACTGATTATAGTATCTAAAAGGAGAATTTACTAATACATATAAAAATATTATTTCTCCTTACTTGCCAGCTTTTTGTCCATCTATATCACTCTTTGTACCTCTCTCTTTCCATTTGTCTCTTGATTTCTTTGTGTCTCCATGTGTCTTTGTCTCGGTCTCATTTTCAGGCTCTTTTTCTCCCTCTCCCCCAAACTCTTAAGGTTGGCCCCATCATAAACTATTTCTATGAAGGAGAGATGGCAGCTCTTTATCAGAGTGATTCATTGGCTACACAAAATAATTTGAGGTTATAAATTTTGTCTATATAATGTGTTTAAAACCCTCTTGGAGTCTATCTGTTGCCTGCCAGTGGGGAGCTCATGGGCAGCTCACCACAAATATTTAGGCAGAGATAGCTGTTCTTGGGATGCAGGAATGACTAGTGGTCCATAAGGCTGCTGAACTGTATGGTGTAGGAACGACTGGAGGGCGTAAGAGGGATAGGAGGGAGACAGGGGGCAGATTGATTAGGTTGGGCTTGGGTCAGGGCTGAGAGAGCTGGTTATTGATTGGGGCCAAAGAAGCCAACTTTTCAAAATTATTTGGGGTGCTAAGCTCAGTGGAAATAACCCTTCCTTGGACACATACAAGGAATTTTCTCAATATTGTTGGTGTTCAAGCACCACAACACCCACAGAGTTGGTTCCTATGGTTGGGGCAAGGGACATCAACATGTTCACTGATGATCTTCACTAGGTGTTGGCCATCCCCAGCATTCTCAGTCCCAACCCAAGCCTGACCCAATAAATATATCTAATCAGCTCCAAAATACTCCTCGCTCCAACTTTGACAAATCTGCTCCTTCAGATTTCTCATCTTACTACAGATTTGTACAGATCTGGCAATTGAAAACTTTCTTGTGTTTTAAAGTAATTTTTGTCTCCTTCACAAAATTTCAAACTTGCAGGAAGGGACCAAGTTTAGTTCTGAGGACATGGTTTGACCTACATATGTCATACAGTAAATAAGGAAAATACAGTCTTGCTTATAAGCTCATGGGGGTAGGATCCCGGTCAGATTTCAAATGAAACGTGTTCATTTTCTCTGCTTTCATCTCTTTCCCCTTACATGTTGCTGTATGCAGCACACTAACAACTACACAGAATTGACACTAAAACAGAGCAAAATTAGTCAATTCTGTCTTCCTGGACTAAACTGCAGTTATTGCTGTCCAGTGTGAAAAGAGTTTAAAATAACTTTCTGCTGGGTTGGCCTGGTAGCTGTGTGGTAGAGCTGCACCCTGACATGTGGAGGGGCTCTATTTCAGGGTCATTTCTTCCATTCCTGAGTTGAACAGGGCTAGGGATGCTTCAGAAGACACAATCACACCCCTGGTGGCCAGATTGGCATCCACATAGCTGAATTCTGGAGGGAGCCTGGTCAGCCCCTAGCCAAGGACTGTCAGTGCAGTAGGCTGGGCTGGGGCAGGGGGAGCACATACAAAATAGGAGAAATACTCTAGGTAAAAGAGAAAGAACGATCATTTCACTTTAGCCAAAGAGACTGAGCTGGAAGCAAAAAGGTGCAAGAAAAACTGGTGGATCAAAAATGGAATAATAAAATAGATCGATAATGTTCAGCTCACCTGGTATGGGAAACTGAGTAATATTCTGGGGACAGCTTCACTTCAACTTTATGTGTCCCTGCAAAGTTTGTATTTGAAATCCAGATCCAAGATTTTGGTGAACAAGTCCATAGACAGAATTGGCTAACGAGTCAGTCTCTCAGCCATTTTGACTACCACAAACTTCAGTGGCAGAATTCAGATTTGCCTGCTCCCGTCCATAAACCTCTCGCCTCCCCAGGAAAACATAGAATACAATACTGTAGTGATGTGTCCTTGCAATGGGTAGACATTGCAGGCTGCCTCAAAATGGAGATCGCTCCGGAGAAAGCAATAGAAGGAAGACACAGACTGACACATACCTACCTGATAACCTCCAATGACAGCAGGTCCAAAAGTCTTCGCCAAGACCCTCTGGCTGCTGTTGGTCCACAGTTCAAGTTGTCTCTTTCTTAGTCTCTTCTTTTCTTCTATCACTTGTTCTTTCTCCCACGCTGTCTGTCTCTGCTTCTTGGTGTCTCTTTCTATCTCTGCCTCTTTCTTTCTCTGTTTTATTTTTCTTATTTCAGTCTTGTTTTATCCTCTGTCTGGCTCTTCCCTGCTTTATAAGGCATATTCTCTCCCTCTCTTTCCCTGTCTTTTGGTGTCTCATCTTCTCTTACTCTCACACTTTGCTTCTTGGCATCTCTCCTTCGCCCTTGCTGTTGAGTACTCTTTTGCTCTCTGTCTTAAAGACTATTCCTCTGGTCCAGGCTCAGTTACTGTCTTTGGAGCTGGTAGAAAGAGAGAAGGGGAGGGACTCAAAAATGACACATCAGGCAAACTTGTCAAGACTCCACCTACTCCTTATCACACAAACACAAAAATCTTAAGATATGTGTATGTATTTGGGTGTTGGGGGAGGGAAGGAAGACATCAATTGGGGAAGAGTGACGGAAAACAGTGCTGTAATATTTTGTTATCTTCATTTCTGACTTGAAATTCAGTTAACTGCTGCAGCCCAAAATTTCATGTTTAACCAGAGGGCTTGTTGGCCCTGGTGTGCGAGTACTCGGACTAGCGTTGTTGATCAGGGTTCAGAATGACTGACTATAAATACTGTGATTCTGTTTGTTGACTGTGTTTAGGAAAGGCTGACCATAGTATAGTAACACTGACTGTAGGCCTTGACCGTGGTTGGGAATAGCCGCCCACAGGTGACAGTCCTGCAACTCAGGTTACTCATCATGGTTGGGAATGCCAGGCCATGGTATGATTCTACTGTGACTCTGGTTACTTGGGAATGGTCAGTCATGGTGTGACAGTGCTATTGCTTAGTCCAGGGGAACCCCAGCGAGTCAGGTTTCAGGATATCCACAATGAATAGCCGTGAGATAGATGCACATAACAAGGATGCAGCGTATGCAAATTGATCTCATGAATATTCATTGTGGATATCCCGAAAACCTACTAGCTGGGTTTCCCTCAAGATAGGTTTGGAAATCACTGGCTTAGCCAAAAGATTTTTTCAAATAACTTCATAAGAAATCTGTCCTTCTTTATTTATTTTTTATTTATTTATTTTTTTGTTCTGATATTTGGACCATGGAGTTTGGTATCATGTCTTCCAGATAAAAAAAAAAAGTCAAAACCTACCCACATTTTCATATAGCAATGAAAAGCTTGCATAACGGTATTGGCTAATTCTTGACATTTGGAAGCCTGTGAATCTTTTTGACTGCAAAATGGCAAAACAGCAAATCAAGATTGGCTACTTTTTGCCAAAGATTTCTCAATTATGTGATGGGCTTTGAACTCCTATTATTTCAGTGAAGAAAGCAAAATACCAGCATGTGACGGGAGTAAGATGGACTCTTCTGGGACTAAGGGGTCACCTACTGTAGGTTGAGTTCTTAGTTCTTGGACTAGCTGAAGCTCGGGATACCGCCAAGCTTCCTCTTACAGCTGGGTAAAGGGTTACACCATTTTCTAGACCGACCCAACAAAGCTTATCTAGGTTTCTTTTATCATTTTATCCATGTCGTTCATCTACAGACAGTTCTGATTTCCCTGAGTAAAACACAGGGATGTATTTACATGCATGCAGTGGGACAAACCTGAAAATATATGAACCCCTTTGGGTCAACATGGGTCAGGTGGGTTACTCTACTCATAGCCACAGAGTGGCAAGGTTTCTGGTGCAGTCGTAGCCAAGCTGTAAGGAGAGCCACAGGGCACTGATCTTTGCTATTTTTCAAGCGGGAGCCACTTTGACAAAATAACATCATTGTGAGAGCCAGGAATGTCACTGGACAAAGCAGTCCTGCCTTGAGCAAGGAGTTGGGGAGTCCCTCTCCAACAAAGGTGCCACCTCAGCTGCTCAGGTGCACTCAAAGCAATTTGTGTAACTACAACAAAGTCTATTTCTCATTCCTTCAATCCATGTCCACCCTATTCCCTTCTTCCCATCATCTCTCACACAGTCTTCCCTCAGTTCATTCTCTTTCCCTTGCCACATATCCTCTCGTCCTCACTATAGCCTTTTCCTCAAACTTCATCTCATCCAGTCTCAATCCCAATCCCAACCCACCTTTCGTACCAGCTTCCACCATTCTGGCCCCTCACCATCCCCTTCAAGCCTCTGAAAGAGCTATTGTTATTTTTTTTTCCTGGCACTGTATGGCTCTTATTAGTGAGTCTGAGCATACAGTACCCAAATTGCCATGCTGTTCCCATTGTCTCACAAGAATACTATGGGAGCTTAAGTTACACAGTACCTGAAGAAGACGGGAGGGGGGAGTGAATATTAGGGCAAGAGAGTCAGGGAGCAGGTGGGGGAAGAGAGGTTGGTAGTTGGGAGGCGAGGATAGTGGAGGGCAGACTTATACGGTCTGTACCAGAGCCGGTGATGGGAGGCGGGACTGGTGGTTGGGAGGCGGGAAATACTGCTGGGCAGACTTGTACGGTCTGTGCCCTGAAAAAGGCAGGTACAAATCAAGGTAAGGTATACACATATGAGTTTATCTTGTTGGGCAGACTGGATGGACCATGCAGGTCTTTTTCTGCTGTCATCTACTATGTTACTATCCTGCTTATAATCGAACGAGAATAACGCCCAAGTTCCGACCTAAATCGGGAGATGGGCGTTCTTCTCACAAAAACAAATAAAGCGGCATAATCGAAAGCCGAACTTTGGACGCTTTCAACTGCACTCCGTCGCGGATGCGGACAAAGTTGACGGGGGAGTGTCGGAGGCGTGGTGAAGGCGGAACTGGGGCGTGGTTATCACCCGAACAGAGATGGGCGCCCTTCGCCGATAATGGATGCGTTTGTAGCTAGAATTTAGGGCACTTTTCCTGGACCCTGTTTTTTGACGAATAAGGCCCCAAAAAGTGCCCTAAATGACCAGATGACCCCCAGAGGGAGTCGGGGATGACCTCCCCTGACTCCCCCAGTGGTCACTAACCCCCTCCCACCACAACAAATGATGTTTCACAACTTTTTACTTTCACCCTCAAATGTCATACCCTCCTCCCAAGCAGCAGTATGCAGGTCCCTGGAACAGTTGTTAGGGGGTGCAGTGGACGTCAGGCAGGTGGACCCAGGCCCATCCCCCCCCTACCTGTTACAATTGTGCTGCTTAATGCTACTAGTCGTCCAACCCCCCCCCAAACCCCCTGTACCCACATGTAGGTGCCCCCCTTCACCGCTTAGGGCTATAGTACTGGTGTAGACTTGTGGGCAGTGGGTTTTGAGGGGGATTTGGGGGGCTCAACACCCAAGGGAAGGGTGCTATGCACCTGGGAGCTCTTTTACCTTTTTTTTTGTTTTGTAAAAGTGCCCCCTAGGGTGCCCGGTTGGTGTCCTGGCATGTGAGGGGGACCAGTGCACTATGAATCCTGGCCCCTCCCACGAACAAATGCCTTGCATTTATTCGTTTTTGAGCTGGGCGATTTCATTTTCCATTATCGGTGAAAAGCAAAAACGCCCAGCTCACACCTTGGCGAATAAAGCATGGGCGTCTATTTTTTTTAAAAAATACGGTTCACTCCGCCCCTTCACGGACCCGTTCTCGGAGATTAACGCCCATGGAGATAGGCGTTTCTGGTCGATTATGCCCCTCTCTGTATGTTACTTTTCACTAAGCTGCCACAAAAAGTGGCCAGTGGCAGTGCGAGTGTATCCTTTGATTGCGCGCCGTTTACCGCATCCTGGAAAAAGGGCCTTTTTTTAAGGGGCCGGAAAATGTACGTGCGGCAAAATAAAAACTAGTGTGAGTCCATTTTTGTCCTGAGACCTTACCGCCACCTGCTGACTTTGTGGTAAGGTCTCATGCGCTACCCGGCGGTAGACATGTAGCACATACCAACTGCCATTTACCGCCGGGTAAGTGCCCCACATGGTAGAAAATAGAAAATAGTTTCTACTGCGTGTTTTCAGCATGTGCCAAATTCAGAATTACCGCCCAGGGCAAGCAGTAGCCGGGCGGTAATACCGATTTGGCGCCCACTAGGCACGCATAGGCCCTTACGTGCCTTTGTAAAAGAGCCCCTCCTGGTGAGAGCTGTTATTGGCTCCCAGGCCTTACAGTAAAGAACACTGATTTGCAACCTCTCATTTCAGGTGTTATTCTAGATTAGGTGTCAGCCAGCTAAGGCTTAGTGAGTATCATGTAAGCATTTGTTATGAATTGATATGTTTCAGTTGACAAAATAGGAAGAGCTCCAAAACTCCTATTTGTGCCCTTGGCCTCAGCCTCAAATAGAATTAAAGATGGAAATAGGCAACCAAAATCGTAGGTGGCAGTGAACGAAGGTCAAACATGACCCCCTCCGGTTTAAGCTTTTCCTATTGCCTTGCAACAGCAGGGCCAAAAGTAACTGATCGGAGGAAGAGGCCAGGTGGATTAAAACTGAATGACCCTGAGCAGAAATTGAAAACAAAGGTGGAAAATTAGCTGAAAATGCTGTTTTGAAAGTACAGTAATATCACCTGATCCAGTTCAGCCTGGGGTTATTTTTAAGTCATCAAAAAAAAACTATTTCTCAAAGGCATTCTCGGACAATTCCTTGTGCAAAAAAACATAGCATATCAAAATCCATAGAGAAGAAATATAACCACCTGCTAGACATCAGAAAGAGCAGAGGTGAAGTAAATATTTTATTCATTAAACAATAGAAAATCAATTTTTAGAGAGTCTCAGATATTTACTTGGGAACTGCACACATAATTCAAATCCCAATGCTCTGTAATTATAGGTCCCAATTTTTACAAATTATTCTTTTGTAATAAATAAAAATGGAAAGCATATCATTACATATTTGAAACTGCAAAGTATTTTGAGGGGTAATCAAAACTTTTGAATAAGCATCTCGACAAGCTCTCCATTACAGGCAAAGGTTTGGGAGCAGCTGGAGATTGCCAGAATCTCAAAGCAAAACAGGAGAATCTGACGCAGTCCAGGTTTTGTCACAAAAAGTGTCTATATCAATGTGCAAGCCAAGCCAGTAAGATGCCAACAAAAAACATCGTACCAGAACCCCAAAGATCTTAGACCCAGACACTGCCTTGAAATTCTGTATCCCTTGAGCCGCTCCCCAATTTTTGTAAGGATCTTGTTTGCACCCCTCTTGGGATCAATTTGCTGCGGATTTTATCTACTGCACAAAGGGTTTTGCATTTTAAGTTATGCATTGATGAACTTACACCCTTTTTTTAAAGACTAGGAAAGTTTAGAGAAATTGGAACTTGTGAATGTAGCGTGCTGGGTTCTGAGTTATGCATTCTAGGGTTTCTCCCATTCTGTGTGTCCAGCCCTAAGTGCCCAAGGTATCAATATTCAGTGTAATTTAAGTGGGTAGAAGCTTCAAATATGCTGAGCAGGCCAGTCACCAATATTAAGCAACATTTAACTAGGCAGTGTATCTGAATATCGGCTCTGACCAGCAAAGCAGAGCCCAATTAGTGATGGGGCAGTCTGGGGATGGAGCTTGGACAGAAGCCAACACTTTACTGTATAGCAGAGGTACTCAGTCTGCTAGCCACGCTAACCAGGCATGGGTCTGAATATCAGCTTTTGCCCAGTTAACTGACCCGGATATCAATGCCAGAAGCTGGACGTGGCTCAGCATTAAATATCTGGTCTTAATTTATCCCGTGGCTTAAAAACCTCTGATCACTACAGGGCCTGTAGAACAAGCTGAATATTGGTCTCCAAGTATTTATATGAGTCCCAGAAAATGCGGTTTACTATGCTTCATGAGTAAGATTTCTGCTTGCCCACTGTTTCAAATAACCGGACTACAGGGCCCAGGATTCAGTGAGGCTGGTGTGAACCAAGCCTTGAGGTGGATAGCCGGAGTCAGGCCCATTTCTTCGGACACCTCTTCGTTGCAAGCTTTAGTATAGTTTCCCTTACAGAAGAAAGGATGCTCTCAGCTATTGCTACAACTTCTATATTTTGCTCCCTTCAAGCTGAGGGCTGGAAGCTACTGATAATAGCTTATCTGATGATGGGTGATGGCTGTTGGCTGTTGGCTGTCCCAGGGTTTCTCAGTGACAGAAGTTTGCATTGACTCAGACAGGATCTAGTAAGGCATGAAAGCTGCATAGATCCGCCCTGTAGTGTAATAATCATAATGTGTGCCTTCAATGTTTTTTAAATTTTTTGTTTGCTTAAGATAAGTCTCCGTGTTGCTTCAGCTTTTCAGTTACTACATGTATCACTTCTGTTCTGTTCCACACTTCTCATAATGAAAACAAAGGTGCTAACATGCTTCAGATCATCAGAGCAGAATAAGGAGGCCTTTTACAAAGCTGCAAAAAAACACTAGCATATGCTTACCCCAGCTTAAAAGGGCTTACCATTGGATGCATTCAGTAGTTGGAACATAAAGGACAGAGCCGGGAGAACATCTACAGTCTATGTTCCAGAAACACCAAAGAAAGACCATAATCAAGTATATTATCTCATATTCATTGTCGATTTAATTTTGAATTGATAATGAATGTGACTGTTGGGCAGACTGGATGGACCACTCAAGTCTTTATCTGCCATCACATACTATGTTACTATCCTGCTTATTTTCGAAGGAGATTGCCGGCCATCTTCCGACACAAATCGGGAGATGGCCGGCGATCTCCTGAACCAGGCCAAATCGGTATAATCGAAAGCCGATTTTGGTCAGCGCCAACTGCTTTCCGTCGCGGAGCCGGCCAAACTTCAAGGGGGCGTGTTGGTAGGGTAGCGAATGCAGGGTGGGGGCGGGATGGGGGCGTGGTCACGAGATGGCCGGCTTCGCCCGATAATGGAAAAAAGAAAGCCGGCCTTGACGAGCATTTCGCCGGCTTCACTTGGTCCATTTTTTTTCAGGACCAAGCTTCAAAAAGGTGCCCCAAATGACCACCGGAGGGAATCGGGGATGGCCTCCCCTTACTCCCCCACTGGTCACCAACCCCCTCCCACCCAAAGAAATATATATATACTTTTTTGCCAGCCTCTATGCCAGCCTCAAATGTCATACCCAGCTCCCTGACAGCAGTATGCAGGTCCCTGGAGCAGTATTTAGTGGTTGCAGTGCACTTCAGGCAGGTGGACCCAGGCCCATCCCCCCCACCTGTTACACTTGTGGTGGTAAATGTTAAGCCCTCCAACCTCCTCCCCAAACCCACTGTACCCACATGTAGGTGCCCCCCCTTAATCCCTAAGGGCTATGGTAGTGGTGTACAGTTGTGGGGAGTGGGTTTTGGGGGGGGGGGGTAAGGGAGTTATGTACTTGGGAGCAATTTTTGAAGTCCACTGCAGTGCCCCCTAGGGTGCCCGGTTGGTGTCCTGGCATGTGAGGGGGACCAGTGCACTACATATGCTGGCTCCTCCCATGACCAAATGCCTTGGATTTGGCCGGGTTTGAGATCCCCGGCATTAGTTTCCATTATTGGAGAAAACCGATGCCAGCCATCTCAAAACCCAGCCACCTCTGACATTTGGCCGGCCCCAACCGTATTATCGAAACGAAAGATGACCGGCCATCTTTTTCAATAATACGGTTCAGGACTGCTCTTTGCGGCGCCGGCCATATAGATGGCCGGCACTGTTCGATTATGCCCCTCCACGGGGCTCATTTTCAACAGAGAAAAATGTCCAAAAAGTGCATTTGGATGTTTTTCTCACAAAAAACATCCAAATTGGTATTTTCAAAACCAATTATTAGACGTTTTTCTATGAAGTCCATCAGAAGTGCGTTCAGATCACAAGGGGGCATCTCAGGAGTGTGTTAAGGGTGGGATCTGGACATTCCTAACACTTGGACGTTTTTCTGCCATAATGCAACAAAACAAAAACATCCAGGGCTATAAGTTGGATGTCTTGGTCTAGACCTGTTTTATTAACGAATAAGTCACAAAAAAGTGCCCTAAATGACCACTGGAGAGAATCAGGGATGACCTCCTCTTACTCCCCCAGTGGTCACTAGCCTCCTTCCCCCCCCCCCCCCCAAATATGATTAATAACACTACTTACCAGCCTCAGATGTTATATTCAGATCTATTAGATCAGATTGCAGGTCCCTGGAGTAGTCTAGTGGTGGGTGTACTGCAGACAGATGGACCCAGGCCCATAACTTCCCCTACCTGTTTCACTTGTGGTGGAAACTGTGAGCCCTCCAAAACTCACCAGAAACCCACTGTACCCACAAGAGCTTCACCCATCAGAGCTATTGTAGTGGTGTACAGTTGGGGGTGGTGGACCTTGGGTGGGTCCCGGTGGGGCTCAGCAGACAAGATAAGTTAGCATCTTCCCTACACCCAGTGGTGTGCTGGAGCAGGCTCTCACAGGCTCTCGAGAGCCATTTGTTAAGTTTTTAAGAATTTTGGGAGCCGGTTCTCCATGGCTACTTTAACAAATGGATCCCAAAATGTGGGCTTGGGCCCCTCCTGAATTCTCTTTTACTTTCCTGGCGAGAGAGAGCCCCCTGTTAACAATTTACCAGCACATCCCTGCCTACACCATGCCCATATTCTCCTTACAAAACTTTGTAATTCTATTTATTATTATTATGTAAGCCGCATTGAACCTGCTATGTGTGAGAAAGCGCGGGGTACAAATGTAATAAATAAATAAATGGTGACATGTACCTTGGAGCATTTATTTGAAGTCCACAGCAGTGCCCCCTAGGGTGCCCCATTGCTCTCCTGGGATGTCTGTGCGGCCAGTCTACTAAGAATGCTGGCTCCTTCTACATTCCAATGGCTGGATTTTGTCTGTTTTTCACTTGGACTTTTTTTTTTTTTTTTTTTTTCAAAAATGGACCAAAAAGATAAATGCACAGAACACAAAACATTTAGTAAATAGCCACTTGAATGTTTGGACATTTTTAGCAAAATGTTCACAGTTGGACTTGGACGTCATATCAAAAATGATTACGTTCCAAATGTGCGCATACTAAAAAAAAATGTTATTTTATGGTTGAGGGGGCATGTCTTGGGGGGGGGGGAGCAGAGAGTGGAGCCTACATTCCCATGTGCTAAATGATTACAGCAGGATCACCGCGTGAGCCCTTACCGCCTACAAAATGGGTGGTGGTAACTGCTCATGCAGTAATTATTTTTAATGGCTAGTGGCGACATTAGCACATGTGAAAACAGCACAGAGCAAACTGCTCTACGCTCCTTCTACTGTGACTGTTTGCAGCTCATCGCCTCTCTGTTTCTTTGTAACATTAGCGCATGGCCATTAATACTGAAAATAGGAAATCAGCCATTTTACTTCTGCTGTACAAATATCCTTAGCATGTGGGAAAAACCATGTAAGGGCTCACTAAGGCTGCTTTCTTCTGCAGCTTTGTAAAAGGACTGCTAAGTCAGTTCTAGTTTTACCCCCACTATATCTATTAGTGTTTAAACCAGGACTGGCTCATTCTGACCTGGAATCACCTAATAACCCTACCAATAGTGCAACATATCTCTGTGTCAGATCGAAATCTAATCCTGTATTGCAAACCATAAGCATTTGTGTTTATGTAACCTAGAAAAGATTGAGATATGACTTGATATAGCAATCTTCAAATATACGAAGGGATGAGAGTGAGGTCAGTGGTAGGAGATTCTGTATCTCCACTGGGGAAGGGATGGAACAGGGGTGGTCAAGGGCTGCAGCCCAGTTGGGTTTTCAGGATTTCCCTAATGAATAGGCATGAGATCTATTTGCAAGCACTGCATCCATTGTATACAAATAAGCTTTCATGCATATTCATTGGGGAAATCCTGAAAACCCAACTAGGTTGTGGCCCTTAAGGAATGAGATTGCACACAGCAGCTAAGGTACTCAGGCACAAACCTTCCCTTTGAGAACTGCTGCAAAACTTGCAGATCAAAGCATGCACATAGTTTACATCTGCCTGTAAAGTTGACTTTTGTAGCAGCAGCAGTACCGTGGAATGCAGTTGT
Organism: Microcaecilia unicolor; assembly: GCF_901765095.1. NCBI lineage: Eukaryota > Metazoa > Chordata > Amphibia > Gymnophiona > Siphonopidae > Microcaecilia > Microcaecilia unicolor. The sequence goes on from NC_044032.1 coordinate 253,081,593, forward strand.
GCTGATTAGAATCCGAATATCACCAGTATGGTGACATTTTCTGTGGAGGCTGCTGTAAACCATACAGATAAGCCATAGTTACAACCTTAACATCAGCATACATGCTTGTAACAGATAGAGAGGGCAGGAACAGGAACAGGGATACAGAAGACTGGGGAAAGGCATGGAGAGGAAGGACAAGCTAGTGTAGGTTTGAGTATGGGATGGAGAGAAGGACAATGGGGCAGCCTGGCCAATTGTGCTGACGGGAGATATGATAGAGGTCTAAAAAATAATGAGTGGAGTTGAATGGGTAGATGTGAAGCGTCTGTTCACGCTTTCCAAAAATACTAGGACTAGGGGGCATGCGATGAATCTACAATGTAGTAAATTTAAAACGAATCGGAGAAAATCTTTCTTCACTCAACGTGTAATTAAACCCTGGAATTCATTGCCAGAGAATGTGGTAAAGGCGGTTAGTTTAGCAGAGTTTAAAAAAGATTTGGACGGCTTCCTAAAGGAAAAGTCCATAGACCGTTATTAAATGGACTTGGGGAAAATCCACTATTTCTGGGATAAGCAGTACAAAATGTTTTGTACATTTTGGGGATCTTGCCGGGTATTTGTGACCTGAATTGGCCACTGTTGGAAACAGGATGCTGGGCTCGATGGACCTTTGGTCTTTCCCAGTATGGCAATACTTATGTACTTATGTACTTATCTGCCAACATTTAGGGGGCAATTCTATAAAGGGGTGCTTGATGTAGGTGTCTTAATGCAGCATGTTGTGTATAACTTAGATTGTGAGCCCACTAGGGACAGAGAAATAGAGAGCTGCACGAGAATGGGGATTGTGGGAATCCTGTGGAACCTATGGGATTCCTGTGGATAAGGAAGAAGTTGCTATGGAATTCCCGCGGGGGTGGAAGAAGTTACCATGGGATTCTTATGGGGATGGAAGAAGTTGTTGAGGGATCCCCACAGGAATGTAGTCCAAATCGCTGGTTTCTCCAGAATGAGGCTTGGAGCATACGAAGAGAGGCAATTGGAGCACCAGAATGAGGCTTGGAACACTCATTAGTTGAATGGTAAATAATACCATCCACAAAACCACAAGAAGTTGTTGGGTTGGGAGGAAAAGAGGGCTTCAAGCAAGTAACTAATAGCAGGTATGGAGGAGATTAACTGTGGGGATGGAATGGATCTTAACAAGTATGGATAGGTATGGGTTAGATTCCATTGGGGATGGGTGAAATTTCTGTCCCTGTGTAACTCTCTTCAGAATAAGTGTCTGTATGTAATATATGTAAACCTCTTTACTTGTACCACTCTATAATGGCATCCAGGTACCCTGATTCTGTTATAGAATACTAGTGTAAACCTGCATTGGCATGTCTAAATGTAAGCATGCCTACTTGCACCAGTTCTGTGGCAGGCAAAAATGTGTGTGCCTGTGCATGCAACACATGCAACTTACAGTAGTCTATAAATAGTTCATAGTGAGACGCACTCATGTTTCACCCATGCTCTGTCCACATCAGGGGCATAGCCAGACACCCAATTTTAGGCAAGCCTGAGCCTGAAGTGGATGGGCATGAGAACCATGCCCCCTCTTCTCTCCCTCCCCTCCTCCCTCATACCCGTTGCTCATAGGCGTAGTTTGACTGTTTCATTTGGGGGGGCAAAGAACGGGCGGAGCATATTAGCATATCATTTGCACATATACATATGCAAATGAATATGCTAATGTGGAGGAAGGAATTGAATTTACAGGCAAAATATCACAGATGCACATTTCAAAAAGCTGACACATTTCAATTAATAAATTATGAATAAAATACTTTTATCTACCTTTGTTGTCTGATCATTTAGTTTTTCTATTCGCTTTGGTCCCAGTGTCTTCTGTTTTATTCAGTGTCTTCTTTCCAGTAGGCTTCCCTCTGCTCCCCACCCCTCGCAGTCCCATCCATCTCTTGCTCCTTCCCTCTGCTTCCCACCCCACCCAGTCCCATCCATCTCCTGCTCCTTCCCTCTGCTTCCCACCCCACCCAGTCCCATCCATCTCCTGCTCCTTCCCACCCCTCCCAGTCCCATCCATCTCTTGCTCCTTCCTTCTGCTCCCCACCCCTCCCAGTCCCATCCATCTGTTGCTCCTTCCCTCTGCTCCCCACCCCTCCCAGTCCCATCCATCTCTTGCTCCTTCCCTCTGCTTCCCACCCCTCCCAGTCCCATCCATCTCTTGCTCCTTCCCACCCCTCCCAGTCCCATCCATCTCTTGCTCCTTCCCTCTGCTTCCCACCCCACCCAGTCCCATCCATCTCCTGCTCCTTCCCACCCCTCCCAGTCCCATCCATCTCTTGCTCCTTCCTTCTGCTCCCCACCCCTCCCAGTCCCATCCATCTGTTGCTCCTTCCCTCTGCTCCCCACCCCTCCCAGTCCCATCCATCTCTTGCTCCTTCCCTCTGCTTCCCACCCCTCCCAGTCCCATCCATCTCTTGCTCCTTCCCTCTGCTTCCCACCCCTCCCAGTCCCATCCATCTCTTGCTCCTTCCCTCTGCTTCCCACCCCTCCCAGTCCCATCCATCTCCTGCTCCTTCCCTCTGCTTCCCACCCCTCCCAGTCCCATCCATCTTCCCTCTGCCCTGCCCCCCCCCCGCGAGGTCCAAGATGGTGACTCCGTTTACCCCCTCTCTTCCTCCCTCCCTCCGCCGCAGGCAACAGTCTTCAGCTTTTTCAGCGTTCCTGGCAGCGGTAGCGATGTACACGCTGCCTTCGGTCTGCCCCGGAAGCCTTCTCTTCAAGTTCCTGTTCCCACCTATGCGGGAACAGGAACTTGAAGAGAAGGCTTCCGGGGCAGAGCCAAAGGCAGCGTGTACAACGCTACCGCTGCCAGGAACGCTGGAAAAGACTGCTGCCTGCGGCTGAGGGAGGGAGGAAGAGAGGGTAGACGGACACGCTCCTCTCCGTCCGCTACTCCGCTTGGCTTCCCTGCCCTCTCGGTCTGCGTCCCGCCTTCCTCAGAGGAAGGCGGGACGCAGACCGAGAGGGCAGGAAAGCCAAGCGGATGGAGAGGAGCGCGTGCGTGCATGTGTTTGTTTTTTTTTTAAACTAATGGCGCGGCGGCGCCTCATCGTCATTTGGGGGGGCATTGCCCCCCCCCTCGCCCCCCCCCAGTCTACGCCTATGCCGTTGCTCGTGCCAGCCCTAAACCTTCCTTCTGGGGCAACTTCCTGGTCCCATGAACAGGAAGTTGGGTTAGAGAAAAGGCTTGGGACCGGTGTGAGCAGCAAGTATGAGTCGCTGCTCCCTGGCAGTGAAGAACTAAAGGACTTAAAAGGTACCAGGAGTGGGAGAGTGCAGTTAAGAGACCCCCAATCAGTGCCGTAGCGAGGGTGGCTGACACCCGGGGCGGGTCGCCACTGCGCACCCCCCCCCCCTGGGTGCAGCACGGCACCCCCCCTCGGCACGCACCCTCCCCCCCAGAGCACATTCTTACTTCAATTAGGAAGCGAGGGGCGGGCGAGAGGGCCGATCCACCCCCGAATGCACGTCGCTGGGAGTTGCATCGGCTCCGCTGGTTCCTTGCTCTCTCTGCCCCGGAACAGGAAGTAACCTGTTCCGGGGCAGAGGAAGCAGGGAACCAGCGGAGCCGACACCCCCCAGCGGCATGCACCCAGGGTGGACCTCCCCACTGCCCCCCCCTTCCTACGCCACTGCCCCCAATCACCTGATGGGGAGGAGAGGGAGAGAGAGAGATGCCAGAAGTCTTCAGCTACATCACAGCTATGCCACTGCTGGATGGGCTGAGTTCAAAGTGGGTGGGCCTGTGCCCACTCAGGCTCACCTGTGGCTATGCCTCTGACAGTTACACACTATGGGCTGGATTCAGTACATGGCACTGAAAAAAGTCAGCATGGAACAGTGTTCTATAAAGGGCACCCTTAATAGAATAATGCGTAGCGCTGGAATCCACACCCAACTTTTGGTGCATTTTAAGGGAACATCCCTGACCCACCCACATTCCTCCCATTCTTACGCCCCTTTTCAGATCCATGGGGAAACAGGCGTTATTCTATAGTAGGGCACATAAGTGTAGTTCTGTGTGGATCTGCTGTTTTGGGGCTGTTTTAGCGCCTTGCTTCCATGCACAGAAATACCTTATATAGAATTCTGTAGTATGCCACTTATATGCACATGCATCCTAAGTGTTATTCTGTAACCCCCGGATCCTATATAGTATGCCTAGAGATTCGCGTTGAAATCCAAACGTATTCTATAACAATATGCATAACTTAATTGGCTTAACAATCAAATTAGCGTTGATAACAGCACTTAACAAGCAATAATGAGCACTAATTGACTATAATTAGAAATTTACATGTACAACTCGCTAAGCGTATTCTGTAACACAATGCACCTAACTTCCAACGTGTGCAAACAAAAAGGGGCATGGTTACGGGTGGGGAAATGGGCATATTGTGGATGTTCTGAAATTTACGCAGATAGTTATAGAATATGGCCCAGTGCGCCTAAATCTACGCACCAGGATTTACTCAAATTTTCATTGGCGTAAATAGACGCACGTAGTTTTAGGCAGTAGGATATCAACTAAGCATATTCTATATACCGCACCTAAACCTAGACGCAGCTTACAGAATATAGTTAGACGGAAATGTTTCCCGCACAGATTTTTTAGGCACCATATATACAATCCCCCCCTAAGTGTGCATGCAAGTGGCAAGATTGGCTGCATTTACACATGTCAGGTGCATAAGTACAGGCGCAGTTATGTAATTGCCTTTTCACTGTGTATTTGATTAATGTAAGATGATTTTGTTGTGTATGTTTTATTATGAGCTGCTTAGTAGTAGGCAGCATAGAAATGTCTAAATAATAAATAAACTAAATATCTTACCAGAAAGCAGTTTGCATAGTTCCGTTGGTCATTTTACTCATTCCTGAGGAGATACCAGCTTTTATGCTGAAATATTTTTGTTGAATTTCTCACACAGGAAGGAATAAGGGTCAAAAAACATGCCATAGGCAAGATGGCACCCAGGAGCATTGGACTCCATATTCAATGCAAGCTGCACAATTTGATTTCTACAATAATGATGTGTTTTGCATGCATTTGCATGCTTGGAATCTCATTATTATGTAGCCTGAAGTTGCTTAAACTTACGTGCATTATGGTAAAATAATGCATGATGTTGCAGTTAAATATTATGAGGGTCTTTTACTAAAGCTTAGCTCGAGTTATCTGCACCAGGACCCATAGGAATAAAATGGGCCCTGCTGCAGATAACGCGAGCTAAGCTTTAGTAAAAGATCCTCTATGTGCTGTTCCTTAATGCACGTTAGGAACCACCCCCTTGACTGACAAAAAATGCACCAATGTGATCTTCTTGCTCTCTTTACCAGATCTGCTTCACTTCTGTTTGTTTGATTTCCTATTCTCCTTTCCTTATTTTAGGGGGTTATTTCCCCCCAATTTTCTGCTGTCTGTACATTGGCATCCTGCTCTTATTGACTGGACATTGATCATGTGTAATTAAAGTAACACAGAAAAGGAGAAAGTTACACTGAAGCCCTTAACTTCAAACTTATGCGGGAGATCTTCAGCCTGCAAAACCCCAGACACAAGATGCTCATACACATGGTCTTTGAAGACTGGCTTAAGTATGTACACCCTAGTGGCATTAATTTGGACATGTTTATATTCTGCCTTTCTGCAGCCACCCAAAGCCCAGAATAGCATCATTTACTGTACAGTATGAATAATACAGAGGTAAAATAAAAATGCGCTTTCTTTTAAAATATTGCTGAATTATGGTACACCTACTATGCACATGCATTTTTGAAAATGAAATGGATGGTTGTACTTTCAAAATAGATCCTGTAATGCCATCCCCTCCCCCTGCCCCCCCTCCCAGTGGGGTAGCCCAGTGGCCAGCACAGCAGACCCTGATCCCAGGGAACTGGGCTCAATTCCCACTGCAGCTCCCCGTGACCCTGGGCAAGTCACCCAATCCCCCACTGCCCCAGGCACAAATAAGGTCCTTGTGACTCTGGGCAAGTCACTTAACCCTCCATTGCCCCAAGTACAAATAAGTACCTGTATATAATATGTAAGCTGCATTGAACCTGCTATGAGTGGGAAAGCGCGGGGTACAAATGTAAGAAAAATAAAAATAAAATAAAATAAATAAATAAACCACCTTGAATGTAGTTGCAAAAACCACAGAAAAACAGTATATCAAGTCCTGTTCCCTTTCCCCTTTCCTATGTGTTGGAAAGTTCATTCATAGCATTAGAGACCTGAAAACCCACTCACACCCATCCATCCACATAGGGCTAGATTCCATATATGGCACCCGAAAATTACACGTGGAAAAAAATATGCCTAGGCATATTCTCTAAAGTATGCCTATATTTTATAGAATAGACTTAAATTTCTACACAGTATATAGAATATGCCAAGCACCTCTCCATATGACTAAATATAGTCGAGGCCATTTACGCTATGCTTTACTTGCTGTAAATCCCGACATCTACATTGGGCACAGAACGGATTTATTCTATAACAACGCGCATAGATTTTAGACACTCCTACACCCTGCCCATAGCCACATACCCCTTTCAACTAGGTGACTTAGAATTTAAGAGCAGCACGTTACAGAATACGCTTAACAAGTTGTGTGCACAAATCTTGATTAATGCCAATTAGTGCTGATAATTGCTTGTTAGCATCCAATTGACAGCATTGATTGGCTAGTTTACCAATTGAGGGGCACTTTTACTAAGCTGCATAGACGCCTATGCAGTAGCCGGGCGGTAATTCCATTTTTTACATGGGTGGTAAAAGGCATTGCACGCGCATAGACGATTACCGCCCGGTTAATGCGTGAAACTTTACTGCTAAGTCAATGGCTGGCGGTAAGGTCTCAGACCCAAAATGGATGCATGCCAGCACGTCCATTTTCAGCCAAAATTTAAAAAAGGCAGTCTTTACAGATGCGTTGAAAAATGGATCTGCGCATGTCCAAAACATGCGTGTACACTAGCGCAGACCATTTTTCAGAACGCCTTAGTAAAAGGACCCCTAAGTTAGGCACATTGTTGTGGAATACACTTCTGCACAGAAATTAAGGCACAATATATAGAATCTAGTCCATATTTAACCCCTTACATTATGCACAGAGATCCCATCTAAACTTTTGAAAATCTGTAAAATATAGTAAGCTGTATAGCTTAACATGTTGCACTATTGTTATTGGCTTACTATATGGTTGCTTACTGTTCTATAAATAAAGGATAAAAAAAACATTAACGGAAAGCGGTAAAAGGAAAGAATGACACAGCACAGAAGGGAAATACCAAAGACAATTCTCAGACTCTGTCAATGCTCAGTATTATCTCGGGCCCAATGACATTTTTGTGCCAGTGGTGGGATAACCACGTATTTTGCTGCTGCTAATGTTTCTCTTGCTTCCTCCAGGATTATTTGTTTCACACGCCCAATTATTATTATATTATTAATATCATCAGTTGAAACATTATATGATAAACAAAATATATACATTAAAACTGAAACACAGTGTGTCATCATAAATAAACATACACCAAGGGTATCTTTATGATATGGTACAACCACTGGCACAACGGAAGAAAGCTCTTCATAAATGGGGAAAAGCCTAGGGGGCCCATTTACTAAATGTCATGTACTCCAAAAGGGTGAGCCCTTGTGCAATCCCCAGATCAAGAGTAAACGACTGAAGGGGAACTCTGTTCCAGGAAAGGCAGTCGGAAAGGCCCGATTCTTCACCTTTGGTGACCGCCTTTCCCCAGCGGCTTAGCCCATGGGTTCTGGCTGCTGACAGGACTTGGAAACACCGAAGCAGGAGACAGGAACAGACTGAGCTAAGCAGGAACAAGCAGCAGGAACAAACTAGGTAGTAACCAGGGTAGGGGTGGCTAATGAGCCTGGCAGACGATTAGGGGAAGGCAATGCCAGGATCAGGCTTGAGGTCCAGGTAGGCAGCTACAGAGGAGGTTCAGACTCCTGACTCAGATAGAAGAGATTCAGGTTTCAGGTAAGGCAATGTCAGGGTTCATGCTTCAGGTCCAGGCAGGCAGCAAGCAGAAAGGCCACATCAGGTTCAGGCTTCAGTCCAGGCAACTAGTAGAATGTCTGGAGAAATGTAGAAGAACCGCACCAGCTCCAAGAACAACCAGTAGTTGAGGCCCCGAGTACCAGTCCAGCTGCTCAAAAGGTGAGGGCGTCCTCACCCAGAAGGAGCAGACAGAGGAGGAGCCGGCGAAGATAAAGCCACGGCCGGCAGCTGGCAGCCCCGCCATGTGGGACCCTGGACCGTGGATGCCATCACAAGAGGGTCCTCCCCAGCCTCCAAGGGGGGCCCGGTGCCAGAGGTTTTTCACTCCTGCTCTTGTCAAAACACGATCACTTGGGTCCCTTCAGGAGCAGGAGAGAGAGACCCCGGTGCCGGGCCCCCCTTGGAGGTCTGGGCCTGGGAAATTTTGCCCCCCCTCTCAGCAGCCCTGCTAGACTGTCTGCCTGTCTCTGACTCTTGCCACTCAGAGCCGAGTATGTATGGAAGCAGGGCACGGAGATGAGCAGCAGCTCAGCCCCTCACTGCTGATGCCTCTCCTGGTCTTAGGAGCCAACTTTTCAAAATTATTGGGGATGCTAAGCCTAATGTAAATAACCCCATCCCTGGACACGTACAAGGAGTTCTCTCAATATTGGGGGTGCTCAAGCACCCACAGAGCCGACTCCTATGCACCCCTCCTATTTGCTCCCTTTCATATATTGCCCTTCCATAAAATGCTCAGAGTGCTGAACAACAATTCATTCAAAATAAATAAAAAAATCGTGATTACCCCAACACCAACCTACCCAGAGCAATCTTGTAAAAATGCTTTATTGGACATCATGCAGCCAATGGTCCACTGTGTTGTGAAGATATAATTTGAAATGTGTAACTTACTTGTTTTAGGTATAATTTGAGTTACACATTTCAAATTCTCTGTTCACTACACAGCTGAACATTGACCACATGATGCCCAATTATGCATTTATTTAATTCTAGTTATGCTAAGTTGTATCACTGAACCTTCCAAGTTGGGTGTTTAAAGTTATACCTACTGTTTGTGCAGGCCTCTACACCCTTAGCAACTGAACACTGCTGCATAGATGTGTAAAAGTGGCACCACAAGCAGAACAGCCCAAATCTTGCCTTCTCATAACTTTGGGCATATGGAAGGGAATATTTGGGTGCCTAGATGGCACCTAAGTGGTGTCTACTCTATAAAGGAAAGTAGGTGTCTACATCCTTCTATAGAATACTAGTGTAACAGGTAAAATTTGTGCCTATAATTTAGGCCGAAGCAGTTACATTAGCTATAAAGCTGGTGTAGATGTTCATGCCTAAATGGCTGAAACATGCAAGGTAATAATATTATTCTTTATAATTTACACTTAACTATGTGTTCTGCCTATGCTTCAACCAGACTCCGCCCATTCATATGTCCCAGTAGCATAGTCAGGATTTTTTGACAGGGGGGTGCGTCTGTATTTCCCTTCCTTCTCCTTCCTGCCACATCTCTCCTTTTCCCGGCCTGGCCTGGCAATTTGCTCCCTCCTCCTGCTGCTCTCTTCGCCCCCTCCCCACCTTAAAACCATCTCCAGTCTTTGGCAGTGGCACTTATAGGCTGCCTGTGGCCTGCATCAGGACTTTCTCTCTGAACTGTCAGGCCCTTCACACAACACAGAAAGTTGCATCAGAACGGGGAAGGACAGTTCAGAGAGAGAGAGCCCTGTGTGGGCCGCAGGCAGCCTATGAGTGCGCTGCCCAGTGAAGACTGGAACTGATTTTAAGGCATGGGGGGAGGGAGCGTTGGGGGGGGGGGAGAGGAATTGCAGATCTTTGTAGGGATGGGATGGGATGGGAAGGGAGAGAAGTAGTGGGAGGGACTGACGGGGATGCATACACAACACACACACCTTGATTGAATGTGCCACTGGAATGCCCACTGCAAACCACACACCATCACATTTAGGTGCATTATTATAGAAGAGTGCATAGCCAGAATAGCGGCACCTGAAAGTTGACACACACGTTAGAGAATTTCCCCCCTAATGATTATCCAGAGTCATCTGATCAACACCCTGAGACAGGCACCCTCATTGTCTGCATAAGTGCTTTTGAGTATCCACCGCCATACTTTTAAATATTAAACTCTGTCTTGTACACCTATCTGCATAATGGGGGGGGGGGGGGGGAATTCTGTAAATGGCGCTCAAAAATGGATACCACAAAATATTCTATAAAGGGTGTGTGTGCTCTTTACAGAATCATAAGTAGCACTGATTCCTGCACCTAACTTCAGGTGCCAGATTTACACATGCTGAAACCTGGTATAAATGCTGGCACCCAAGTTAGGGGCACTTACCCAGTATACTGTAACTATGCACATAACGTTTAGGAATGCCCTGACATGTCCATGCCCCCCCCCCCCCCACCCAATTTGAGATATATGCAATAGGAGATAGGTGCCCTGACTTATAGAATAGCGTGTGCTCAGATGCATGCACAAATTTGAATGAGTGTCGATTAACATTGATAATTGGTTGTTGGCTCCCAAATATTGATGGTGAAGAGCTCAATAACCAATTCATTTCCACGCACATCTCAGCATGCCCAAATTTGGACACCATAGGTAGAATCCGGGGAATGGCAGCAATTTACTTGGATAAATGGACTATTTGAAACCTCTCTCCAAAAGGTAAATATGCAGGCAGATGGTTCTTTGAATTTGTGCAGTTTTCAATACCTCTTCTTTGACTGCAGCTGTGATTTGCTCTAGACATCTAGGCCTCAACCTAAACCCTGACAGAGAGGCAACAAAATAAGGGAACAGAGGAGCAGCCTAATGGTTAGTGCAGTGGGCTGAGCACCAAGAGTGCCAGGGCTCAATTCCCACTACTGCAGCTCCTTGAGCCCCTGGACAGGCCACTGAACCCTTCATTGCCCCAGATACAAAAAAACTTAGATTATGATTTATGAGCCCACTAGGGACAGAGAAAACACTTGCATATAATAAACAGATAGTGTCTCAAATGCATGACCTGTATCCCACTTGGTTTTAACTTACAGCCTGGGCTATAGATGCTCCATCTAAATAGATTCTCAAGTAGTCAGGTAAGGCTTTAAGGAATTAATCTTAGAAGTGATCTGAGCATGTGCACAGTATTTTACCGTGCTTCAGTAGGCATTTATAACATCGCCCAGATGTCCACGTGCATAAAATGGGCACTCAGAAAACAGAGAACCTACTTACATGTGATCTATGTGTAGGTATTCCAAGGAGGGGGGAGATAATGGGCACAATGAAGGTTAGATTGGCACCTGTGTATATCTTTTATAAAATACATATGCACTGATTCCTGCTTGCATAAACTTAAATCTGCCTCATAGCTGGAGGATCATTTGCAGATTCCTGGTACAAATTGTGAATGGACCGGCATACGGAACATTCCAGTAGCTCAATCGTCAGATTATGTAAAACCTGAATTACAGTCACAAGATAATCTTCTTCTTATGCATAGCTGCACAGTTGTAGACTGAGAAAGTGCAGTAATCTGAGACTCCATCATTAGTTTGGAATGTAAATCAGATTCCCAAATTACAGACACAAGGCTGACAGGTCAAACAATGCCAACCAAGGTCACCTGTAGGCTGAGGTCAACATTTGCTGCTTTTCTGAATCAAAGCACATCAGGGTTTGGGGGATTAAGTTTATGCATCCTCAAATAGTTTTTTTTAGCCCTCTACTTGTTGATTAAAGGTAAAGGTGGTCCCTTTTATGCAACTGCCAAGTTGTGGTGGACTTAGGGGGACTTCTACATGGTTTCTTGGCAAACTGTTAATGGGATGGTTGCCATTGCCTTCACCAGTTTTTGGGCACAGTAGGCAAATTACTTACCAACTCCACCATAAGATCTTGTTCTATATGTTATTTGTGTGAGAAATTGGATAAGATTTGTGGTGTTACTTTCTGACAAGGTATTTTTAATTTATATATATATAGAGAGAGAGAGAGAGAGAAAATATTTTTATAAATACAGCTTTGAAAATATAAAACCTTTTATTGGAATCATTCTCTTCAATTTTTTTCAGTTCAGTTTTTCAGTTATTTTTTAGCTCCATTCATAACAGTTATTTTATCATTCTGTTAATTTGTATTAGATACATCAAATTGCTAAGACATGATCTTAGCACAACTATATTTTATCAACAAGTAAAAAAATTGTTTTGAAAGTACAGCATGGACATTATCCAGCTTATTTTCAAAGGAGAAGGGCAGCCATCTTCTGACACAAATCGGGAGATGGGCGGCCTTCTCCTAAGGGCGGCCAAATCGGTATAATCGAAAGCCGATTTTGGCTGGCTTCAACTGCTTTCCGTTGCGGGGACGGCCAAAGTTCAAGGGGGTGTGTCGGCAGTGTACCGAAGGCGGAAAAAAGAAGAGCGGCCCTGATGAGCATTTGGCCGACTTTACTTGGTCCCTTTTTGTTCATGACCAAGCCTTGAAAAGGTGCCCGAACTGACCAGATGACCACCGGAGGGAATGGAGGATGACCTCCCCTTACTCCCCCAGTGGTCACCAACCCCTCCCACCCAAAACAAAAAATTAAAAAACATTTTTTGCCAGCCTCTATGCCAGCCTCAAATGTCATACCCAGCTCCATCACAGCACTATGCAGGTCCCTGGAGCAGTTCTAGTGGGTGCAGTGCACTTCAGGCAGGCAGGCCCAGCCCCCCTCCCCCACCTGTTACACTTGTGGTGGTAAATGGGAGCCCTCCAAAACCCACTCAAACCCCACTGTACCCACATGTAAGTGCCCCCCTTCACCCATAAGGGCTATGGTAGTGGTGTACAGTTGTGGGGAGTGGGTTTTGGGGGGGATTTGGGGGGGCTGAGCATCCAAGGGAAGGGAGCTATGCACCTGGGAGCAATTAATGAAGTCCACTGCAGTGCCCCTAGGGTGCCTGGTTGGTGTCCTGGCATGTGAGGGGGACCAGTGCACTACAAATACTGGCTCCTCCCACGACCAAATGGCTTGGATTTGGCCGGTTTGAGATGGCCGCCTTTAGTTTCCATTATCGGCAAAAACCAAAGTCGGCCATCTCTAAGGGCGGCCCAAATGTTGAGATGGGAGTCCCTGACCGTATTATCGAAACGAAAGATGGCCGCCCATCTTGTTTCGATAATATGGTCAGAGACGCCGCTTTCTGGGGCCGTCCCTAGAGATGGGCACCCTTATAGATGGGCACCCCCGTTCGATTATGCCCCTCCACATGGTGGCTGTTATGGGAATGCAATAATTTATTTTTGTTTGTATTTTTATTTTATAGATTTTTGATGGCTTCATTTTTCGCTTTTTCCCTGATGCAGACGAAAGCTGGAACATGGTCATGTCATATTTAACTGTTTACTGTGAATAAGTTTTATGCTGTTTTTAGACTACTCAAATTTCATTGAAATAGTTCTCTTTATGTTTTTCTTAGTGGTTGGTTTTACTCCCATTATCCCTTTACCACTGTGGTGTTTGTACCAATCTGCTTCTCTGGATTTTTCTGTCCAGTTTGCAAACTTGCACATGTATTGTAAATGCTGCCAATTAAGAAGTGTAGTTATTGATGTGGGCTATCATTAAGACATGTTATTTTACCACTAACTCGTAGTCCCATTTTATGCAATGAGAACTAGCTACTAATAACCATGGTTAACATTAAAATAACACTTCTTAACAGTAGCCCACATGGATAAGTTCCCCCTAAATAGTGAGGCCACAATTTTAACATGGCTTCATTGTGGAGGTGGACAAAAACTGCATGGGATTATGATGAGCCGAGTGCTCGAGGTATGCTTGTCTGGGAGAATAAGATCCTAATTTCTTCACTATTGAAAACAATTCCTTAGGTTTGTTTTGAGATTACCTGATACATTTCTATAAAAATGTATATTTTCACCACCTTAACTGCAGCCATATATACAGAAGTATGACTTTTCCATACAAATGGGATCTCCAGGTCTTTCACTTAATGCACACCAACCTCGCATCCTCCCCAGCATACATGACCTGCTCTCCAACCTGCCAGCACACACTTCCTCTGACTCCCTGATTACCACTATCACCCCTCCTCTCTCTTTCCCCACTGCTGACCAGCACCACTCCAGCTCCTTCCAGCTCCAGTACTGTTCTGCCTTCCCCTCATCCAACCCAAATAAAAAGTACCCTTCCCCCACTATCTCATTCTCCATCCATCATCATTCCACCTTCCCAATATCACTGTGCCTCAGTTCTGCCCTGCAGATGGCCTACACTACATCGATTCCCTGACACCTTCTTACTGAACATTGCTCCATCACCCTCCCACTTCCACTCCAACCTGTACATTTCTGCTTCTCTCAACTGCCCTCACTCCACCACCTCACCTCCCTTTCTGCTGCTGACACTATCTCCAACTCTGTCCCCTAACAGATGTCTGTACCAGACTTACACCAACTTCCTAATGCTGACCCTCCTTGCAGACCTGTCTCTTTGTGCCCTCCAGCACCTGCTCCCTTCCTACCTGAATCCTTATGGCCCCCTCCTTTTCTGTCCATGACACACGATTACCCCTCTGACACTGCCAAAACTTCTCCCAATGCTGCACCCATGCTTGCCAAGTCATCTCCCTCCCACCCAGCTGCCTCCTCAGGGCCCTCTACCTCCTGCAGCTGATGTCTCCACCCCTATCCATCTGCTCCCCTCATGCCAGCTCGCCACCAACATGGAAAAGCCATAAAAACGTAACTTGCATTAATATAAAAATAAGAAAAATCAAAAACATAGGACAGTTGGGGGTTAGTTGATGATTACAACTGTCACGGAATAGGGGTCCACTTGTACAGGTGGTATTGAATCAAACCCCAGTGACCATATGATACTTCCCCTTTCAACATCTGGTGAACCAGTGATTGGTTGAATAACATTAACTACTAGTATCACTCTTGCTTTAAGTTCTACTATTTTTGTGGTGTATTTTCAAACATATTAGTAGATTTTCGCCAGTATTGGTGGACAGCTTGAAAGTGGAAGAGCAGTGAAAAACGTCAAGCGTTATTATTTGATGCCACTGGTTTAGATCGAATGTAAATAGTGCCCTCAGTCAATATCTGCTGCACGCTCCACCTCAAAATAAGCAAATGCCTTAGAAACAGCAACAGGGAGCTTTCTTCTTGTTGTAAAATGAATAAACTGTCTCCTCATCAGAGGGGTATATTGTATTGTTTTGAATTAATGGAATAAGTTTCTATGTGACCTTGATTGGCCATGAACCAGCATGAAGAAGAGAATCTACATTTATGTCACCTAGCATTTCTCCTTTCTCTTGGCTCTCTTTACCCTTAACCCCACTCCTGCTCCTGTACCTGTTGATGCTGTCTCTGTTCTCTCCAACCCCCAACTCCCTACTATTTACATCTCTCATCCTCCACCCCACTCCCTAATCACTGACAACACCTGTCCCAGTCCAAAACTACTGATGTCCCACAAACCCCCGATGATGACTTCTATTTTAAACTACCCCATCTAATGCCTTTCACATCTACTGCTAGTACCTCTTACTCCCACACTGCTTCTTTCATACCTTTCTGTCTATCCCCTCACACTTCCTAGTACCTTCTACCTCCATTCCCACACCTTCTCCCCCCACTATCTCTCAGTCATGCAGCCCCTTTCGCTGTAACTAAACCCCGCCCCGCCTTACTCCCCACCCTTGATGTGTGCTCCATATATCTCATCAACAGGGTGAGGCAAAACCTGGTAATCCCTTACAGTTTTATGCACTTGTCTGAGCAACCGCTTTGAATTTCAATGAGAAATTGTATGTATTTTTGTAGTCATCATACTTACATATTACTATTAAACAACATTTAATTATCTTAAGCTATGTCGATGTTACTGACATTTTAGCATTACTACCTAGCAATTTTTGCGAGTTAAAAATGTTCAAGCTAAAATACAGTAAAATACCATCCTTCAAACGATTCAATTAACAATGTGTCAGAATTTTGCAGTCACTGTGAATGTTCAAAGTGTCCACCCCCCAGCTTTAACACAGACCTTCAGTCGCTTTGGGAAGTTCTTAAGATGATACGCAGCCACTATCACCTTTGCTCTGACACCTTGTTCATGCAGTGTCTGCATTCCCATTTTGTCCGCTACTGACACCTTGCCCACGATTGCTGTTCTAATCCAAAATGCTTCTAAAAATAAATTATCTGTAAATGATCATATTATCAAATACAACTTATGCAAATTCAAATTATTGTTTGAAAAGTCTATGTCACTGTGACATCAATAACAATAAGCTGGTACCCCTTTTTTTATTTTTCAAATAATGGTAGTTTTACAATGCAAACATTTTTGAACATGTGAAAATCACTGGGTGGTCATGCTAAAAAATCTGTCCCCCTGATATTCAGCAGGCAGTGGGCTGTGCTGTTGATGTCCGCCGCCCATGTTAAACCCAGATAATCAAAGCCAGGCCATATATGGCCACCAGCATTGAATATCCGGGTTTTTTAAAGATGGCTAGCATATGCCTAGTTAACTCAATATACACAGCTAACCGGCCATGCGTTAGCACATAAAGGGGCCCTTTTACTAAAGGGTTGGTGTGTGCGACAACGGGCTTGCAGCCCGCCAATCCAGAACTACTGCAAAAGCCCGGCGGTAGTTCCCACCCCCAGCGTGCGCCATTTCCAGCGCTACGGGAATTTTTTGGATTTTTGTAGTGCCAGAACTTAACTGGCGGTAATCGGGCATGCCTAGTTACCACCGGGTTAGCATGGGAGCCCCTACTGCTACCTAAATGAGTGGCAGTAGGGGCTCTCCACTGAAATAGCCAACTTTTTACCGCTGTGGTAAAAGGGTGACTCAGCGCATGTAAAAAACCCAGGACCTAGCGCAGGCCTCCTTTTATCACAGCTTAGTAAAAGGGCCCCTTAGATAGGACAGCTATTTATGCTGTCTCATTTATGCACTAATACTGGCTGGTTAGCTCTGAAAATTGGGAGCTAACCGGACTCTGGCCCCAGAAAGCTCCCAACATAGCTGGCTTGCACTTCGGCAGTCATTTTCAGCAAAAATAACAAGTTAATTTCTGCTGAAAATGACCGGTTAGCTGCTAACAAGCAGATTAACCAGTCAACGGCTATTCCCAGCCAGTTAACTCATGCTGAATATTGGTCAGTGTATCTTCGCCAATTGTAAAAATAATCTCATTTCACTCAGCACATAAACATAGATAGTAACAAAAATAAAGCTGTAAAATTTCACATTGAAATTCCAAGCAGTTGCTGAGCAAACAGCCAAAAACTGTAAGGGGTTACTTTTTTTTGCCACACCCTCTATAAAATCATGAGTGGAATGGAAATGATAAATGCAAATTGGCTGTTTTGGACACTAAGGGGGAGATTCTATATATGGTGCCTAAAAAATCAGTGCCGAAATCAGTGCCAACTAAGCATATTCTATAAGCAGCGCCTAGATTTAGGTGTGGTATGTAAAATACGTTACTTGATATCTCAGCGCCTAAAACTACACGCATCCATTTACACCAACAAAAATGTGGCGTAAATCCCATTTCATAGATTTATGTGCACGAAGGCCATATTCTATAACTACAAGCGTAAATTCCAGAATGCCCACAAAATGCCCATCTCCCCACCCATAACCACACCCCTTTTGCCTGTGTGTGTTAGAAGTTCAGCGTTACAGAATATGCTTAATGAGTTGTGAAAATACATTCTAATTATTGCCAATTAGTGCTCATTATTGCTTGTTAAGTGCCTTGGTGCTTTGTAGCTTTTACTATATGAGATGTGGGGTAAGGAATAATATATTGTAGAGGAATATATTCGAGCTATTCCCCAAGTTTCCACGTCATCACTGTGACCCCTGACACAGGTGCTAGTCACCGAAACACGGCCTGTGTCGGGTCTTTTTGTCAAGGCTCATTCATTAAAGAATTGTGTTCCATTTTTAAAGGCCCGTGGTGCTGTTTTTTTTGTTTGTTAAGTGTTGCTATCAGCGTTTATTAGCTTATTTCGCTTAAGTTACGTGCGTTGCTATAGAATCCACTTGGATTTTGGCGCAGATCTCTAGGCACTCTAAATAGAATCTGGGGTTAAGGGCCTGATATTCATCTGGCAGCGATCAATGATTTGCTGACCACCACTGGCATTATCCCTGGAAAATCAGTTCTGGGCCTTGTCCAGGCTTCAGCATTGAATTTCCAGGTTTATGGAGCTGGTGAAAACATAGCCAGTTAAGTGCAATATTCAGCACTTAACTGGCTATGGTGAACCACATAAAGATAGGACTGGTTGTTATGTGGTGATATTTATGTGGGTACCTTGGCTAATTGATAGTTTGCTAAAAAAAAAGATTTATAGTTGGTTTATAGTTTACTAAAAGAAAAGATTTCAGGCCTGATATTCAAAAAAAGCTAAACTCCTAAATTTATACAGTGGGGGAAATAAGTATTTGATCCCTTGCTGATTTTGTAAGTTTGCCCACTGACAAAGACATGAGCAGCACATAATTGAAGGGTAGGTTATTGGTAACAGTGAGAGATAGCACATCACAAATTAAATCCGGAAAATCACATTGTGGAAAGTATATGAATTTATTTGCATTCTGCAGAGGGAAATAAGTATTTGATCCCCCACCAACCAGTAAGAGATCTGGCCCCTACAGACCAGGTAGATGCTCTAAATCAACTCGTTACCTGCATGACAGACAGCTGTCGGCAATGGTCACCTGTATGAAAGACACCTGTCCACAGACTCAGTGAATCAGTCAGACTCTAACCTCTACAAAATGGCCAAGAGCAAGGAGCTGTCTAAGGATGTCAGGGACAAGATCATACACCTGCACAAGGCTGGAATGGGCTACAAAACCATCAGTAAGACGCTGGGCGAGAAGGAGACAACTGTTGGTGCCATAGTAAGAAAATGGAAGAAGTACAAAATGACTGTCAATCGACAAAGATCTGGGGCTCCACGCAAAATCTCACCTCGTGGGGTATCCTTGATCATGAGGAAGGTTAGAAATCAGCCTACAACTACAAGGGGGGAACTTGTCAATGATCTCAAGGCAGCTGGGATCACTGTCACCACGAAAACCATTGGTAACACATTACGACATAACGGATTGCAATCCTGCAGTGCCCGCAAGGTCCCCCTGCTCCGGAAGGCACATGTGACGGCCCGTCTGAAGTTTGCCAGTGAACACCTGGATGATGCCGAGAGTGATTGGGAGAAGGTGCTGTGGTCCGATGAGACAAAAATTGAGCTCTTCGGCATGAACTCAACTCGCCGTGTTTGGAGGAAGAGAAATGCTGCCTATGACCCAAAGAACACCGTCCCCACTGTCAAGCATGGAGGTGGAAATGTTATGTTTTGGGGGTGTTTCTCTGCTAAGGGCACAGGACTACTTCACCGCATCAATGGGAGAATGGATGGGGCCATGTACCGTACAATTCTGAGTGACAACCTCCTTCCCTCCGCCAGGGCCTTAAAAATGGGTCGTGGCTGGGTCTTCCAGCACGACAATGACCCAAAACATACAGCCAAGGCAACAAAGGAGTGGCTCAGGAAGAAGCACATTAGGGTCATGGAGTGGCCTAGCCAGTCACCAGACCTTAATCCCATTGAAAACTTATGGAGGGAGCTGAAGATGCGAGTTGCCAAGCGACAGCCCAGAACTCTTAATGATTTAGAGATGATCTGCAAAGAGGAGTGGACCAAAATTCCTCCTGACATGTGTGCAAACCTCATCATCAACTACAGAAGACGTCTGACCGCTGTGCTTGCCAACAAGGGTTTTGCCACCAAGTATTAGGTCTTGTTTGCCAGAGGGATTAAATACTTATTTCCCTCTGCAGAATGCAAATAAATTCATATACTTTCCACAATGTGATTTTCCGGATTTAATTTGTGATGTGCTATCTCTCACTGTTACCAATAACCTACCCTTCAATTATGGGCTGCTCATGTCTTTGTCAGTGGGCAAACTTACAAAATCAGCAAGGGATCAAATACTTATTTCCACCACTGTACCCTATTTTCAGCGAAACTTAGGAATCCAATAATTCATCTTAATTTAAAAGGTGGCGATGATCAGCGTTTTGCTGGCATTATACCCAGAAATTCAATGCTGGGCCATGTCCAGGCACCAGCATTGGATTTTCAGGTTTCTGGAGCCAGCTAATACGTAGCTGGTTAAGTGCGATATTCAGTACTTAACCGGATATGGGTTACCGCATAAAGATAGGACTGACTTTTCTTTGTTCCTATTTACCTGCTTACTCTGGCCAGTTAAGTGCTGAATTTCCCCCTTAGGGTCCGTGTCTGCACGCCAGCCCGCCTATTATCGGGCCAGCACAGGATGACAGAGGGACATGGCGGAGTGATGTCAGGGGTCTGGGCGCTTTTAAGGGAGCCCAGCCCCACCTCAAGTGCCTTCTCAACTTGCTTCCTGGTTCCTGCCAAGTCCGCTGGTTTCCTGGACCCTGCCAAGTCCTGACTTCCTGGTTCCTGCCTAGTCCACTGGCTTTCTGGTTCCTGCCAAGTCCGTTGGTTTCCCGGTTCCTGCTTAGTCCGCTGATTTCCTGGTTCTTGCCAAGTCTGCTTGCCTCCTGTTTCCTGCTTGCCGTCCATTGGCCTCCTGGTTCCTGCTTTCCAAATCCGCCTTTTTCCTGGTTTCTGCTTGCCATGCCAAGTCTTCTTGTCTCCTGGTTCCTGTCTTGCATTCTCTCCACCACCTTCAGAGATGACCTGCCTGCCATGGTCAGGTACACGGCTACAGTCCCAGGGCTCACCACCCAAGATGACAACAGACTTCTTCTGCTTTTGCAAGATATGAAACTCTTACTCCTTCACTCCCAGCTGCGTGACCCAAACACCAAACAGCTGTGCATCACAATGCTCGGAGCTGATGAACAAGCGAGACAGGACCGCCCCTTCCAACATTATTGTCACACAGCTTCATGATGTACAACTGCCTTGCCAATAAAGTTAGAGGGGGCAGTCCTGCTTCTCTTTTCTTTCTCCTTCTTTGACTCAGAGTGTGGATACGCAGCTGTATGGGTCCATTGGCTCAAAGCGTTTTTATTTAGAAGCGTTTAAATGCAATGGACAAAAGAAGTCCAGTATAGAAATACTTTATGATTATGGATGAAGATCCGAGCAAAGCAATCTGGGGCATGCATGGAACAATGATTTTGCGTGTCGGTCATTCTAAAAGTTTCTCAACCTCTGCTTTAAACAATCATTTACAACAGAAACATCATGAGGAATTTAAATCGATGTTGGCAAAGCATGATACTATGCCCATCCAAAGCCCACTCAGGAAAAATTAAAATAAACAAAGCGTAAGAGATTTGATTTTAAACAAAAAACAGTGGATGATAGATAGCCCAGAGGCCCGAAAGATTCACAAAGCTATGGGTCAAATGATAGTTGTAGATGTCCAGCCTTTCTCTACAGTTGAGGACACTGGCTTTCAGAAATTAGTAGCGGCTTTAGAACCAATGATATAAATTGCCATCAAGAAAGTATTTTTCAGAAAAGGTCATCCCGTCATTGTATGAACAGATCTAAGGTAACGTTGATAAAGAAAACAAAATATCTCTCACGACTGATTGTTGGACATCGGAAAACACAACTGAATCGTTTGTAAGTCTTACTGCTCCCTGGATTAGCAATGATTTCCAGCAACAGTTTGCTGTCTTGCATCGTGAGTATTTTCATGGCAGTCACACTGCAGCTCATCTAGCAGAAGCTCTGTTGCAAATGCTCACAAAGAGGAACACTGAGAAAAGCAGAGTCCATGTTGTCTTACGAGACAATAGGGTCAACATAACCAAAGCTCTGAAAGACACTGGGGTCTGTAGACTCAGTTGTTTTGCTTATACACTCCAGTTAGGTACTCATGATTCCTTATTCTCACAGCCTTCTGTCACCTCATTAATTCATACATCCAGAAAACTGATTGGACACTTTAAACATTCTTCCAGTACCACATCTGGTCTACATGCCATTCAGGTTGAATTGGGTCTGCCTCAGCATCAGCTGCTAGCTGATGTGGTGACTAGATTGAACTCAATATTTTATATGTTAGAACATTTGTTTGAACAAAAAAGGGCTGTATTACTTTACACTTCTGAAATGGATGATGTTAAGGGACTAATGTGCAGCAGTGGTCATTGATGAGCAGTGTAATATCTCTGTTGAAGCCGTTCGAACAACTAACTCGTGAAGTAGCAAGTCATCATCTACACTTTCTGTAGTTTTGCCTGCTGTAAGGTCTTTGCTCCTTTACCTGAATAATTTGTCTGATGATGGAATAAAGAAAATGCTGTCAGATACAGTAAAATCTGGAATGATCGCTTTTCGCATCTTTATGAAGAAGACTTATTGTTGCTACTTGGCACCGGCTCAACTACTTCTGAGATTGAAAGTGAAATGAAGAAATTCCTTGCAGAACCTGCTTACCAAGAACTGAAGATCCAGTTCTGTGGTGCAAACAACATGAACACACTTACCAAACTTGAGCATATGTGCTACAGCCCTTTTGGTCATTCCTCCAACCAGTATACCGAGTAGAAGGCTCTTCAGTAATGCTGGGACCACGTTTTCTGAAAGAAGAACTTGTTTGACACATGAAAATTTGGAACGTTTAGTTTTTTTTGAAAAGGAAACTTGCCAAACTTTCAAAAGCTTCCTCAATCTGATTTACATTTACTTTTACTTTTACATGGATATTTCATTTGTTATCTGTTTAGGTGTTGCCTTCAGAGATCAAAATTCAGCCAAAAACTGTTCAAGATTTACTTTTAAAAAAATTAAGAAACAATTTATAGCCATTGATGTTTTTGTATACATGAATACAGTTTAAATGCTACTACACTTGATCTCTGATTTCACAGTTTCTTTTATTATTTTTAATGCTAAAGTTCAATGCCTATTATTCTATTCGTATTTGGTATTCGTATCCAGCCGAATGATGTTTACAAAATCCTGAGTGGTGTAGAACGAGTAGAAGTGAATCGATTTTTTACTCGTTCCAAAAGTTCACTCAAGGAAGTTCATGGAAATAATTTTAAAACAAATAGGAGAAAATATTTTTTCACTGAAAGAATAATTAAGCTCTAGAACCTTTTGCTGGTGGATGTAGTAATAGCAGTTAGCATATCTGGGTTAAAAAAAAGTTTGGACAAGTTCCTGGAGGAAAAGTCCCCAATCTGTTATTGAGATAGACATGGGGAAGCCGCTGCTTGCCCTGGGATTGGTGGCATAAATCTTGATACTATTTGGGTTTCTGCTAGGTACTTGTGACCTGGCTTGGCCACTGTTGGAAACAGGATACTGGGCTACATGAACCATTGGTCTGACCCAGTATGACTATTCTTATGTTCTTATGATACTTGAAACAAAAACCTGCAAACATGCTGTAGCAAACAGAACCCTTGGGCAGCAGATCTACAGCATTTCCACTTGAGGCTGGTGGCAGCAGTTATCACTGGGGGTAGCAGAGAAGCAGAAATAAGGACCATTTATAGGGATTTCAAGAATCTGGATCTCTGCTCTCCCCAACTTACAGACTTCCTGTCTATACCAAATTTTTGGGACATACCTCCTACCACTTGGGGACACACTGGTTGAGAATCACTGGCCCTACATTCATGAGCATAATTTATGAACCTAGTGCTAAAAACAGGGCTAAGCTCCTTTTCTCCGCCCTAAATCCGTCCCTGTTGCAACCCATTTTTATGCTCCTAAATTTAAGAGTTAAGTGAAATTTTGAGTGGCCAATTTATGAGCATTACTCTTAAAGTTAGATGCATAAATCCTTTGAGTATCAGACCCTTCTTGTCCTGGCAATTGTTTTTAACATGGCAATTCAAAATGCGAAAGAGACAGAATAAATGGCTCAAGGGTTATTTTCCAAATGTTGATAACATTCCATATTAAGTGCCCTATTAACTAAAGTGCTACTCATTGATCACCAAAATTAATGTGTGGTGACTGCAAAGCCCCTGCATTAACTGCTGGGGGCATTTCCTCTTCATTTTTCTTTCAGCGACTGCACCAGAAATTTCTCTATCACATGATAAATGGATGCACAATGCAGTGAGCTACATTTCATGAGGTGGCATTAACTACTCCACATTGGCTATTCGTTTAGAATATCCACATGTAAAGAGCGGCTTTTACATGTGAATATCACCCACATGTCTAAATACCAGAAAGTCAATGTTAACATGTGGAGATCCACAGTATGCAAAGCAGAGTGGTTTGGTCAGGCCTAAAATCTACATTCGACAGCGTTAAACCCCTATTACTGAAACTTCACTGGCTGCCAATTAAGGACTTATATATTGCGTCTGCTCCCACAATCCCTCTGTTCTTAAGTCCAAGCATTCATTTCAATAATTTTTATCTCTTAGTGTCTTCAGTTGTGCACATTACCAAGATTACTAAATGTCAATGGTTCCTGCACACCTCTCTTCATTGGTACACTTTACCCACCCTTTTTACTTATTTAGCCCATTAAGGACTGCATAACCTTCAAGATCTGCTCAATGGCATACAAAATAATCTTCAGCCTCTCACCAAGTTACATGACCAATTTAATAGACTTATTATTATTATTATTAACATTTGTATAGCGCTACCAGACACATGCAGCGTTGAACACCTGACATAGAGAGACAGTCCCTGCTCAATAGAACTTACAATCTAAAAATAATACAGACAAGACAATTAAGGGCGAGGGGAAGTATTGGGTGAGAAGGAACAAGGGGAGGCAATTGAGTAGTAGCTAGGAGCCAAAAGCAGTGACTTACCAATCTGGAACACAAACAAATCAGCAAGATCCTATTCACCCTTCACTTTCCATCACTTAAGGACATCAAATACAAATCAACTCTCCCTACCAGCTTATCCTATATATGCACCAAAACATGGAACTCACTCCCAAAAGACTTAAAACTGAAAGACAACTACCTAACCTTTTATAAACACCTAAAGGCCCACCTCTACAGAAAACACTTCCTTGTTGAGCCAACCTAACCATCCAACGGACCAATCTTACGATACCCACATAGTCGACCTAACCATCCAACGGACCAATCTTACGATACCCACATAGTCGACAACTCAGACAAGGACCAAGCTCCACGACCAATCCAAAGCGAACTTCTATATACTCTCCCCCCCAAGACTCAAACCCTTATACCCTACGCACCATGTACCTTATCCACTGAATATGTACCCAATGAATCTGACCAATGATTCTGCCCTATTGATGTGCTATGTTCTCACTCAATTCACGTCAATAATGTATCTACAACTGTCCTATAATCCCTCTGATCCTCCTAGGAAGTAACCCCACCCTCTCTGGCCAAGAAACACCCCTAATTCTCCCATTGTTCTATTCGAGTTATTAACTTGTTATTATCTTGTAACCGTTCACTTTGTTCCACGTAAAGCACATTGAACCTACCATAAGGTGGGAAAATGTGGGATACAAATGCAACAAACAAACAAATAATTAATTGTGTATTTTCCATTTTACAAAGGGGATACATAAATATATGGGGAAAAATTTCCAGGTTGGATTTTACACCTGCTCAAAGGTATGCACAAGTTTTACACAATATGTGCTGACACCTCCATATGGAAGCTGCCGGGTCATGACATCCATTTTTTAAACATGTATACTTGTAAATGGCTGCCTCCCCACCCAGCAAATGCTGGCAAAATCATGTGCACCCCATGGAACCTTTCCCAAAATAGAACCAGAAATGAGAGCATTTCGACCTGGACATCTCAGTTACTAAATATTTGCAGGATTTACATTAGCTCCTCCTAAAATTGTCTGTATTTTCTTTTTTTTAAAAATGTATCAAGCGGCTCTAGCACCATTACCTCCTGTACTAGATCATGTGCTCTACTAAGGACTAGGTCTAGAATTTTTTCTCCTCTTGTTGGCTCCTGTACCAGCTGTTCCATAAAGCAGTCCTTGATTTGGTCAAGGAATTTTACCTCCGTAGCATGCCCTGTTATATTTACCCAGTCAATATTGGGGTAATTGAAATCAACTAATAACACAACCAAATTCTACTGAAAATGTCCGTGTATTGAAGGTGTTTAATCCATTTAATCATGAAAATATGTGGAGAAAAAAAGACTTCAGAAACCATGGAGAAATCTCTTAAAGGAAAACCTTTTCAAATATTCAGAGAAACTCCTCTTCAATCACTAGTCTTCACAAAAAAAAAACCTCCACTCTTCATTCATGAAATACTTGTACAAACACCTTTTACAATACACTAGGGTAGAGGCATTATTTCAACCACATATATTTGGTGAACAAACATTCATTTGTAACTTAGCTTGAATAGTAATAATGCCACTGGTCCACCTTAATTTTCACAGTCTTCGATGTCCATAAAGCCCAACAGGAGACCCTGTTTTGCCACCATCGGGCTGTTTCAAGGGCTAGACACTGCATCCAAATTTTCAAGCATATCACATTCACCACACACTGAGGATAAGCTTGAAAATTTGGATGCAGTGTCTAGCCCTTGAAACAGCCCGATGGTGGACCTGGATTGGCCACTGTTAGAAGCAGGATACTGGGCTAGATGGACCATTGATCTGACCCAGTATGGCTGTTCTTATGTTCAGACTTTGAATGTTTATGTGCTTGCGTCAAAACATCAGACTTGTGTTAGTATTCTCTGAGGAACTGCCATTACAGAACTCGCTCTTCACACACATCATCTCGGTGTCCTTCTTGAAACAGTCCCTAAATGGTTACGGTGTTGGGTTAATTGCCATGTTAACAGCTATGCAGCCTGGTACATAATAACATTGAAACTTTTGAATCAAAATGATGTGTGGGAGATGTGCGTAGCATGAAAGAAAGTAATAATCTGGACATTAATTTTTGTTTTAGTAGTTTTTAATGAGATCCCTTTATATAATGTATAACAAAAAAACTTGCATATCTTTTGAAA
Source organism: Microcaecilia unicolor (assembly GCF_901765095.1). NCBI lineage: Eukaryota > Metazoa > Chordata > Amphibia > Gymnophiona > Siphonopidae > Microcaecilia > Microcaecilia unicolor. The sequence goes on from NC_044032.1 coordinate 253,108,739, forward strand.
TATTTAAAAATTACAATATTATACAATATTCATGCCAAGACATTATCAGCTTCCTTTCATTTGCTGTGCGGAAATCGCTAGCATGGCTTTGTAAAAGAAGCCCTAATTTTTAAAGAAAACGTTTAATGTTCTCTAGCTTGAATCAAAAACTGTAACCAGGACTTACAAATATTCATGTTTGACGCTAGCCTATGCTTCTACAAATACCATGAATCTATTTTAAAGAAAATAGCTTTTCGAAGTCAAGCTGTTAGCTTTCTGTCTGTCTCTGCCTCTCTCTATCTCACTGGGTTTCTGACTCCTCACAAACTGCTGACACATGGGGCTGTTTCACTCACCCAGGGACACAGTTCTATGGCAGGCTGGGTGTGATTCAGATCATGACCTGCTCTTCAGCTGAAGCACACTGCAGCTTCTGTGAAAAAAACTCTCCCATCCCCTTATCTCTGACATCCAGAGAAGGGCTGAGCAATACAGAGGAGGGGAAGCAAACCTCACAGGGCCCTCATCCCTCTCTTCCCTCTCTAAGTTGTTTTCTTCCTCCAGCTACAATATTTACCCTTGCAGTCTCTCTCTCTCTCCCTCTCCCCCCCCCCCCCCCCCCCCGACATCGATGCCTCATTCTCTCCATATACAAGTACAAAGAGTATCATTTCTCTCTCTTTTTCCCCAAGCAGACATCACTATCATGAATACTGTTGTTCATCAGACCTCAATGCAGGCCTCACTGACACATATAAAGCAAGAATACAGCACGGACAGCTGAAGAGCAGGACTTAGGAAAGGAAACTTTTATTAAAGACATTTGTGCTGTAATACAAACGATGACCTTATCAATATGAATATGATATCTGAAGCAACTCCAATCAGGACTTGTGTTAGAGGAGTGCAAACGGGGTAACTGCCCTGGGCCCCCATGCTAAGGGGATCCCTATGCCTGCCTAAAGCTGAAGGAGATATGGTCAGTTGGTGGGCTTTGAGGCCCCCGATTAAGGCCCCAGCATGTTTAACACCAGTCCTAATGCCAATGAACCAATGACATAATATCTTTCAGCCATTCACTGTAGCCTGTATCTTACCCCAGCAGGAATCAATGACCATGGATAGCAAAACTCAACAGAAAGCTATACTCTCAGAGCTGGATTTAAAATGAGGATGCCTATAGGAAGTGGGGGCTCCTTGACCCCAGAAATAATCATCAAATGAGGGATAGACCCCCCTTCTCCCTCCCTTCCCAGCTCCTCCTCTCTCCTGGCATTTCATTCTCTCTCTAAGTTACAGGCCTCTTGTTTTGGAAGGGTATGAACCCTGAAGCAGTAGCATCTCCTGGTAGATAATTCAGTGTGAAGCCTGTAAGCTGATGTGTGTTGACAGGTCCTCCCTCACATAGATTTGCGTGGTAATTGGAAACCCATACAGAGAAGGTGGCAGGGCTACTGCAGTGAATTACCCCCCCCCCCCCACACTGAATTATCCAACAGAAGTTGTTGCTAATGTGGGACCAATGCTTCTGTACATGATAGCAAAGCTGGACACCAAACGAAGCAGATACGTATGTGGAAAACAATATTTAATTGATATGGATCAATAAAAAATTAAATATTGTTTTCCACATATGTATCTGCTTCGTTTGGTGTCCATCTTGGAGTTTGCAGATCGATTACCCTGCTGTTTTCTTGGACCATCCATGATAGCAAAGCTGCCAAGCTACCCAGTCCCAGAAGGGAGATTTTCAGATATCTGTTGATTTCTGATATGCCCATCCCAATGTATTATGGGGGTCTACAGCACTGATTTCCATGGGTAGATTCAGGAACTCCAAATACCATCATGCTTTATGATGTAAGTTCAAAGCCAGACCTGGCCTAAATGTCTCCTCCTAGAAGTGGGTAACTTGGCAGTTCTGAGATGAGTGGCATTGCAGAGGCAAGCCTGGACAGACACATGGCAGCAATAACACTGGCACTCCAACATTTATGAAGGTGTGGTGTGTGAGAGAGTTGTTTATGTTGTCTGTTTCTAAATCCGGATCTGTGTAGCATTTTCTGACTATAAACAGCTGTGGCAGTTCAGCATATTACTGCTTTTAGTGGAACTTTTTGAGTTTCTCCTCCTATAGTTCTCATGGAACAGAGATCAACATCTTGGAAAAAATCCTGGGTGATCACATGCATTCCCTAGGCCTTGAGACTGCATTTATGTACAGGAGCTTAGAGTATACTAAATTTTGATAAGCTCTGCTTCAAAAAGATGCTGCTTTTTCATTCTACCCCTCTTCTTCCTCCATATCCTGTCTATGGGCACCAAAATCTTTAATTCAGGCCTGCCTGGGTCCCCGTGGCCTGTGTCGGCCATAATGTCAAATAAGCCCATTCTCTCTTCTTCTCAGGCAATCAGATCCCCCGTACCATAATGCTGTTCAGAACAAGTATGGCTCCCACTTCTCACCAGTGACTCAGGAGAACAATCTGCTGAAATCATTTTCAAAAATGCCACTGATAAAACTTTGAGAGAATAGAAAGTGTCTGTTAGCTGCTCATGTTGTGTCTTTCCTCATGATTCAGTAGTGTATAGAAGGAGCTGCTTTCTATTAAAACCACGCCCTGAAAAATCACAGGTGGCAGTGCTGACTGGGGAGAGGCCTGGCACATTGCCCCTTTGAAAGTGTAGCACACAGCCTATGTCAGACAACTTACACCCAGCCACAATTCCTTCTCACCACAGTGGTGGTGAAAAGTTGGAGGGGACTCTTCCGGCTTTCAGAGAAAATCTTCTTGCGATATCATCTCACCGTTATCAGCCACTGTAATCCGCTGACCATGTGGCAATGCTTCTTCTATCATTTCATTTTCCACTTCCTGATCAGTATCTAGTTGGTGAGAGGTGGCAGAGTGACAGGGAGGCAGAGTGACCTCAGGCATTCAACACACACAGCTCCATCACAGCACAGGTAGCAGCAGTACACACTTTCCTCTCTCTCTCTCTCTCACACACACACACACGTACACACGCATGCACACATACAGAGACACACACATGCATGCACACACACTGCTCCATCACAGCACAGGTACAGACAGGTAGCAGCAATGCAAGCCTCCCTCATACACAAAGCTTGATCCCACCACAGCAATACAAACTTCTCTCATACGTTGCCCCATCACAGCACGGTTTGCAGCACTGCAAACTTCCCTCAAACAGACAACCTTCACCAAAGAACAGGTACGGCACAGATATCTGCAGTAAAAGCTTCCTCACTCATACCCTCCTTGAAATGTTAGAGTAGTTAAGCATTGAACCCATGAACCATGGTTACCCTGTTTCACCATATAAGATGGAGGTGCTTAAGAGCAGGTTGGACGTCCATCTATCTGAGATGGTTTAGGTACAGTGGTTCCTACCTGGAGGGAAGAGATTGTGTACATGGCTTTTTATATCGCTTTCAACAATATCCTTCTATTATCTTATTGCAGTGGTGCTGGTCCTGGTCCTTGGGCCACTCTTTTCCCTGCAAGTCAGCTTTACAGATATTCTAATATATGTAAATCTATATCATGCATACTCATTATATATCCTAAAAACCCCACTGGCGGAGGCAGGAGATCTGAAAATTGGTTTAAGCACCAGTGCTATACCTGACTTCTTGAGGTTCATTCTAATCATATTGGGGCAATTTTCAAACTCTTTGCATTTGTCTCATGCATTTTGCACTAATTTTCAAAGGAAAAGTATCCATGTACTTTCACTTTGAAACTTGCTATGGGTACAAAGTGCACACAAACATGCGAACCTGCTTTTGGTGCAGGTATTTCGTCAATGAAAACAACCTTTATGGATCTGAAAATGAAGGGGTTAGTTTTCAAAGTGATTTAACAGACTGAACTGCAAACTGGCTATTTTAGGGGCATTCGGGAGTGGAGTCAGCACTTTGCCGGTTAAGTGCCGATATTCAACATTTAACTGACCAAGTTAATCGCATAAATAAGACTGCATAAAAGTCAGTCCTATCTTTATGAGGTAACCCATAGCCGGATAAGTGCAGAATAGCATTTCATTTTGGAAAATGGCTGTTCAATTTGGACATTTTCAGCACAAAAACATCCTTCTCACATATTTTCAAACAGGAAATCCCAAGGTTTTTCCTGTTCGAAAATGACTGAAATAAGTACATAAGTATTGCCACACTGGAACAGACCAAAGGTCCATCAAGCCCAGCATCTTGTTTCCAACAGTGGCCAATCCAGGTCACAAATACCTGGCAAAATCCTAAAAAAGTTCAATACATTTTATGCTACTTATCCCAGAAATAAGCGGTGGATTTTCCCCAAGTCATTTTAATAATGGTCTATGGTCTTTTCCTTTAGGAAGCCGTCCAAACCTTTTTTAAACCCCGCTAAGCTAGCTGCCTTTACCACATTCTCTGGCAACGAGCTCCAGAGTTTAATTACATGTTGAGTGAAGAACTATTTTCTCCGATTCGTTTTAAATTTACTACTTTGTAGCTTCATTACGTGCCCCCTAGTCCTAGTATTTTTGGAAAGAGTAAACAAATGATTCACGTCTACCCGTTCTACTCCACTCATTATTTTATAGACCTCTATCATATCTCCCCTCAGCCGTCTTTTCTCCAAGATGGGTTTTTTTTAGACATTATGAGCAGGAAGCCCCAATTCTGACTTGGACGTTGTTTCAAAAATGCCCCTCCATGTGGGAAGGGTGAAAGAGCATGGGAAACTCTGTTTGACAAGTCCTAGGGAGAAGCTGTTGAAGTGAGAGACAGGAGTGAAGCTCTGTTCTCAGCCTCTCATCAATAATGAAGCAGAAACATTCCATAACTCTCTTATTAAATTTGTTGATGTGATATAAAACCAACCCTTTACTCACAATGAGACCACAGGTGATACAGGTGAATGAAGTTGTAAATCCAGTCTTACTTCTCTCATTGCAGTGTTTTTGTTCTTGTATTGCATTCCCTTCTGTGACCCATCTCTTATGGGACTGGGGAGGTGCAGATCCAAGGACCCATAGAAAGACAGAGGGAGAGACCCTACCTCACTTTAGGTTAAGAATCTTGAGGGGCGAGGCAAGGAATGTTTTCTAAGGCCCTTGTTCATTGGATGGTCACTCATCAAGTCTCATGTCTCTCAACCTTTATTTCAGGCAGACTGCCACTCAGTCTCAAGAAGGGCAATGCCACTCAAGTAGTCTATTGGGTAAAAATAGTCTTTACTGTGTGAATCTAACTTTTAACCAAGTTCACCTGCTGAATATAAAGCAGAAAAGCTTAGAAAGCTGAGACACTTGGTTGCAGTGTTGAACTCTTCTCCAGGCCTTTGTTGTCTTCAGCTATGAGTCTACAAAACACCTTTTCACAAAATACACTCTCTTACAATAGGTCCTTGAACCCAAGGAAAGATTGGAATCACTTTTCTTGTGATCATGCACCAACTCCTTAGAAAACAGCCCTGCAGGTTCTCTTTCCCAGGGCACAACACCTCTGGTCACAGGCTGGCAGCCAGATCTCAACTGCAAATCCTCTCCAAGTCAGCTCCAGACAGGTCACAGTCTTTTATGCAAGCAAACCCTTCAATGTTTTCTATGTGTCAGGGATTAGGCCAGAACACTATTTCACAGGAGTTCTGTGCTCCTTCTTAAGCTAGTACTTCTATGTGTCATTATACAAACAGATCAGTTGCTAGTTAATTTTATCACTGTAGCCTGCCAGACAGACTTGGCTGTCTGGTTGTCTGCCTTTCTGCTAATACTTCTAGCATTTTATATTTCCCACTTTGCTATTAATTTTGGAAACCCCAAAGTTATTCATAGAACATAAAGTATTGTGCTTGCATCGACCTGCCAGGTTATACCTGAGCCTAGCCCTGGTCCCAAAGAAATTATTTGTGTGCCCTTTCTTCCCACCATCCCGCACTTACACTAGACAGCTGCCTAGACATACAAGACAAAAGGGGGCTTCTATAGAGAAAATTACTTCTCAGCGTTACTCCTGAGTTACCCTGCATTATTGGAGGACAAAGCATATATTGAAAAAACAAATCTGAAACGCAACTGGATAAAGTCTGCAGTCCCCTGTGTCAACACTTGATGGAAGCACCTCTGGCAGTAATTACAGCCATGAGTCTGTTGGGATACATGGACATCAACTTTGCACATCTAGATTTGTCAGTATTAGACATTCTTCTATACAAATCTGTTTACACTCTGTCAAATTCTCTAGGGAGGTGTTTGATAGCAAACTTCAAGTCATGCCGCAAATTTTTGATTAGTTTATAGTTTATTAAAACCTGCTATACTGCCTAAGCTAACTTGCAGATCTAGGCAGTTTTACAAAACTAAAATATAATTGCACAGTAGGAAAAGAACTGCAATAAAAGACAGAAAAGGGTCTTTCATACATTCCAAGGAAACCAGACTCATCCAAAGCAATAAAAGAGGAAGAAAAGAGAAAAAGAGGGAGAAGAGCAGTAGAAGAATAAAGGAAAAACAGTGAATCTGAGTGCACTAATTCCTGCATAAATCAAGTAGTATCGAATGCTTGGTGAAAAGCTTAATTCATGTATTATTGAAAGCTTGGTGAAAAAGCCATGTTTGTATAACTGTTTTGAAGTTTTTAAAAGACGGTTCAGCCCGAGTAGCAAGAGAGAGTGAACTCCAAAAGAAGGGGGCAGAAAAGAAAAAAGCATGGCACCTAGTGAATTCCAATTGGGTAGATTTAGGGCCAGGAAGGACCAAATGATGGTCTTTAATAGACTGAAGAAGACGGGAAGGGGAGTATGGAATGGTTAAAGTGGCTAAGTAGTGGGGAAGGCCAAATCTATGGGCCTTGAAAGTACGTACAAGTAATTTGAATATTATCCACTGCTTGTGGAAAAGTGGAGACATGTAGTCAAACTTCTAAGCATGGCATATTAATTTAATAACTATATTTTGTACTGACTGAAGTTTTTTAAAGTTTGCATGAGAACATCCCAAGTATGTGATGTTACAGTAATCTAGTCCGGTAACCAATAGGGAAAGGGAATGGAACGTATTCTGATCACAAGATCGCCAGACCAATCAGAGTTGGCGAAGGAAAAAAATGTTTTTGCATAAATTAGAAACCTGAGGAAAGAAAGTAAGATGGGAATCTAAAATAACTCCCAAATAGCAAAAGGAATCAACTGGACAGTTAGGGGAACCAAAATGTTTCAAAGCAATGGAAGGAATAGAGAAACTTCCAGTGAACCACTAGGCTACTGTTTTTTGTTTGTTCAAGACCCGTTTGTGTTCAGAGAGCCAGCTAGAGACTAGATCAAGACAATCTTGAAGTGGGCCGATAAGTGGATTAAACGGATTCATGGGAAAAAGTAGTAGAATATCATCAGCATAAAAGTGAAAAGAGATGCCAGTCAATTGAATAAGTGTTGTGAGAGGGCATGAATAAATTAAATAAAAAAGGATACAGCACTGAACCCTGTGGGAACCCACAGGTCAAAGGGCAGGGAGAGGCAGTTGATGTAGTATGAGTAGTTAGAGAGAAAGAAAGTGAACCAGGCAAGAATTAGGCCAGTAAAGTTGATGGAAGATAGATGAGATAATAACATGTTGTGGTTAACCAAATCAAACACTGTGGAGAGATCAAGAAACATGGCAAGAACAATATTATATTTATCAAGGTGAAAATAAATCTCATTCAGAAGAGTTGTTAAAATGGTTTCAGTGATAAAATGAGCCCTAAAACCAGATTGTCAGGGATGGAAAGCAAGGGATTTATTGATAAAGGAGGACATCTAAACGTACACTATTTTTTCCAGTATTTTAGAGATAAAGTACAAATTAGACATGGATCAATAGTGGGCTGGAATTTGGGGATCGAGTGAGGGTTTCTTCAGAATGGGCCACACTATTGCAGATTTCCTGGAGGATGGTACTTGCCGAGATAAAAGACTAGTATTTATCACTGATAGGAACTTGGGTAATAATAGCAGCTGAGGAATTTTTAAACAAGTGGACGGAATTGGGTCAAGGGAGCAAAAAGTAAGCCGCATTCCTGAGATTGTTTCAGATAGAGAGTGTAGAGTCTGAAGCTTCAAAGAGAACCATGAAGATAGGCCTGGACAAGAAGGAGGATCTGAAGCACTCACGGAGGAATCTGATAATAGAGGTACCAGGGCAGGAGAAGAAAGTGCAGTAAGTAAGGTATTCAACAAATCCTGAACTTTAGAGGAGAAGTACTGAGAGAGAACTTCCTCAGAGGGACAGAGGGTGCTATTAATAGTCCTATTAATATTAGGGAAAGATGGGGGGGGGGGGGAGTTCCCTGGATAGATTAGGGACTTTCTTAATATAATTTTTAAAATAAAGTGATTTAGTCTTCCTCAAATTAAAATTATAATCTTTGAATTTAAGTCTGAAAGCTGATAGATCCTCTTCAGCTCTCATTTTTAACCAGCTCTACTTAACTTTACTCAATTGTCTCATTAGTAAGCATAGGCCACTATGACACCATAGTTTGTTTTTTTTAATTAAAGGAGGAGGGGACTTGGAACGGTTCTTTGAACGGTTTCAGAGGAGCAATCTAGTCCAATGCAGAAGGCAACACTAACAGAAGACTACAGGCCTGTTTGTCAAGACTCAAGGCTCAGGTCAGGACTCTAACTGGTCACTCAAGAAGATTCACTTTATTTTTTCTTTGCCACTCTACTATAGGGTTAACTGTGCTTAAAGGTGAACTTCTGTCCCAGTTTCAGTTTTCTTACAGAGGGTATCAAGATTTTCTCAAGGAGTTTTTTGTGCATTTCTCCACTCATTGTCTCTTCTATTCAGAAAATGACTCCAGTTCCTACCAGCAAGAAACATTCCCATATGATGAGGCAGTTACCACTGTGCTTCATGGTAGGGATGGTGCTCTCTAGGTGATGTACTGTGTTGAATTTGCATAAACTGTAATGCTTTGCATTCAGGCCAAAAGGTTCTACTGTATTTTAGTTTTATCAGACCACAAAGTCTTTTGTCATGTGGCTACAGTATCTCCTGAGTGTTCCTTTCCATTCTTCAAATGGGAGTCATGGTGGGCTTTCTCAAGTAATAGATTCCTTCTTGTCACCCTATCATACAGGCCAGTTTTATGCAGTGCAGTGGATTATTGTAACATATACACTTTAATTAGTCTTGGTTTTGTAAGCTTGTAGCTTTGTCTAAATTCACTTTTCTTTCTTGGTTGCCTCCCTGATCAATCTCCTTACTCGGTTGTCTAGTTTAGAGGGTCAGCTTGATCCAGGTAGGGATTTGGCAGTATTACATACCTTTCACTTCGTAATAATCTTTCTGACCATGCTTTGAGAGATATTCAAGGACTTTTATCTATCCTTCGACTCATGCCTTTTCACAACTTTGTCCTAGAGTTCTTTTGCCAGCCTTTGGTATTCATGGTTGGGTGTTTGCTTTGAAATGCACTGCCCAGCAGAGGGAACCAAGAGATACTGCTGAATTTAACCTGTCATCATGTGAATCAGTACAATTTAACACAAATAGTGCTAGTTCACTTGGCGTGTGTTTTTGAAGGCAACGGGTTATATCAGAAAACACAGTTACTTGCCAGTAGCAAGTGTTCTTCAAGAACAGCAGGACATAAGTCCTTACATATGGGCGATGCCATCTGATGAAACCTCAGGTAGGAATTCTTCCCCAATGCTTAAGAAGAGAGCTTTAGAGACAGCTCAACCATGCATGCTTACCCCTTCCACCTGCTACAACAGAACATGTCAATCCATTGCAAACTTAATTAGAATACAACTCCAAAAGGATGCACCAGGGGATTTACTTTACACTACTAGGGACCCTATGGGCACAAACACCTAGCAGTGGTTAGCGTCTAGTAGCAAGGAATTGCTCTCAGCTGCTGCACAAATTCTTGATAATCAGAGTTTCAAAAACAAAGCTTTCCCTCCTTCTGGCTCCCACCACACGCCATTTATGTGCTGGAAAAGTTTTCTATTTTCTAGTGCTGGGGATGTGCCTGGGCCTCCTAAACAGGAGGTGGTATGGGGTCCCTCAGGAAATGGCCACATGCCAATGCCTTTGATTAGCACATGGTCATTTCCTTCCCCTTCACCGAAAAATCATTTTACCCCTGGCAGTAAAAGGGGGCCTCTGCAGCAGACTGAACATGCTGCCACCGCAAGGCCCCTTTTATCGCTGCTTGGTAAAAGGAGCCCAAAATTTGCAACTTCATCCCAACAGGGATCTCTGTTTCACCAACAGCCTCTTCAGGGGATACAAACATCTCTGGACATTGTATATAATGCCTGGAGCTCTCCAGTGTGCAGCAAACATGTGAATTTCTGCAGTTTTATGATGTCATAATTAAGATTCTTTTTGAAAGGTAAAGGGGCCCCATTATAAGGCTATTAGCTTATAATGTTATGGCAACCCATTTGTGCATTTAGTTATTTCAAGACTTAATTAATGTAACAGGAATATCATTTGTTTTCTTTTCCTTTAATTTCCAACTTTCATTGGATTGTGACTCTTGATCCTCTCATTCGTGGACTATTTTTTGTTATATCTCCCAAGTTGGGTTTACTGTTTCCTGTTATAGGGGCCCCTTTACTAAGCCGCATAGGCATCTACACGTGCCCAACGTGCATCAATTTTGAGTTACCACCCCGCTACCTTGCGGCCCTTGCGGTAATTTCATTTTTGATGCGAGTCTGCTATGCACTCTGGAAAATATTTTTATTTTCTGGCATATGGGCGGTAATGGGCATTTTACGCGCATAGACCATTATCGCCCGGTTACTGTGTGAGACCTTACTGCCAGGTCAATGGCTGGCGGTAAGGTCTCAGACCCAAAATGGATGTGCAGCAATTTTCATTTTGCCACACGTCCATTTTCGGCAAAAGTTTTAAAAAGGCATTTTTTTACAGGTGCACTGAAAAATGATTCTACATGCACCCAAAACACTCGTCTACACTACCGCATGCCATTTTTCAGCACGCATTTGTAAAAGGGCCCCTAAATGATCTAAGTTTCCTTTTTCAAGGTATTATACCTAAGAATGGGGCCTTTTATTAAAGCTTAGTGTACGTTAAGTGCCATGTGGGCCCATAGGTATAACATTGGACGTGTATCATTTAGCACATGCTAATTCTGTTAGCACGTGCTAAGCTTTAGTCAAAGGGCCCCATTCTAATTAGAAATGCAAATAGAACAGTTTTTAAAATGTTTATTACATTGACATTAGTATACAATGTTAACAATGGATGGGCAAAGCTCAAGGGCGGTAAAGAAAGCTTTCAGATAGTTATTAAAACAAAGTCACCTTTTATATCCAGTTGATGTGGCCACCGTAATGAAGGCACTGTATCACTTAAAGATTGTTGCAATGCTCTGTATGTGGATCTTCCACAAAGGAAGTTATGTTTATAGTGAGTTCAGATTGAATGAATGACTTTATTTATTGATTACTTTTGTATCCCACATTATCCCGAACAAGCTCAGGTTCAATGTGGCTTACATCAAGAGAAACAGAGACAATATTGATACAGTCAGATAATTATAACATTTCACATATTAGGAATAATTGTGTGTTTGTTATGAAGTTAGGATATGTGGAAACATATAAGAGAGAGAAGGGAACATTAGCTTATTGTCTTTTGATAAGATATGTACTTAATTGAAAAGCCTTTAGTAATTTATGGAATCTCAGATAATCTTCTAAGTACCTTAATTGCTTGGGTAGCGAATTCCAAAGTTTGGTACTCTGATATGTGAAGCCTGTGACAAGGATCGATTTGTAAGAAAGACCTTTGCAGTTTAGATAATGGCGCATGAGGTATTCTCTAGAGGTTTTTACTGTATTACGTGAAGGTAAATCAATGAGTTGTTGCACGTAGGAGGGTGATAAACAATATATGATTTGGTAAACAGTCACATATATTTTAAAGGTGATCCTTGCATTTATGGGAAGCCAGTGAAGTTTTATTAAGAGAGGGGAAGCCTTCTCAAAGCGAGGAGCACTGCATACAAGGTGGGCAGAGGTATTTTGTGCTGTTTATAATTTTTTAAGGAGTGAGATTTTAATACCCGCATATATGGCTTTACAATAATCAAATTTGGATAGCACCAAAGATTGGGTGATAGTACAAAGTGTAGAGCTTGGGAAGAAAAGCCGCAAACTTTTAAATTTCCATAGTGTATGGAAGACACTCAAGACCACCTTTGAGACCTGAGTTTCATATGTTAAATGCTGGTCAATGGTGATGCCCAGGATTTTCATCGATCAATCTAAGGCATATGATGTGTTGTCAATAATGAAGTTTTTTTTAATAAAATGGGTTGATAGGGGTTGGTAAATATGAAGAATTTGGTCTTTTCCCAATTTAATTAGAGTTTGAAACTGGATGCCCAAGATTCCATCAGATCTAAACTGGTTTTAATCTCATTATAATTTCTAGTAATTCACTTTTGAAGGGAATATAAATACATCATAAGCAGAAATGAAGGAATTAAATCCATGAGCCTCCAGTATGTAACCCAGTGGTTCCATCATGATACTGAATAATATGGGTGACAAAGGAGCGCCCTGTGGAACCCCACATATAGAGTCCCAGGGTGAGGATATATGACCTGATTGTTTTACTTGGTAGGATCTTGATACTTTGAAACCGTGGAACCACTTTAAGACAGTCCCACTAATACCAAAGTGGTTTACGTACAACAATATATTATGGTCAACGGTGTTGAAGGCACTGTACAAATCAAATTGTAAAATTATGGTTTTTCTGTCCGTGCTCAGCTCTTTTCTGAAATTTGCAATAAGGGTGGTGAGTACTGTCTCAGTGCTAAAGGATGGTTGAAATCTTGATTGTGTACTGTGAAGGATGGAAAAGGCCTGTAGGAACTCCATAAGCTGACTGGCTACTAAACCTTCTATCACTTTTACCAATAAAGGAATAGAGGCCACAGGTCTATAATTAGATGCTTCGCTTTCTCTAGCCTTGGAATTCTTTGGGATAGGTGTTAGAATTAGAATGCAGCAGATGCCTTAGTAATACGAAATTTAGAGATCACATTACTCCAGTTGCACTGGCTGCCAGTTAAATTCTCCTGTCAACTTAACATTTATAGCCAGAGTATTTGCAAAATTGTTTAGTATTGCATGATCCAGGGCATTTGAGTTCAAGAGAATTTCCAGTTGACTTCACTAGCTGAACACATGAAGCTAGCAGCTACCCAGAATCAGGCTTTCTCAGTAATAGCACAATTGTAGAAATCTACCTAGATGACTCAGGCTAGAGGCTGATCTTTCATCACTTTCTTGAGGGTGGAAAAAATGGCTCTTTCAAGTTTTTAACACTATCTGCTCCTTGCTGGAATCTGTGCTATTGTATGTTTTATCTCCTAAAGCAGTATTTTTCAATGCAAAGCCCGGGGAGGGGGGGCAATGGCAGCCCCTGGAGGCCTCTAGGGCACACCCCTCATCTTTCTGTTTCTTTTTTGCAGTCTGCCTCTCTAACAAAGTTCATGACAAAAGGGGGGGGGAGAGGATGGGGAAAGAGGCACATGCTTGAAGGACAAGACAATTTCTCAATAGACAAAAAGAATGCATTTGGAAATGTTCACCTCTTTGAGGATACCCCCTTTGAAAAGTCTGAATTGGGCTGGTGGGGATGGATTTCATTGATGCATGCTGGTCAACAGTGTTGCGGCCCCCACTAGGAAGATATTTGGAGCCTCTGATTCAGCTTATTTGGATCCAAAGTGGCCTGGACCTAAAAATTAGTGAAGCCTGGAGCCTTTAAAGGAAGGCCCTGTATTCTAGTGTGATTGTGAGGCTCTTTCAGTAAGCTGAGGAGTGGCCTAGTGGTTAGAGTACTGGTCTTGCAATCCAGAGGTGGCCGGTTCAAATCCTGTTGCTGCTACATGTCACCCTCCATTGCCTCAGGTACAAACTTAGATTGTGAGCCCTCCTGGGACAGAGAAATATCCAGTGTACCTGAATGTAACTCACCTTGAGCTACTACTGAAAAACACCTAGTGCAGGTTTTACTGTGTGCTAAACTTTAGCGCAGACCCACCCTAGCAACTGTCACACGTGAAAACCAACAATGCCAGACAAAACCCACACTAGCTGCTTAACACGTGGAATGGGTATTACTAAAGTGAAATTTTTCCAGAGCCCTGGGGGGAGGAAGGTCCCTGCTACAGGGCTGGAGTGGTAGGATGTCCCTGGGTTGGAGGAAACCCAGCCCATGGGGCATAGTTTTGAAACAGAATGCAGAGAGATAGTGCCCTGGTACTGAAGAGTGACAGGGAGGAGGAGTCGTGTACAGAGGGGGAGGGGAGAGCTTTGGTTGCCTTCAGATCCCCTGCCAATGACCAGGAGGAGAAAGAGGGGAAGTCCTGAAAATTGGAGGCATCCACTGGCTGTGAGAGGTAGGTTGCAGTGTGCTACGGGTAGGGTTACCATTTTGTGTCCTCTGAAAAAGAGGACACGTCACGCCCCCCTACCCCGCCCCCGCCACGCCTCAGGCCCCGCCCCTGCCACGCCCCCTTCAGGTCCGGGTTCCGCCCCTATTCCCCCCCCCGTCACATAGTCCCCTCCCCCCCATCACATACCCCCCCCTCACTTACTGTCTAGCCCTGGTGGTCTAGTAGCGTCTTCTCTTCGGGGCAGGAAAGAGCCCCCTCTTTCCTGCCCGGAGCGCTGCCTGCCCTTGCCTGCTGCATCCTCCTCGGTATGGCTGGGGATTCAAAATGGCCACCGAGAGTTGAAGCGGCCTCGCGAGAGTTCAACTCTCGGCGGCCATTTTGAATCCCCAGCCAGACCGAGAAGGATGATAGACAGGGGAGGCAGCGCTCCGGGCAGGAAAGAGGGGGCTCTTTCCTGCCCCGAAGATGTCACTAGACCACCAGGGAACATGGTAAGGAAGGGGAGGGGAGGGGACGGGAGACCAGGTCACCAGACCCACGGCGCCGATCGCCCGCCCACCGCACGCACGCGCCTGCCCGCACCCGCGCCCACGTTTGTCCAGAAATCCGGACAAACGTGGGCGGGGGCAAAATCCGCCGGACGCCCCGGACATGCCCTCAAAAAGAGGACATGTCCGGGGAAATCCGGACGTATGGTAACCCTAGCTACGGGTGGATAGAAGAAGACCCAGTCCAGGAGCAGGGAACCAGAGGCAGGGAAAGCTCATCCCAGAACCAGGTGGACCAAAGGTGGGATGGACTGGAGAAGCTGTATATATGTAAATAGCCCTGAATGAGAATTCCCCTATAGAAACACCTGAAGAGGATAGTGGCAAATGTGTTCCCCCTGGGAATAACAGAAGCTGGAAGTTAAGGTTGCTTCGGAGTTTGACTGAATACTGAATACATATTGAGATCTTTAAGTCTGTCCCCATACACTTTATGACGAAGACCACTGACCATTTTAGTAATCGCCCTCTGGATAGACTTCATCCTGTTTATATCTTTTTGAAGGTGTGGTCTTCAGAATTGTACACCATACTCTAAATGGGGCCTCACCAGAGATTTATTCAGAGGTACTATCACCTCCTTTTTCCTGCTGGCCATTCCTCTCCCTATATATCCAAGCATCCTTCTGGCTTTTGCTCCGTTTGGCCACCTTAAGATCATCAGGTACCACTGCCCTGAAGTGCCATTCTTTATTCATGCACATTAGTACTGTACCATTCCCTCAGATTGTTGCAGCCCAAATGTATAACCATGCATTTTTTAGTATTCTTACCTGCCAAATTCTAGACCAGTCTTCAAGTTTCACTAGATCACGCCTCATGTTATTCACACCATCAGAAGTGTCCACCCTGTTGCAGATTTTGGTATCTTCCACAAAAAAGGAAAACATTACCAAACAGCCCTTCTGCAGTATTGCTCACAACAATGTTAAAAAGAACTGGACCAAGAAGTAAAAAACAATCCTTGTGCCACACTACTGGTAACTTCCTTTTCCTCAGAATGAACTCCATTTACCAGTACCCTGTCTCATCTCCCAACCAGTTTCTAATTCAGTCAGTCACTTTAGAGCCAATACCAAAGGAACTCAGTTTATTTATAAGTTACTTATGTGGAACTGTCTCAAAGGCTTTGATAAAATCTAAATACACCATATCTTGCACTATCCCTCGATCCAACTGTCTGGTCACCAAGTCAAAGAAATTAATCAGATTCGTCTGACAAGACCTACCTCTAGTAAAAAGCATGGTGCTTCAGGTCCTACAATACAGAAAACTCACCACCCTCGCTCTTAAAATGTTTCCATTAATTTACTTACCATAGAGGTCAGATTAATGGTACCGGTCTATAGTTCCTAACCTTATGTAGAACTTCAGCTGTCTCAATGCCAATTTGATCCAGTGAATCCTGATATTTCATTTTGACACAGTCAAGAACATTAGCACTTGCAGAGCAGGTGACACCACAAAAATTATTTTTCCATGCTGTGTTTATTCATAGTCAAACTGTGAAATTGAAGCTCAGCTCTGCAGCAAATTTACATTGCAATTTCTCTGGACCAGGTGCATGGCCAGGTGGGGCTGACCCTAAAGTTGAGGGGGCACAAAATGTTGCCCTGCTTTCCGTCCCCTGCAACCCCACATACCTGAGCTGGCGGGGGGCCTCAGGCCTTGCCAGTGAAAGCCTTCTTTCAGCCAAAGCCTAGCGGTTGATGGTGTTTTTGCCTCCATGCAAGTTTTCATAAAACTGAGCATACAGAGGAGAGACCTGTCGCCTGCCCATGCTCAGTTTTCGTGAATGCATGGGAAGCAAGTCTCCAAACATGCTCAGTTTCACAAAAACCAAGCATGGGTGCCGGAGGGGGGAGGGCTGGCGCAGCATCAGATTTCTTCCTGTTGGTTCAGGCATCAGGCTTTTCTCCTCTTAAGCTTACCTCTAACGAAAGTAGTGATAGGGGGACAAGGGTTCTTGTTCTGACATGCTAATAAGTACAAAAAAAAGGGGCTCAAAGAGTGTGAGACAGCACGAGTTTTCAAATGAGCATGATACACACACTCTAATGAGTGAGACTTGGCATCTCCATAGCTGAAGCACTGATTCTACCTATTCAAATCAGCACAGCGCATAATGCACCAGGATGCAGTTGTCAGAAAACCAGGCCTGGTTTACAATCTCACTCTTTGAACTGGGTAACTTGGCAGATGTGGTGCTACAACCTCAATGCTGTATTTTTTGAATGTTTTGCTTAGGAGGATGATGCATTTCTCTGGCCTTAATCACTGATCGCATATTCCATCTAATGATGTTCCTATTGTATTTGGCTTTTTGACCGAACAATTGGGTGGCCAGCCAGGAGCAGTATCCAAGCATTTCATTTTAATTACGAAATGAAACATTTAGCTTCAGAATTTGGCCCCTCCCAGGGCTAGCCTACCACCTACCCATTAGCAGTCACCTGGGGTTGCAACTTCGCGGGTGGGAGGGGAGGGGGAAGCAAGCGGCAGCTGCAGTCAAAGCTAAACAAGTCCTGATAGCCACACAAAGAACCATCAACGCCTAATTTTATCAGCAAAACAAAGTTTAACATTTAAAAGTATGATGCCCACTTAAACATTTTTATAGAACAGTTGTAGAATAATCATGATTATAAAGTTTAATTATTAAAATCCTGGGTGGGGGAGCCGACAGTCTGGGTACCTAAAACTTGAGGGGGGGGGGGGGTCCAATACTCTTGCACATGTCCCGACCCCTCTAGCGCCACCCACCCCCTGAAAAAAAAAAAAAAAAAAAGAAAAAAAACCTCACTCTACCAGGCCTTCTCCTCATTCTTCCCAGCCTTTATTTTCATTTTTAAATACACAAAATGTAGCAAACTAAAAAAATTTTTAAAAACACTCAGGGGGTCTTTTACAAAGGTGCGCTACCATTTTTAGTGTGTGCTGGTTATCATGCATTAAACACTAACAACATCCATAGAACTATATGAGCTTTGTTAATGTTTAGCGCTTGCTTGCTTATTCTTAGCTGCGCTAAAAAAGCTAGCGTACCTTTGTTAAAGGACCCCTCAGGGCACACTCATCACATTAAAAGTGCAAAGTTGACTGGTGTTGTAGAATAGCCTGCACAAGTGAGGATAAAGGCTTTGTTATACTGCCTTTCAGTGGTCCAATCAAAGTTGTTTATATGCAGGTATTTTGTCTCTGATAGGCTCATAGTCTTAAGCTTTTGTACCTGGGCTAATGGAGGGTTGAGTGATTTGCCCAGGGTCTCAACGAGCTGCAGTGGGAATTGAACCCAGCTCCCCAGCTGGCTTAATTTCACTCTCATCCACAGACACAATATGCTGACCGGTACAAACACTATTATGACTTCAACAGTGCATAGGGATTCAGATTTTACACTGAACTGATCTTTTCCTAGGTGCAAGCCCTAGCCAATGATGCTATTACATATCCATAAAAATAAGGGCCTGTGCATATTGTCTCTTAGATCCAGGCTATTCAGAGATCCTATGTAGTCTAGTCTCTACCGCAGAATTTTTGGCAGGGGCAGGCTTTCACGAGACACATCATACTCAGAACATCATGATAGTCATATGGCTGGAGCCATGAACACATAGCTTCTGCTAATATAAATAATGGCGAAAGAATATAGGCTTGTTTCCATTTTAATGCCAATGAAGGATACAATTTTTGGGGGGAGGGGAAGGTGGTTACTTTCTTTAATGCTGTCCGATACTATTATTCCCAACACTCTGGGGCAAAGTTGTTGAGATGGCCTTCCATTATGATCACTCACTATACCACAACCTCATCACCAGTTCTACCCTGTTTTCCAGCATTCCGTCGACTCAGCGATCTTCACTGATAGTCTGTGCTACGACTCAAGCCCACAGACAGGAAAGTACTCCTCTATGTAGTACCTCATGCTTTCAACAATTTCTTAACAACTCTCTACTTTTGTTTTTAATTGAAAATTTTGCCTATTAACAGAACCATAATATAGAGAGCACAAATTATTACACAGAGAATACACAAAAAAATAAATTAACAATGGAAATACTTGAACAACATGAACCCCAAACAAAACAGCAGAGTTTGCCCTATCAGAGTGACATAGAATCTTTTGAGGAATGTGTGATTAAGTGAAAAGGATCAATAAAGGTGAATTTATTCCACTGATGCATTATAATGCACTTACAGGGGAACTTCATAAAAAGAAGAATCACAATGGTGATGACATGCTAAGAAAAGCCTCCTTCAGAGCTGGGTAGATTATGCCCCATCAGGGAACACCTTCATATTTAAAGTCAAGTTTGAACTCTAAATCCATATCCATTTTGGAAACACAAGAACCTAGAGTTTGCAGGGTTCAGGAATACGTGACACGCCATCTTGGCAAGATTCCAAAAATATCAACAGGTGCAAACAGTCAGATATAACAGAATCAAAAGCACTTTCCACCACATTTTCCTCCCTTCTCACAGCTTAGAAACCTAAATATTATTTAACTGACAACACTTAACACCTCTGTCAGGTACTCAGGGGAAGATAATACCCTAGATGCACATATTCCCTGCCCTAACTAAATTCTTCAGCAATTCAAGCTTACTTTTACTTAGGATTTATGTTCCACTCACACCTGAAAAGGTTCAAAGTGGATTATGGTATAAAAAGCGGCGTCTGTGGCTCAGCCCTGAGGGAGTTTCAATCTGGCATGCAGCCATTTGATGCGTAGAAGAAATGTGATGGTGGTTCCTCCTGAGGGAGAGTTGTGAAATGCGGTCCTGCATTGGGGAATCGGCACAAATATGAAACAGATATGGTGGACTGTTGAGTTAATCATCGAGCACACAGCACTTGTATTTTGATGCATACAGATGATTGGAGGTGGTGTATTTAACCAGCCAATGGAGGGTCAATAGACACACAGTGTTTTTCCATCGAAGAGCAGTCATCCAGCGTTTACGTGTAAACACGTTTACAGCGACCAAGCGGAAGGCGTGGCGTCTGTAGGAAAAGGACTATCTAGCTGGCAGGACTGAGTTCTGATCCTTTGTGCATGATATAATGTATAAGTATTGTAAAACATATGTAAAATAAGAAACAGCATAAGTATGCAGTTTAAAATGTAAAAACAGTTGGTTTGTATTCAAATACAGGTGGTGCAAGGTGAGTGGAGGAATGAATGTGTGAGGTTTTAACATTAGGTAGCAGTGCTAGTGAGGTTAGTGGGCATTGCAATACAATAAAATGTTTTTGTGATACAAAAAAAATACTGGAGTCTTTGTGTAATAGATATTAAAAGTGACTCTGGAATTAAAAGAGTTATCCCCTAATTAGTAATTTTGATAAAAAGCCAGTAACAATAAATTGGGAAAAAATACAAAGTAGAGCAAACTTAACACGGGAGTCTGGTCTAACAATATAAAACCAATTTCCAGATTATGACATGGCATGCTTCCCTTTATGGCTTTACAACACTGAGCATAGCAGGTCATGTTAAACACAAATGCTGGCAGAATATTCCAGATCTTGGCAGCTTGGTAAGGGAATAAGCTGGGAAAAAAAAACCCCTCTTTGAACGAAATCCTTTAAAAGATGAAAAAGGTAATTTGAAAGCGTTTCTTGTGCCATGACCTGAATCTAGAACTGAAATTAAAGAGCACATAAAAGATGGAAGAAATCCCTCAACAATTTTAAAAACAAAACAGTGAAGCTTATAAATAATTTGTGCCTCTATGGGCAGCCAATGAAACTGAATGTATAAATGAGAAACCCTGTTGAACTTTTTCAGGCCACAGATAAGCCTTATAGCCGTTATTCTGTATTGTCTGTAATTTCCACAATAAAGGCCCTGTTTACTAAGGTGCGCTAGCATTTTTACTGCACGCTAAATGCTATAGACATCCATATATTCCTATGGGTGTTCCTAGTGTTAGCACGTGCTAATTTTTATCACGCGCTAAAAACACTAGCACACCTATAGCACTGCTTTAGTAAACATGGCCCTGTTTTTAGGGCAACCCAAGTAAATTTTATTACAATAATCCAGTTTAGTTAAAATCAGGGCCTGAACTATCAATCTAAAATGTTCCTGTGAAAAATACTTCCTTAGTCATCTGAGATTATACAATAAAAAGAAACATTTTACTACAATTCCATTCATCTGAGGTTCCCAAGATAGAGTCTGATCTATTGTAATACTCACAATTTTCAAAGAGGATTCTAGTTTGTAAGGTAAACCATTTACTACAAAGGAGCAATTCTGACTTGCATTTGCCCTATCAGAAGAAATGTTATCTTCTCACAATTTAATTTTAGGCAATTGTCAACCATCCAACTGGTGATTTGAGAAATACAGTCTTCTATTCGGTGTTTTATTGTATGAATACCGTCTCGAGTTAGAATTAAGACCGTAATATCAAACATATAAACGGCGAGTGACCATACTCACTCGCAAATGCGCAGTAGAGACTTCCCTCTCTGCCCCGCCCCCGCTTCAATACGTGTGATGGGGGCGGGACAGAGAGGGAAGTCTCTACTGGCATGCTGCAGACGTCAGAACCGCTCCCCTCCCCCCTCCCCCGGAGTCGCCGCCGCCCCTCCATCTGGCCCGAGCACTGTGAACTTACATCCCCACGCAGCAGCAGGCACATCAGCAAAGCTGCCGTCGGGCTTCCTTCTCTGCCTTTGTCTCGCCCTCGCCGATGTTACGTCACACGAGGGCGGGACACAGGCAGAGAAGGAAGCCCGACGGCAGCTTTGCTGATGTGCCTGCTGCTGCGTGCTAATGTAAGTTTACAGTGCTGCTCGGGCCGGGTGGAGGAGCGGCGGCGGCGACTCCGGGGGGGGGAGGGCTCGGAAACCCCCCCATCAACGGCTAGTCCACATATAAAAAACATGGAAACCCACAGCTTCCAAAGTATAACCCAACAAGGCCATGAGTACACTGAAAAGAAAAGGGGAAAGTGGAGAACCCTGTGGAACCCATAGGCGCCCGGTATAAGAAGCTTGGACAGGCTAAGCCTCCCCTGCTGTGCTCTGAGAGGTTTAAATTGTTGATTTACCTCCATCCTCACAGCAGGAGCTGCAGTGAAAGCCCTCTAGCCTTGTGTAACCAATTGTAGAAATTGGTTTATGGTTTGTTTACCTTACTGCTGGGAGAGCAGGGGGAGGGGGGGTTGGCTGGGTTGCCAGGGAGATATTTAACGAGGATGACTTCCTGACCTGCACTGAGAACAGATAGCAGCAGAATCGGACAACCAGACAACAAAGGTAGAAAAGATCATTTTATTTTCATTATAGTGTTTGGAATATGCCCACTTTGAGAATCAGGTGCTCAACATTAAAAGTTTATATTTATTTACTTATTTATGGCATTTTATCCCACATTAAACATGAATTAGGGTGTTTTGTGGCTCTACCTGAGAACTGTGATGATATGATCCCTTGTTTCATATTGTTGACGGTCTGCATTTTCCGTATGGGTGGTATATTGGTGTATTAGGTTCTGCCCAGTGTAATATTTATGGTACAGTAAGGTTCTGAGTGTGTTTTTGCACAAAGTTGTGCATAGTGTTTTGCAGTTGAGCAATTGTGGTTAGAATATGCTTTGAGCAGCCACTTTATTCTTTGACATATGATACATATCTAATATCTAAATTTAATAAAAGGTATTAATTGTGACTTTTATTTTTATTTTTTTTTTCTGTGTGTTATCAGACAATTATGGATTTAAGCTCCACCCCTGGCCCCACCCCTAACCCCACCCCCTTTAGCCTCCCCAAACAGTTGGGCCACCGACCGCCTATGGTGGAAACCCACTATCCACTGTCCATCTCTCTGAATATGATCCCATTCATTTTTACAAAATAAGATCTGGTTCTGAGGAAACCTCAAAGCTAATTCAAAACATGGCCTGTTAAGCCAATATTATTGAAAATTGTTATTAATAGCTTATGATCTACTGAATCAAAGGCACCTGAGAGATTGAATTGTATGATAAGCAGTGCTTTTTTGTGCCGGTACGCAACGGTACGGCGTACCGGCACCTTTTTTTGCCCGCCCCCCCCCCCCCCCCCCCCGCGACACTCCGGGTGAGTCCTGCACTTAGTTTTTTTTTTTTTAAGACTCAGAACGTGCGAACGATGCAGCCTGCAGCGATTGAAAGAGGCTGTCTGGGCTGGCGTCTGCGTCGGAGCTTCCCTCACCCTCTGCGAGTCCCGCCTTCGTTGTTACAACTTCCTGTTTCGCGGGACTCGCAGAGGGTGAGGGAAGCTCCGACGCAGACGCCAGCCCAGACAGCCTCTTTCAATCGCTGCCGGCTGCATCGTTCGCACGTTCTGAGTCTTAAAAAAAAAAAAAAACTAAGTGCAGGACTCGCCCGGAGTGTCGCGGGGGGGGGGGGGGGAGGGGAAGGATTGGGGAGAGAGAGAAAGAGGGAAACCAACAGAGGGAAGGATTGGGGAGAGAGGGAAAGAGGGAAACCAACAGAGGGAAGGATTGGGGAGAGAGGGAAACCAACAGAGGGAAGGATTGGGGAGAGAGAGGGAAACCAACAGAGGGAAGGATGGGGAGAGAAAGGGGAAAACAGATGGAAGGATGGGGAGAGAGGGGAAAAACAGATGGAAGGATGGAGAGAGAGGGAAAACACAGATGGAAGGATGGAGAGAGAGGGAAAACACAGATGGAAGGATGGGGAGAGAGAGGGGGAAAAACAGATGGAAGGATGGGGAGAGAGAGGGGGAAAAACAGATGGAAGGATGGGGAGAGAAAGAGGGAAGACGCTGGATGGAAGAATGCAGAAAGAAATAGGGGAGACACTGGAAGGATGGGGAGAGAAAGCAGAGCTGCTGGATGGAAAAGGGGAATAGAGAAAGACTGGAGAATAAGAGGAAGGGGCATGGGGAGAACAAGGGTGAGGAAAAGATGAAAAGCCACAGGTAGATGAAGTAAATTAAAGAATGGATAGTAAGAATGAATTAAATCTGGACAGAGAGAGAGCCTGAAAAATATTGAAGAAAGCAAAGAAAAGGAGACAAAAATGACAAATGGCACAGAAGAGTTAAGCGAAAACAAAGGAAAGCAGAATCACAGACTGGGACCAATATGGAAAGAAAAACAGTCACCAGATAACAAAGGTAGAAAAAAATCATTTTATTTTCATTTTAGTGTTTGTAATATGTCCAATTTGAGAATTTACATTGGCTGTCTTATTTTGCACTGGGTATACTGGAGCTGTAAGAGCTTACAGAGATTATTTATCATGAAAAAAAATCACGTTATTTTTTCTCCTATAGTACTATAATATTTTCAATGATGTCTGTTTATATGCGCCATGTCTGGTATAGGGGGTGTGGTTAATGTGGGTGTGGCTATCATAGGGGTGGAGCCATATGTGGTGACCCCGCCCATAATGAGTACCGGCACCTTTTTTTCTACAAAAAAAGCACTGATAAGTGCCTTTTTTGCCTTCAGCCAGTAGTATGTTTATCTTGTATATTAAAGCACACAAAGTGGAAACCCTGACAGCAGTGTAGAATATCAGACTTCTCCAAATATTCCGTTAACTGTATGGTAACCAAACCTTCCATTAACTTCGTCTAAAAGGGTATGGAGGCCACAGGTCAATAGTTATTCACCTTGGCCCAAGATTCTTGCTCATTTTTTGGTAGTGGGGGGTAAGAACAATATTCCCCAATGAAGATGGGAAAAGGCCCCAGGCAGGGAACTTGTTAACCTCTTATAAATCATATGTTTGAATTTAGGAGAAACACACCTCATGAGTGTGGCTGGACATACATCTAGTTGAGAATGAGATTTAGAAAATTTCTCGATTAACAGACTATCCCTAATGATTGTACGACTGATACCTCTTTTCCCATAGTAGTACAAGGTCCTCCACTTCACTCAGTCTCTTAGTGATCTTCTAGCTTGGCTGCTGTAGCCTTAGAGAATGGACAAAACTGGGTAATTACGTTAAGTAAAATGTTTTCAGTTTAAGTGATCACTCTCCATACATCTACCAGAGTAATGCTCTTAGGAACAGACAAGGAGGTTCCTGCTTGGTCAAAGTGGAGAAAGTGAAGCTGCTTACTGTAATGAAGTTTTTCTATAGACAGCAGGGGAATACAGAGAGGTAGGGTTGGGCCACAGAGCAGCCATGGGGTGGGGGGAGGTGTCAGAGGTGTTGGGAGAATTGCTACTGAATGGTGGATCGGTGTGCATTGGGAGGATTTGTACTGGAGCTGTTGAAAATTGCTTGGCAGGTTGCTAGCAGTTGCGAAGGTGGATTTTTTTCCTCAGAAAGTTAGGTACCATGATGGGCAAAGGGAGAGCCGAGACCAGTGTGGAAGTGAGGATGAGGTAAACTGACCTCATTCTACGCCAGCAGGCAACTACTGCAGATACCCAGAACTGCAAAATTTGAATTTGCTAGGAGAGAGCTCTGGCCCGTTGGCTCCACAGGATGACATCATCAAGTGTGCCTGCATCTCCCCTGCTTGTCTGAGAAGAAACAGTCACTGGCATGAGTCACCTCTTCAAACCGAGAGAACCGTATTTTTCTGAGTAGAATTATCTCTCACTATAATCTGCTATCAGTCAGTTTCAATAAGACACCCCCTGGATTCCTCAGGGCTCATATTCACCCTAGACTGCTGACCTGGGATTTGAGGACTGCTGCAAGTTTGCATCCACAGCAGCAGCTGGTGCTACCAACACACCGGAGATTTCTATCACAGATGAAGTCACTGGCAATGCATCATTGGTCCCTCCATCAGGGTCCTCCATTACAAATGCTGCTGCAGTGTTCCAAGCAGTTGGAAGCAGCAAGGGGTACTGCCACCGAAACTACTTGCCTTTGTGCTTCTCCCAAACTGCAGCCAAGAAATGCTAGTATACAATGATATGGTCCTCTTCTTCTCCATTATCCATTAACAAACCATTATCTTAGCACCAAGCAGGAGCACACAGTATCAAGTACCTATTGTGGCAACTCTTCTCTCTACTTAACCCAAAATCTTGAATATTTTTAAGAAATAGTTCCTGAAAAACCCAGTTCCTGATGACAAACAGCATATAGAACCCCATTTCTGGAATAGTTTGATCACAATTAGCAATCTGATTAGGTTTGGTCATAGTTAGGCCAGTTAACATTGTTTCAGCCATCCCATAGAAAGTTGGTCGTGGTAAAGACATGGTACTACTGACATTTTTGACCTTTGTGTTTGTATTTTCATTAACATAAGTCCTCAAACGAATGTGAGAAATCTTTTATCTATGGACTTTAAATAACCACCATAGGATTGAGTGAGTCTGGTAAACTATGGCATTATGGTTCAACTTTAGTCCAACCATTGATAGCCTCCAAAGCAGGTGCTGTGATTCTCTATATATATAACGTCTACATTAGATTTGAGCTGATGGACCTCTTCACTTATTCCTTAGAAACTGGAGTGGCCCCGGTGGACTGGAGAAGAGCGGATGTGGTTCCCTTGCACAAGAGTGGAAGTAAGAAGGAGGTTGGGAATTACAGACCTATCAGTCTGACCTTGGTGGTGAGTAAGCTAATGGAAACACCTCTAAAAAGGAGGATTGTGACATTTCTTGAACTACATGGAATGCGAGACCCGAGGCAGCATGGCTTCACTAGTGGCAGGTCGTGTCAGACAAATCTGTCTTTTTCGACTGGGTGACCAAACAGTTGGATGTGGGAGGGGTGCTTGATGTGGTATAGTTGGATTTCAGCAAAGCCTTTGACACGGTTCCGCACAGGCAACTGATAAATAAATTGAGTGCCCTCGGTGTGGGACCTAGAGTAACTGATTGGGTAAAAAATTGGTTGAATGGTAGGAGACAGAGGGTGGTGGTCAATGGAGCTTGCTCTGAAGAAAAGGAGGTTGTCAATGGAGTACTGCAGGGATCGGTCCTAGGACAGGCTCTTTTTAACGTCTTTGTGAGCGATATTGCGGAAGGGCTGTCTGGTAAGGTTTGTCTCTTTGCGGATGATACTAAACTCTGCAACAGGGTGGACACTCTGGAGGGTGTGAATGACATGAGGAAGGACCTAGCGAAGCTAGAGGAATGGACCGATATTTGGCAACTAAGGTTTAATCCCAAAAAATGCAGGGTCATGCACTTGGGTCGCAAAAATCCGAGGGAACGGTACAGTATAGGGGGTGTAGTGCTTCAGTGTGTGAAGGAATAGCGGGACTTGGGGGTGATTGTGTCTGACGACCTTAAAGCTTTCAAACAGGTAGAAAAAGCAATGGCCAAAGCCAGAAGGATGCTTGGGTGCATAAAGAGAGGAATGACCAGCAGGAAAAAAGGAGGTGATAGTGCTGTTGTATAAGTCTCTGGTGAGGCCTCATTTGGAGTACTGCGTGCAGTTCTGGAGACAGCACCTACGGAAAGATATAAACAGGATGGAGTCGGTCCAGAGGGTGGCTACGAAATTAGCAAGCGGTCTTGAATGCAAAAATTATAGGGACAGGCTTATGAACCTCAACATGTATACACTGGAAGAGAGGAGGGAGAGAGGAGACATGATAGAGACATTTAAATATCTCACGAGCATTTATGTACAGGAAGAGAGCCTTTTTCAAATGAAGGCGAGCTCTGGAATGAGGGGGCATACGACAGAAGTTAAGATGGAACAGGCTTAGGAGTAACCTAAGAAAGTATTATTTCACAGAAAGGGTGGTGAAGGCGTGGAATGGCCTCCCGGTGGAGGTGGTGGAGTCAAGGACTGTTCCAGAATTTAAAAGGGCACGGGATAAGCATGTGGGATTGCTTAGGAACAGGAAGAATTAGGGGTTACAGAGGATGGGCAGACTGGATGGGTCATATGGCATTTATCTGCCGTCATGTTTCTATGTTTCACTGGATCAGTATAAACACTAACCATAGAGGATCTTCTTCAGATGGAACCCTCAACTACAAGAATGAGAAGTCATGCCCACAATCGGGAGTAGCACCATATCAGAGGGGCCCTTTCATTCAGCTGTGGTAAAATGTGGTCTCAGCATGTCCTTACACTGGTTTTTCCCGCAAGCTATGGCCATTTTTACTGCAGCCAAAAAATGTGTATTAATGGCCATACACTAATGTTGCCATTAGCATGTGTCCATTTAAAAAAATTACCATGGGAACACGTACCAGCACCTATTTTGTACGCAGTAAGAGCTCACTCGACAATCCTGCCCTAACCAGTTAGTGCACGGTCATGCGGACGTGCTTAGTGCAGGAATGCCTATTCTCTGCCTCCCAGACACCCTCTCCAACAAAAGTTAAATAGTATTTTTTTTTACCGCCGTCGCTACCGCTTCCCCCCCCCCCCCCAAGGTCGCCGCCGCCACCACTCCCCCCACCCGGAGTCGCCGCCACCACCCACCCTCCACCTGGGCCGGGCTCTCGCTCCGCTATAGAAACAGCATCAACGCAGCACACAGCTCAGCTGAGCTGCCGTCGGCCTTCCTTCCCTGCCTGTGTCCCGCCCTCGCCCACGAGGACGGGACAGGCAGAGAAGAAGGACGGCAGCTCATCTGAGCTGTGTGCTGCGTTCCCGTGCTGTTTCAAAGCGAAGCGAGGGCCCGGCCCGGGTGGAGGGGTGGCGGCGACTCCGGGGGGGGGGGGGGGGCCGTAGCGGTGACCTCGGAGGGGCAGCGGCGAGCTCAGCGGCGGGGGGCCTTGCAGCGGCGAGAAGGGGCCTTTCAAAACCCCCCCCCCCCCCGTCCTATACTAGCCCGTTTTTACAGGCTCAAAGGCTAGTAATGTATATAGAGGCTCATTTTCAATGAACATAGACTTATAAAGTTACAAAGGTTATTATGTAACTTTGTAAGTCTATGTGCTTTGAAAATGAGCCTCCAAATATTTCCACTAACAACAACAGTAGAAGAACAAGTGGCCAGGATATCACTAGGAATGAAAGGCTTAGGTTTCCAGTGCATCTCTGTTGTGTGACGATCAGGAGCGTAGCCAGACCTGTTATTTTGAGTGGACCCCAAGTTAATCCAGGTGGGCCCTTCCTACCCCCACCCCTATCCATACAGTTTTTTTGTTAAACTTTCCCTCTGTCCCTGCTATTGTCATGCTTCTCCTTCCCCCACCCCACTCAGCATCCGCTCCTCTTCCCCCCGCCATCCGTTCCTCTCTTTCCTTCCCACCTCCCCCCACAGGCATCTGCTCCTCTCTCCCTCCCCGGTCTACCTCTAAGCTGCTGCCGGCAGCAATTCCAGTAAGCAGCCTGCACCAGCCCTCTACCACGTCCCTGCCAGTGAAGAAACAGGAAATTATGTCATCAAGGGTGGGATGTGGTAGAGGGAAGCCTGGAAGGCTGGCGCAAGTTGATTACAGAAATTGCTGCCATCGATAGCTCAAAGGTAGATGAGGGCGGGAGTGGGGAATTTAGAGAGAGACGGGCAGCTGCCATGAGAGCGAGAGAGAGAGGCGTGGTTCACTGCCAATGAGGTGCTTTGGGGGCCACTAGACTGGTGGGCCTGAGGCAAGAATGGGTGTGCCTGTGCCCACCCAGGCCCATCTGTAGCTACACCACTGGTGGCAATAGATTCATCAGCCTGGACTGTGCTCACTATCCTCAAAACACTGGATAGTAAGTAGACCCAAAGTCTAAGGATGTCATGAACAGAAGAAAACGCAATCTGAACATCACCATCCAGTTTCTAGTAGGAATGCAAACTGCTTTGCTTAGGCAGAGAATTTGGATGGCTTATGCTCCTTGAACAGAATATACATTTGGTGATGCACACGCCCTCTCTCCCCCCCCCCCCCAACTCCTGCTTCAGTGATGGTCTCTAGGCTGCCTGGACCATGTAGATAAAGTTATCTCTGTCCTGTGAGCCTCACTGCCTGCCTGCCTAATTTCTTTTATTAACAATCCAGAATTACTGCTCCTCTAACCAATGCAGAAGGAAAGGAATATCAACCCTTGCAAACTGAGAAGCCTCATTCAAACACAGACCCTATTTATATACCTCTGTTTGCTCATCCACTCCATAAGATCTTTTACATTTGTTTCCCCAGCGTCCAATCAAAGGGCTATACTGGATAAAATGAAATTATTTGTCTTTTGTTATTCTAGACCAACAATGCCATACAAAGCTCAGTATATGTTCCTCCCTAAGCTGGATGCTAACACTTTAAAGACGATATTTAAACTGACTGGCAAATAGAAGCTGAACCCAGTAAGCCAGTTCAAAACATTTTTCAGTCTTAGAAACTTAAAGAAATAACCCCCACCCCCGGGTATGAAAAAGGCTAGCATCACTACTTAACTTTGGGCTTGTGTTGCATTAAAATGCAGTTAAAAAGAAAAAAAAGAAGCCAAATAGACTCCTCCCCTCTTAGGCAGTCACAGCCACTTCCTTAGGCTCAGGATTCATGTCAGATAAAGAAAAACAGAGGAGTCAGCTACCAGCACTGTTTATTACTGACTGCTAAAACAGAGCTCTGATAAACAAAAATATAAGGAAATAGAGGTTTCTTGTGAACACTTTACAGAGGAAGCTTGTTTCTATATATACCTCTCTCTCTCTCTCACACACACACGCATGCTTTTTCTCCTCCTCCTTTCTGGCTCTTTCCTCATCTACTTCTCTCTGTGTTTCTTTTTCTCATGGTTTCTCTCCATTCTGTCCTCCCCATCTTCCTCACCTCCTCTCATTAATTTTTTAACTCTCTTGCCCAAATCCAGATAAATTACACACACCACCACCTTCACTGGAGGGTGGACCAGGGTGGGGCTCTTCCCCTCATTGCATGACATATGGGGCAATCAATTCAGGGTCAACCACAGATTCCTCCAGGGGCTGATCAATACGGTATTCGTGCTGATGCTGCAGACGTTGCCGGGTTTTCTTTCCACTGCGCTGAGGGATGGGGAGCTCCGAGTGATGGGCAGGCAGTGGTTCTGTGAAGAAGTACGGGTGCAACAAGGCCTACGGTGAGAGGAACATATAAAAAACACTAAACCTATCTCTGCAAATCCCCAAGGACAGGTTTAAGGGATTAGAACAGAGATACATAGCCTGTCACTGGTCAATGGACTGGCTTAGGCATATAGAGCATATCACCTTGAGGTCACTGGTTTGGGCCTGGATGGGCTCACCTCTAGGTCACTGTAAAGATTACAGACCTGAGAAGTAACTTAACATGAATAGGGCAGAGCTAAGGTAATGTAGGTATGCAGTGCCACCTATAGGCAATGAACCAGTATATATCCAGTCAGAAAATTCAAAATAATGTCCTCAAACCAAAACAAATTAACCATAAACAAAAAATACATGTTACATAAATAACACTTTTGAGCCTATGTGATAACACTTGGGTAAAAAAAAAAATTACCATGGGAGTGGAAAAAAGCTTAACATGCACAGTTAAACACCAATTATAGTATGCAATAAGTTATATCATATGTTCAATACAGTTTTGCCATACTAACATGGCCACAACGGCATGGAAACAAAAATCCTATGCTGTGCATTCTAGTTGCCAGCCCAAAATAAAAGGCCTACTTAGTATGAGGGGGTTTCTCTTTCTCCACTCCCACAGCAGCCAGAACAAGGGTTCTGAAAGCCCAGATCCCTCTCCCCCATCAGCCAGATCAAGGGACCTCAGAGTCCCAAACCCTCTCCCCCAGCAGCCAGAACAAGGACCTCAAAGCCCCAATCCTTCTCCCCCGGTAGCAAGAAAAGGGACCTCAGAGCCCCAATCCCTCTGCCCCAGCAGCCAGGACATCAGAGCCCCGATCCCCCTCCACTCCCCCAGCAGCAAAAACAAGGGATCTCAGAGCCTCAATCCCTCTCCACTATCCCAGCAACAAGAACAAGGGACCTCAGAGTCCCAATCCTTTTCCATTCCCCCAGCAGCAAGAACGAGGAGCTTCCAGCTATACTCACTTAGCTGCATGTGCAGAGGGCTTTCATGTCTCAAGTCCCCACCTCCTCCATCACCATTATGGACCTAAGCAGAACAAGATTTCAAGCTCCAATCTGCTGGACTCAAGCACAAGGATTTTCATGGTCTTACTCTCCCCTTCTCCCCATGTCCCTGCCTTTTCCCAAAGATCATCCAAATGACATTAGCTGAACTCTTGAGGTACCTTGTTGCTTCTTCATGCTACCAGAAGGGCAACAGGAAAAATCAGGGCTTTGAGACCCCTTTTGCTTACTACCAAGAGGGTAGCCATAGAATGGTAGGGCAATGGAATTTGGGTGTGAGTGAGATATCCACCATGCTAATTGGCCCTTTCATTTTGGCATTCCACTCCAGCTCCACAACCCCAACTCTGTCATAAGGATAATCTTCTGTACTGGGATGGTGATAGTGTTGTTCTTCCCCTTGCCAAGTGCCCTCTGGTTCTGAAAAGCAGAGGTTGGCTGGAAATAGCATAGTGTTGCACTCACCTCGGTTGCTCGAATCCTCTGTTTGGATGGGTACACTAGGAAGCGTTTGAGTAGGTCCAGGGCTGGAGGCGATGCATCTGGTACAATATGTTCCAGTGGTATGGGTGGGTTCTCCTTGAAAGAGATCTTGTTGTAATCAGGGAGCTCTGTGATTTCCTGTCAAGGAGACATAGAAAATGACAGAAGAAGATCATGAGGGGCATAATCGAACAGGGCGCCCAAGTTTTCCTGAGGGCGTCCTCGCAGGACATCCCCGCGTATTATCAAAACAAGATGGGCGGCCATCTTTTGTTTCGATAATACGGTCGGGGACGCCCAAATCTCCACATTTAGGTCAACCTTAGAGATGGTCGTCCCCGATTTTCTGCGATAATGGAAACCGAGGACGCCCATCTCAGAAACGACCAAATCTAAGCCCTTTGGTCGTGGGAGGAGCCAGCATTTGTAATGCACTGGTCCCCCTCACATGCCAGCACACCAACCGGGCACCCTAGGGGGCACTAAAGTGGACTTCAGAAAAAGCTCCCAGGTGTATAGCTCCCTTACCTTGTGTGCTGAGCCCCAAACCCCCCCCCAAAACCCACTCCCCACAACTGTACACCACTACCATAGACCTTACGGGTGAAGGGGGCACATACATGTGGGTACAGTGGGTTTCTGGTGGGTTTTGGAGGGCTCACATTTACCACCACAAGTTTAACAGGTAGAGGGGGATGGGCCTGGGTCTGCCTGCCTGAAGTGCACTGCAGTACCCACTAAATCTGCTCCAGGGACCTGCATACTGCTGTCATGGAGCTGGGTATGATATTTGAGGCTGCCACAGAGGCTGGCAAAAAATATTTTTAAAGTTTTTTTAGGGTGGGAGGGGGTTAGTGACCACTGAGGGAGTAAGGGGAGGTCATCCCCGATTCCTTCCGGTGGTCATCTGGTCAGTTAGGGCACCTTTTTGAGCCTTGGTCGCAAGAAAAAATGGACCAAGTAAATTTGGCCAAGTGCTCGTCAGGGACGCACTTTTTTTCCCATTATCGGCCGAGGACGCCCATGTGTTAAGCACACCCCAGTCCCGCCTTCACTACGCTTCTGACATACCCCTGGGAACTTTGGTCGCCCCTTCGACGGAAAGCAGTTGAGGGCGCCCAAAATTGGCTTTCGATTATGCCGATTTGGGCAACCCTGGGAGAAGGACGCCCATCTCCCGATTTGTGTCGAAAGATGGGCGCCCTTCTCTTTTTAATATAAGCCTGCATATGGTCTATCCAGTCTGCCCACCCATACTGTTCTCTTTTGTAGAAATCCTTGCTTTATCCCATACTTTCTTCAATTCAGATAGTCTTCATCTCTACCACCTCCACCAGGAGGCCATTCTATGCACCACCATCCTTTCTGTAAAGCAGTATTTCCTTAGATTACTCCTGAGTCTATCCTCTTTCACCTTCATCCAATGCTCACCATTCCAGAGCTTCCTTTCAATTGAAAGAGAATTGTTTCTTGTGAATTTCTGCTATGTAGGTATTTAAATGTCTCTACCATATCTCCCCTCCCACCTTTCTTTCAAAGTATACATATTGAGGTTTTTAAATCTGTCTCCGTACCCTTTATGATGAAGGCGACCAAGCATTTTAGCAGCCCTCTGAATCAACTCCATCCTGTTTATGTGTTTTTGAAAATTACAGTAGTCTAAGGGTGATAAGAGAGTAGCATAAAGAAGAGTCATTTGTGAAAACTTATCTAGAAATGAACAAATGATGCAAAGTTGTCTTACAGCCAAAAAACAAGACCTAACTAAGGCAGAAATATGGGGTTCATATGAGAGTTCTTGATCAAGATATATACCAATGTAATGAAGCTTTGTGACCTGGATAAGAGGACAGATGTCAATTAGGAGAGAATGTAAGTGGAATTATATTTTCCCATGACTCACAGGGCCATAGACTTAGAATTGCTGAGGAACAGATGATTTCAACAGAAACAGGAAAAGATTATATCAAGTCCAGATTGCATCTAGAAGAATTCGGGAAAAGGGCGTCAGTATAGCGGATCAAAAGGATGTCGTCGGCATAAAAAAATGCTGTAAGACCTAAGTCTTGAATAAGGGTTGTCAGTGGATGAATGAAAACACTGAAGAGGAGGGGGGGGGGTTCAGTACTGAGCCTTGAGGGACTCCACATTCTAAAGGATGGATTAAGGAGGTTGAGATAGAGGTGGAAACTACAAATGTCCTGTCTTTCAGAAATGAAAAGAACCATTTAAGCACCTGACCAGATAGATCCTAAGGAGTCAGCAATAACTGCAAGGAGGTCAGACTTTCTGAATAAATGAACTACAGCAGGATCATCTCCTTTAGCTGGTAGAATTTCTCCCAATTGTTCCACTATGGAAGGCCATCTGAGGATGACCAACTATATGAGTATTGAAGGTTTTACTTTTCTTTAAAACCAGACTGAGAAAATCTAACAAAGAAATGACAGATTAAGAATGAGAATTATCCACAGCATCTAAGCAATCTTCTTTTAGCAGCTAGAAGGTAAAATAGAAGCTTTGAAGTTGAAAGCACTGCTTCTACACACTGAGCCCTCAGAGTATTTCAATAAGAAAGCCTGGTGCATAAGTGAAGAAGAAGTGGCTTATATAGCTGAATCTTTGAAGGACTAGAAAGATAACCAGACTGGCCTGAATGAAGCAACTGTATGATTGCAATGACACCTGAACCTGAATAGGCTGCCTATGTCTCTCCTCTGATGGTTGCACTGAAGAAGCTGTACTTGCCAGCTTAGCTTCCCATACTTCATATGAGAGCAATGGTGGTGATAAAACTTCTGAATCCTGAGGTAAAATTAACTTTCCACACCTGCAGGAGCATTAACATGGACCCCCAACTGCTATGAACCCACCCAGCAAGAGGCATAATGACCCGAAGACCGGTGGCTCCCACAGCATGAAAAGCATTTAGAACTCTCCCCTGGAACATCCATAGGGTAGTTGTGGTTACCACATGTGACACAGATGCTGCTGAAATGGGCCAATAATAAAACTTACACCCACTAATCCTGATCTCCCTCAGGTAGGCAGAACACCACCACCACCCTGATGAGCAGAAAATAGAAGTAAACAGTCCCATCTGGATGTTGGCTGTCTAAATGTAAATGTTACAGGAAAGAATCCTCTCCCACAAAGTTTATTCTTTTTTCTCTTCTCCTGTGCTGGCAACCATGGTAAACATTGCCTTTTTTTTCCAAAGGAGAATTTGTTTCAATAGAAAGGAAGAATCAGCTGACTGATGCCCAAAGTTTGTGGGGCGGGGGCATTATTCCTCAGGACTCCTCTGAGGAGCCCTCCTGCTCCAAAAAATATTCAATTTTTTTCTTCCTTTTTTCTTTTTTTTATGGATCAATAGTCTCTAAAAAGAAAGAGTCACCCTAAGCTCTACTAAGAATATAAGAATAGCATAGTAGGTCAAACAATGGTCCATTTAGCCCAGTATCCTGCCTCCAACAGTGGCCAATCCAGGTCACAAGTACCTGGCAGAAACCCAATTAGCAGCAAAATTCCATCCTACCAATCCCAGGGCAAGCAGTGTCATCCCCCATGTCAATCTCAATAACAGACTATGGACTTTTCCTTCAGAAACCTGTCCAAACCTTTTTTTTTAAACCAGATATGCTAACCACTGCTATCATATCTTCTAGCAACAAGTTCCAGAGCTTAACTATTCTTTGAGTGAAGAACTATTTCCTCCTATTTGTTTTAAAAGGATTTCCATGTAATTTCATTGAGTGTCCCCTGGTTTTGTACTTTCTGAAAGAGTGAAAAATTAATTCACTTTTACCCATTCTACACCATTCAGGATTTTGTAGACCTCAATCTTATCCTCCCTCAGCTGTCTCTTTTTCAAGCTGAAGAGCCCTAGAGGGGCATTTTCGATATGACGTCCAAGTCCAACTTTGGACGTTCTGCAAAAAAAATGTCCAAAATCTAAATAGGAAAGAAGATCATTTTCAAAAAAATAAAAAAGTCTTTTTTTATTTTTTTTTTTTAAATAATGTGGATGTTTTGTGATTTGGCCTTTTTTTTTTTTGGTCCATTTTTGAAAAAAAAAAAAAAAAAGTCCAAGTGCAAATAAAACAAAATCAAGCCATTGGGATGTAGGAGGAGCCAGCATTTTTAGTAGACTGGTCCCCCTGACATCCCAAGACAGCAATAGGGCACCCTAGGGGGCACTTTAGTGGACTTCATAAAAAGCTCCCAGGTACACTTCTCACCATTGCTCCCTTACCTTGTGTGCTGAGCCCCCCAAAACCCACTACCCCCAACTATACACCACTACCATAGCCCTTACGGGTGAAGGAGGCACCTATATGTGGGTACAGTGGATTTCTGGTGAGTTTTGGAGAGCTCACAGTTTCCTCCACAAGTGTAATAAGTAGGGGAGGTAGGAGCCTGGATCCACCTGTCTGCAATGCACTGCACCACTACTAGACTACTCCAGGGACCTGCATGCTATTCTAATGGACCTGAACATAACATCTGAGGTTGGCACAGAGGCTGGCATGTAATGTTTTTCATCACATTTTGGGGGGTGAGAGAGGGGATAGTAACCACTGGGGGAATAAGGGCAGGTCACCCCTGATTCCCTCCAGTGGTCATATGGTTATTTAGGGCACCTATTTGTTATAAAAACAGGTCTAGCTCAAAACTAAGTTTTAGCCATGGACATTTTTGTTTTGTTCCATTATGGCTGAAAAATGTGTAAGTGTTAGGAACGCCCAAGTTCCGCCCTGAAAATGTCCCTCCTTGAGATTTGGACGCATTTCTGACAGACTTCAGAGAAAAACGTCTAAAAATAGGTTTTGAAAATACTGATCTGGAGGTTTTTGTGAGAAAAAAACGTCCAAATGCTGCTTTATGCCACTTTTTAGACGTTTTTCTGTTTTGAAAATGAGCCCGCTAACCTCTTCAGTCTTTCCTCATATGGGAGGAGTTCCATCCCCTTTACCATTTTGGTTGCTCTTCTTTGAATCTTTTCTAATTCTGCTATATATTTTTTGAGATACAGCAACCAGAACTGAATGCAATACTCAAGGTGAAGTCACACCATGGAATGATACAGAGGCATTATAATATTCTTGATCTTATTTTGCATCCCTTTCCTAATAATTCCTAGCATCTGTTTGCTTTTTTGGCTGCCACCATACATTGGGCAGAAGATTTCAGCATATTTTCTACAACGACAAAAGATTTGTTTCTTGAATGCTGACTCCTAAGATGGACCCTATCATCAGGTAAGTATAATTCAGATTATTCTTCCCAATGTGCATCACTTTGCATTTGTCCACATTAAATTTCATCTGCCATTTGGATGCTCAGTCTTTCAGTTTTCAATGGTCTTCCTGCAAGTTTTCACAATCTGCATGTGTTTTGACAAGTTTGAATTGTTTTGTGTCATCTACAAATTTGATCACTCCACTCGTTATTCTGATTTCCAGATCAGTTCCTCCAAGTAGCTCAGCAGCATAAGAACAATCCAAAGGCTGCACAGTCAGAATGTCACCATCTGCTGGAGACAAGAAATACTGAGGAGCTAAGGCTGCATGGTGCCCTCGTAGAGCAGAACTCAAAGCTCTTGTTCTCTGCCTCCATCTGCTGGTTAAAGGGCATAACTCACAGGTTCTGGACTGGTCTGGTATGAATAATAAGGAAAAGCAGAATCTCTAAGAATCCTTCCCTTCTCCTGCTGGGATTGGTTCCTCACACACTCACCGGCCAGATCTTCTCATTGGGGGTGCCCAGGATCCGCAGCACACAGCAAAGTTGTTCAATGTCATTCTCGCCAGGGAAGAGGGGCGAATTATTGAGCAGTTCCCCAAAGATGCAACCTACTGCCCTACATATGGGGAGAGGAAGAGACCAGTGAAAAAAAAAACTCATTAAAGAACCAGCTGAGCAAAAAATACCAATATAGATAAAGGCTTCCAAGCCCATCCAAGCTCTGCTTCATTCCCCCTTCCTACTTGATCTCTAGTTTAAACCTTCACTCTTTACCAGTGATGATCCTATGTGCCAGGCATTAACCCCTCATTCCCCACCACTGTTGATCCTTTGTGCCTATTCCAGGCTAAACTCCTCATTTCCCCACTACTGGGAATCATCTGTTCCCTCCCCTAGGATTCATAGGAACCAATTTTTCAAACAAACTGAGGGTGCTGAACTTATGAAATAACACATATCTCCCCCCCATCCCATCCCCAAGAAGAAAAAGGAAAACCAAAGTATGGCTGGTTGTGAGTCTGAATGGACCAGTCCATATCTAAATACCAAGAGCATATATATATATATATATATATATATATATATATATATAATGCCCCAATCTATCCACCCTATCAGACTAACTGTTCACTCGTCCTCTAGATTGTTCACCTGTCTTTAGATTGTTCTCTTGTCTTTTAGATTGTAAGCTCTTTGAGCAGGGACTATCCTTCTATGTTTAAATTGTACAGCGCTGCGTAACCCTAGTAGCACTTTAGAAATGCTAGTTAGTAGTAGTAGTAGTGAATGGACCAGTCCATATCTAAATACCAAGAGCAGGGAAAGTAATAGTGCATGGGGAGACTCATGTGGTCAAATCAAAAGCTAGAGAAGTACTCAGAATTCTTGACAATCTCTGTCCCTCTCAACTCCTGCTGCTGAACCACACCATATTTTCTCACCCTCTTCAACCCATCCACACCACAACTTTCCTTCCAGTCAGTCCTCACCAATCTCCCTCCCCTCAGCCCATCTAAACCACATTCTCTTCCCCCATAGTCTCAGATTACACTAGTTTCTTCTTCCTTCTCTCTCATCATCCTCTTTCTCCCCCACCTTATCTCCTCTGCATTTTTTTATTCTTCCCTTACTGCACAAACATTGTGTGACTTTATATTTGGGGTCTTACAGCTCTCTGTCTGCTCCATTCCTTACACTAGTGGTTCCCAAACCTGATCCTGGAGGCAACCCAGCCAGTCAGGTTTTCGGGACATCCACA
Source organism: Microcaecilia unicolor (assembly GCF_901765095.1). Lineage (NCBI taxonomy): Eukaryota > Metazoa > Chordata > Amphibia > Gymnophiona > Siphonopidae > Microcaecilia > Microcaecilia unicolor. Next base: position 253,148,171 of record NC_044032.1, read on the forward strand.
ATGAATACTCATGAGAGAGATTTGCATGCAGTGGAAGCAGTGCATACAAAAATATCTTATGAATATTCATTGTGGATATCCCAAAAACCTGATTGGCTGGGGTGCCTCCAGGACCAGGTTTGGGAACCACTGCCTTACACCCTCTTAGCCTACTCTGCTACTCACTTCCCCTGACCCAGCCTTCTGTTTCCCTCTACTCCGCAACAGATTCCAAAGCACCCCTAACTAGCCGACTCTCCTGCCATACAGGTAGCTCACTGCTCCTCATTCTTCACTATATGTAGCCTTCTATACCAGTTTTTCTTGAGAAATCCATCTTTTTTACAGATTAACTGGCTGTGCTGCAGCTCTGTCTGTACATTTTAGACTTAGATCCCCCCCACCCACCCCTCTACCCACCCACCCCTAGGGTGATAGTTCTTATATACCCTCCCAAGCAACCTAATCTGCCTGCAGATAAGTGCTCTGTCTCTGTGTTCAGGCTCTTCACCTCCTTTCCTCCCACATTTTTCAAACATAGTGGGTGTGACTTGTTCTTACTGGCAGTGCCTACCTGCCTGCTGCCTACCATTCCAGTTTAAGCCTCTAATCCAGCTCTGCCGTTCTATCTATCACTTAACACCTCAGTCACTACATATATACCCATAACACCTCAGTTACTACTTATGGCCCCTTTACACATTCTCTTCCTTGCCCTGTCCCTTCCTAATCTTTTTCCCCTCCCCCTACCGCTGTCTACCACTGGAACTCACTGCCCACCCATGTCCTCTCCCATCTTGCTCACTACTGCAATACCCTACTCACCCCCGTCCCTCACCACCTCACCATCTCTCCTGTCCCCCTCCTCCTTCCTAGCTCTCAACCTTCAACACTTCCTTCCTGCCATTAACCCATCCCCATTCCTCCTAAGCGCATCCCGTCTTCGTCGCCTTCGTCGCCCTACCTCCCCCACCCTCCTCCGCACTCTCTTGCTCCTCCTCCTGCTATCCGCAGGAGACATCAATCCCAATCCAGGTCCCCCACACCTGTCTTCGTCCTATCCATGCAAACGTTTCCGGGATGTCTCCAATCTCATATCTATTCCCCTCCTCCCCCCCTCTTCCCTCCCCTTCTCATGTGCACTGTGGAATGCCCACTCGGTCTGCAACAAACTTCCCTTCACCCACGATCTCTTCATCTCTCATTCCCTTCACCTGCTTGCCCTAACTGAAACCTGGCTCTCCCCTGACGACTCTGCCTCAGTTGCGGCTCTATGCCATGGAGGCTATCTCTTCTCCCATACTCCCCGCCTAGTTGGCCGTGGAGGAGGTGTCGGGTTACTACTCTCGCCCTCCTGTAGCTTCCAACCCCTCCTCCTACCACAGTCTCACTGCTTCTCATCCTTTGAAGTCCACTCCATCCGTCTATTCTACCCGTTGCCACTCAGAGTGGCAGTCATTTACCGCCCCCCTGATAAATCCCTCCCTTCCTTCCTCACCGACTTTGATGCCTGGCTTTCTGTTTTTCTTGAACCCTCATCTCCATCCCTCATTCTCGGAGACTTCAACATACACGTTGATGACCTGTCCAACTCTCACGCTTCTCAGTTCCTCACTCTAACATCCTCCTTCAACCTCCAGCTTTGTTCCACCACCCCTACTCACCGTGATGGCCATTGCCTTGACCTCGGTCCTCTCCTCTTCCGGCTCACCCTCCAATTTCCACACCTCAGCTCTTCCTGTCTCTGATCATCACCTGATCACCTTCACACTTCTTCACCCTCCCCCTCAGCCCCGCCCAACATTAACCACTACTTCCAGGAATCTCCAGATTATTGACCCTCCCACCTTATCATCTAGTATTTCTAATCTCCTCCCCTCCATCATGTCCTCCGAGTCTGTTGACGAGGCTGTCTCCGCTTACAATGCCACTCTCCTCCTCTGCTCTGGACACCCTTGCACCATCCACCTCCCGTCCCACAAGGCGTACTAATCCCCAGCCCTGGCTGACCCCTTGCATCCGTTACCTTCGCTCCTGCGCCCGATCTGCTGAACGCCTCTGGAGGAAATCTCGCACCCATTCAGATTTCCTTCACTACAAATTCATGCTATCCTCCTTCCAGTCCTCACTATTCCTTGCCAACAGGACTATTACACCCAATTGACTAATTCTCTCAGCTCTAACCCTCGTCGTCTCTTCGCCACCCTTAACTCCCTCCTCAAAGTGCCCTCCGCTCCCACCCCCCCGTCACTCTCTCCTCAATCACTGGCTGACTACTTCCGCGACAAGGTGCAAAAGATCAACCTTGAGTTCACTACCAAGCCACCTCCTCCTCTTCACACTTCAACCCTCTCCCTCAACAACCAACCCAGACCTCCTTCTCCTCCTTTCCTGATATCTCCGAGGAGGAAACCGCCCGCCTTCTTTCCTCCTCAAAATGCACCACTTGTTCCTCTGATCCCATCCCCACCAACTTACTTAACACCATCTCTCCTACTATCACCCACCCCTCCATCTGTCATCTCCTCAACCTCTCTCTCTCCACTGCAACTGTCCCCGACACCTTCAAGCATGCTGTAGTCACGCCACTCCTCAAAAAACCATCACTAGACCCTACCTGTCCCTCCAACTACCCGCCCCATCTCCCTCCTACCCTTCCTCTCCAAGACACTTGAGCGCGCAGTCCACAGCCGCTGCCTTGATTTTCTCTCCTCTCATGCCATCCTTGATCCGCTTCAATCCGGTTTTCGCCCTCTTCACTCGACAGAAACAGCACTTTCTAAAGTCTGTAATGACCTGTTCCTTGCCAAATCCAGAGGCCACTACTCCATCCTCATCCTCCTGGATCTATCCGCCGCTTTTGACACTGTCAATCATGACTTACTTCTGCCACACTGTCCTCATTTGGGTTCCAGGGCTCTGTCCTCTCCTGGTTCTCCTCCTATCTCTCCCACCGCACCTTCAAAGTTCACTCTCATGGATCTTCCTCCACCCCCATCCCCTTATCTGTTGGTGTTCCCCAGGGATCGGTCCTTGGACCCCTTCTCTTCTCAATCTACACCTCTTCCCTGGGCTCCCTGATCTCATCTCATGGTTTCCAGTATCATCTCTATGCTGATGACACCCAACTGTATCTCTCCACACCAGACATCACCGCGGAGACCCAGGCAAAGGTATCGGCCTGCTTATCCGACATTGCTGCCTGGATGTCCAACCGCCACCTGAAACTGAACATGTCCAAGACCGAGCTTATCGTCTTTCCACCAAAACCCACTTCTCCTCTTCCTCCACTTTCTATCTCAGTTGATAACACCCTCATCCTCCCCGTCTCATCTGCCCGCAACCTCGGAGTCATCTTTGACTCCTCTCTTTCCTTCTCTGCGCATATCCAGCAGATAGCCAAGACCTGTCGCTTCTTCCTCTTTAACATCAGCAAAATTCGCCCTTTCCTCTCTGAACACACCACCCGAACTCTCGTCCACGCTCTCATTACCTCTCGCCTGGACTACTGCAACTTACTCCTCACCGGCCTCCCACTTAGCCATCTATCCCCCCTTCAGTCTGTTCAGAACTCTGCTGCACGTCTCATATTCCGCCAGAACCGATATACTCATATCACCCCTCTCCTCAGGTCACTTCACTGGCTTCCGATCAGATACCGCATTCAATTCAAGCTTCTCCTTCTTACCTACAAATGCACTCAGTCTGCTGCCCCTCACTACCTCTCTACCCTCATCTCCCCTTACGTTCCCGCCCGTAACCTCCGTTCACAGGATAAATCCCTCCTCTCAGTACCCTTCTCCACCACCGCCAACTCCAGGCTCCGCTCATTCTGCCTCGCCTCACCCTATGCTTGGAACAACCTTCCTGAACCCTTACGCCAAGCCCCCTCCCTGCCCATCTTCAAGTCTTTGCTTAAAGCCCACCTCTTCAATGCTGCGTTCGGCACCTAACCCTTACCGTTCAGTGAATCCAGACTGCCCCAATTTGACTGCCCCTATCGGACCGACCGTTCACTTGTCTATTAGATTGTAAGCTCTTTGAGCAGGGACTGTCTCTCTTTGTTAAATTGTACAGCGCTGCGTAACCCTAGTAGCGCTCTAGAAATGTTAAGTAGTAGTAGTAGTAGTATATGTAGCTGAGACTTCCTTTCTTTGACAAGCTTAACTCATTTGTCAATCTGTGACTCTCCATGTCACACAGACTCGGATCATTTTCCTGCTCCACTTTTTCTGACCTCAGGCACATGCCTGCAAGTGCTGGCTCAAGGGTTGAAGCGCTCTGAGCCAGCTTTTGCTGTGGCACCCCCTCCCCTCCCCCACCACCACCTGTAACGGCACCTCCCCTCCAGCTTGAACTGGAATATTGTTATGTGTAGAAATATGAGCCTCACTAACATTGTATGTGAACATTCATGCACAGATGTGTGTTGGCGCTTTCATTTTCTTCAGACACATGCACAGTGAAACCACCCTTACCACACAGAACCTTTGTGTGCATTCGTCCAGCAGGCTTTCCCTGATTAGCACACAAGTTAGGCGTACTTTGAATTTGCATCTCATTAGCCTACTGCATCAGTGCAAAATATTTTCTTGTTAATCTTGCAGTGTGTTTTGGGTGGGACTAGAGTGTGCCTAGAAGATGTATGTTTATTCCCCATTTCAGAAGAAGAACAAATATGGATGTCCTAACAGATCGACATTAGGATTTAGACTTGCAAACCAATCATGTTTAGGTTGCGGCAAACTCCAATGGAGCAGCCCTCCATTGGAAGGATAAGGGGAGATTGCCGCCTTAATCTGCCAGTGATTTTTGCACCCTCCTCCCCCCCCCCCCCCCGAAAAAAAAGTCCAAAGGGATACTGGTCTCTGTGACAGGGTTAGGAACATAAACATGGTTATGCCAAACATAGTCTGTGTATAAATATCAATTTCTGTTCTGAAATATCAGTGAAACTTGAGATGGCCTGAGTTGGACATCTCAGTTCTGACTTCTATGTCCTTACTTCAAGGTATATTTTTTCCAGCCATTCCAGTAAAGTGAAATGGCTTACCTGTAACAGAGATTCTCCATCAACAGCAGGGGTATGCAAACTTTCTATAAGGTGATTTCATCTGACAGCACATGTATGCTGAGCTCTTCTCAGCTCAGAGAAGTCTAATTTTAGACCCCTCTGAGCAGCGCTGGTGCTAGGGTTTCTGGCACCGCCCCCCCCCCCCCCCCCCCGCCAACCTATCAGTCAGCATGTCCCACCAGTACAGAATCTCCCCTCTCTCTTCCCTCCTCCAATCCCCCCACCCAGTCTAGTACCTTCTCTCTTCCCTCTTCACCGTTCCCCTCCCTAGGGGCAGCAGAATGTCTTTTTGATTGAGGGGACCCAAGCTCCATCCCCAGCTCCACCTTCATTTACCAATTTCCCACACCAATTTATATTAGGTTAATTCTATGTAAATCATATACCCCAGAATTCTATTTGTGCACATATGTTATAGAATACTAGCACTTACACGCATATCATGCACATTTACACCCCCCCCCCCCCCGAGATTTTATAAAGGTTGCCCAAATTTGGGCATGATCCTGAGTTCCACATGCACCTAAATTAGTTAATGAGTCATTGAATTGGCTGCTAGCAATCAATTATTAGCATTAACTGGCATTAATTTGGAGTTGTGCGTGCAACTACCTATGTATGATTCTATAAAGAACAGCATCTAAATCTTCTCACACGCAATCCAAAAGGGAGAATGGCCATGGGAGGAGCATTGTGGGTCAGGGATGTTCCAAAAAGTTATGCGGTGTTACTCAATTTGGAGGATGTGTGCCTAACTTGCATGCTGGGATTTACACCAGGTTTCAGTTGGTGTAAGCCCTCGTGTCCAAAGTTATGTGCGGGAATCCATGCTAAATTCTATAAACAGCGCTCAGCCCAGAGCTCTCTTTATAGAATAGCGCTGAGCGCAGATTTACTGAATCCGGCCCTTAACGTGTAAGTGCAAAAGTGCTAGTCTATAATTTACATGTACTAGTCATTTAGTGTGTACGTGCAAAGGGCATCCACGTAACTGTATGTTACATGCTAGAGTGTCACATTTAGCCATGAACAGTTACGTCTGCTATAGACCTGGTGTACTTGTTCATACCTACATTTAGGCATGTCATTGCCAACTTTGCTAGTATTCTCTAGTGGTGTTTTGGCATTCAACGTGATGCCCAGCTATTGAACTGCCCCCATAGAGTATAATTAGTTATTCACATGGAACATTCCCAAATCAACCAATCAAACTCCCAGCAACTGGTACAGAGCAGAAGTAGAATTACAAAGACATTCTGTTCAAACTCTGGTGTCACATCAATGACAGCAACACAAACTCCATTCATTGTCATTCATTGAAAATTAACACAAAACCTTGCAAACAGATCCTCAAACTGCACTAATCCCACCTATGAAAATCAGCACTGCAAATATTCTAAAATACCAGCACACCTCTAGTTGGAAAAAGTACTGTACATAGAATCTACATGTAAAAGAATCAGTCTCTGTGATTACAAAAGTTGAAAATACAGACCGTGACCTACTAAAAAAAAAAAAAAGAAAAAAAAAAGGGAACCTCAAAAAACCAGACTGTGAACAGCGGAACAGAAACACATTCCCTCCTGTACAGAACAAAATACAGAAATACACATTTTCAAAGCTCACATTTCTCTAAATATTAAAAATCAATTTTTTTTTGTTAGTTGTTTGACCATTTTGTTTTCTACTTGGTTGGTCCTGGTCTCTCTTTGCTACATCTTTTTGTTGGTTTTCTCCCGAGTCATTTTTCAGGATCTAATTTCTATTTTCTGCTTTTCACTGTCTTCTTCCCTCCTTCTCTTATTTCTAACTCTAACTCTGATCCTTCTGTCTCATTTTTTTCACCATTTCTCTCATCTGCCTTTTTTTTTTTTTACCTACCCTGTAGCTAAGATTTTGTTCCTCCTCCTCTCCTTACCCCCAAACCTCAATCTCTGTTGTTCACCTATTTACCAGCTTTTTTTTTTTTTTTACTTTCTGTGCTTAAATCCCTCGTTCTGCCATTCTTACACTTCCTATGGTCTCTGACACCAAGGCAAGAGGAGTGAGGCACTGAGGAAACTGTCAGCAAGTTTGCGGACATGACACGGCTGACAGAAAGTGATCTGTGTACTGACAAAAATAAGTTAACTTGGTTGGAGATTAAAATTGAGAGAAACAAGGCGGTATTGAGGAGAGCTGCTTGAAATGTCAAAGGATGAAAAAAAGACTAAGGCGAGAAAGAGCACTGAGGTAGCACAGGAACCCCCATGCTCAGAGAGGTCTAAAATTAAGCTGAGAAGAGCTCCACACACAAGAGCTGCTGGATGACATCACCTTAAAGTGTGACTGCATCCCCCTGCTTGTCTGCTTTTTACTACAATTTAATGTTGTCATCTGTGGTTACTACTTTTTATCCTGACAGGAAGAGGAGAGGCCTATAGTAGGTGTGCACATGACCATCAAGATCTTGCTCCATGAACTCCTATGTACTTGCCCCTAGTGTGAGAAAGAAATGGGGGGAGGGGCATGAACTGGTAGCTTCGAGAGATCCTATACCATAGCCACAGTTGGGGAATGAGGTCTTCCTATACAGTGAGCAGGGGTATCAATATGGAGGTCATGTAACAAAGGATAATAGCAGCACAGCAAACTAAAAAGCACAATTCTGGTGTGATAACAGGCCAGTGCAGATTGAACTCACCAAAGGTCCACACCTTCATCATACTTCCGAGCACCATACAGGAGCTCAGGGGCCCGGTACCATCTGTAAAGACATAAAAAGGGGCTTTTAATATGCACAGGACAATAGCTGAGCTAAGTAAAGGGACGGAAGCAGAGCTAGTGCCCACTCTCCCATCCTATTAGGTGAACTTGGGCAGTGTTATTTTGCTCATTGTCTCGGACTTCCCAACTCTGATGTACATCTGTACAACAGCTTTCTTCCCCAGGAAAGCAAAGGTGCTTACTTGTAATGGTGATCTCCAAGGACCACTGGAAAACCAGTCACACATGTAGATTATCTAACAGTCACAAAATACAGCACAAAATACAGGGAAGGCTTTTCTCAGCACAAGTGGAATTTCTGTGCATACACCATCCTCTTAGTCTTACATAATAGGATAAGACTCCAGAAGGGAAGGAGAGAAGGTATGTGTGAAGGGTTATTATGCTGTTCTCTATGAACAGCTGTTTTGTTTATATCTTGTAAACCACTTATTATAGATGTTTGGAAAATAAATACATAAGGGAATCCCTAGGGGAAAATAATCAATACAGACACTAGTAGGCCAAGAAGCTGAGTAAAGACCATTTTCCATTCTACACTTCTTTCTTTTAAAATTATGACAATCAAAATTAACATGGGCCCTAAGAGCAATGAAGTTGGATTCTGCCCCTCAAAACAACTCTGGGGAACAGATTCACCAAACTTGCTGTCGTGTATAGAATCACTGCCCAAAGGAAAATGGAAAGTAAATGTGTGGACTCAACTCCATGTTGCAGTTTTGCACATTCCTCAATGGCTACTAATCTCAGATGGGCTACCAAGACTGCCATGGCTTTAACATTATGAGCCTTGACATGCCCTTCTGGAATTAAGCCTGCCTAGGAACAGAAGGAGAAGCAATCTGCTAACCAATTACTTCTCTTCGGTGTTCATGGAAGAAAATCCCGGAGAAGGACTGTGGTCAGCTGCCGAGGAAATATCTGGGAATGGAATGGATATTGAACCGTTCACAGCGGAAAGTGCTTATAAACAACCAGGATGTGAGGTTTAGAGAACACTGCCCCTCACCCTTAAGAATAGTCCCTCAGATAGCCTGCGCCACTTTAAAAACCTTAGTCTCACCCCGGGAGGAAGTGAGCTACAAAGGGTGGAGTTGGAACCAGGAAGTATAAAGGACAGGGCCAGACTAAGGTTAAGGAGGCCTAGGGAGGGAAAAATCAAAAGCCCCAGCATATGCCACTACAACTTACGTTTAATGATTGAGACTTGTAAGCCTTGCTGTGAGGTCTGGCTGGAGCCACAAAGAGAAGAACTGAGGACTTACAGGCTGTGTTTAGGGCATGTCAACCCCACCAGCCACAAACTGCGTTCTGGGCCTGCAAGTCAGAGGCCTGCTTAAGACAGTGCTTCTTAAACTACAGAGGCATTTTACCTTGTGTTCCTGGCCCTGTGACGTAACTGGCCTCAGGATTCAATTAAAAACTTTTCATTTATATCCCTTTGTCTGGCTGTGTTATTTCACAGGCCCACCCTCAACCCTCGCTTGGGGTATCACACAGGGATACCCAAAGACACATATTCTAAATACTTTTTCAGAAGGAAGAGAGGAGGTTTTTGATGCTAGCCTGCTCAGATCCTCTCCTGAAACAAAAGGGAATGGGAAAGGGAATGTGACTTGATATACTGCCTTTCTGTGGTTACAATCAAAGCGATTTACATACTTTATACATGTACTTATTTTGTACCTGGGGCAATGGAGGGTTAAGTGACTTGCACAGAGTCACAAGGAGCTGCAGTGGGAATTGAACTCAGTTCCCCAGGATCAATGTCTGCTGCACCAACCACTATGCTACTCCTCCACAAGCATGAGGCATTCTTGTTCAGGGAAGTCAAAACAGATCTATCTTCAGTATTCCCCACTCAAGAAAAATCCCGTTTGCTATATTCTATTCTAGAACTACTCCTAGGAGTTTTGGTTTCAGCTGAGTACTATCTTTTTCCAGTCAGATATGTAGCTGTTAGGACTGTTCTTTGAAAGACAGCCCAGTTCTACACTTGATAGCTTCCCAACACAGGAGTGAATATAAAAAAAAGTTGGTTGTCTTAACCCATTAGTGCCCAATGTTCCCATAATAAAATCTCATATGGGAACGTTGGGCACTAATGGGTTAATAAAACTTTGGTGGCCATCCAATCTCTCAAAGCCTTTACAATGTTCACTATTGCTCAAAGATCTAGGAAACTGACATGGCTTTTTTTTTAACCAACCAGAGTCCTTGAGTATGAAGCCCCTGCATGGGAGGTTCCCAGCCCAAGGCATCTATTGTCAGATCAATTTGATAGTTATGTTTATTGAGAACTTGACATACCGACTTTCAGAATCAAAGTAGTTTGCAATCAAAAAGGAAAAGAACTACAATTAAATCGATAGGACAGATGAAAATTAGAATAGAAAGACAAAGATCAGGGTGGAAGGGGGGGGGGGGGGGGGGGGGGAAAGAGTCAAGCTGCAAACTAAAGGCTTCTTTTACAAAGCTCCACTAGCAATTCCTGTGTGGCAAACAAGAGGACGCCCATTCAATTCCTATGGGCTCCCAGCGCGGCTTTGTAAATGAAGTCCTAAACCATCAACACCAGTCCCACATGCCTTAGTTAAAGGTCAGGGTAAAGATGAGGAGAGTTTTGAAAAGGTGGTAAGAGCGTGCTGCCCTAATATCTATGGAGTGGGAATTCCATAATGATCGAACAATATAGAAGAAAGAGCGACATGTTGATTCTAAGCACAAGCAGAAAAATGGAAGGACAAACAGACTGTTTGGTCATAGAATGAAGGAGGCAAGAGGGTCTATAGGGAATAATAAGGGAGAAAGCTATGGTAGGTTACCAGTGTTAAAGATTTTATGAGCTAATATAAGAATCTTGTAGTGGATGCATTGAATAACAGTGAGCCAATGGTGATGAACCAGAAGGGGATTGACATGGTCATAGCAGCGGGCTTGTGAAAGTAAATTAATAGAAGTGTTCTGGACCAATATTTTTTTGAAGTATTATTGAAATACCAGCGTAGATGATGTTACAGTAGTCCATTTTAGATGCCACAAGATTGCAAAGAAGAGTGGCACATGCATCACTGTCTACATGAGGGCAAAGTGATTTAATGAGGCACATTAAAGCAAAGCAAGACTTAAGTATAGCAGATACATGAGTGTTGAAGGAGAGTTGAGAATCTAAAAGAACTCCTAAGTATTTCAGGGATTCAGCTAAGGTTAATGGTAAGCCATGAAATGTGGGCATAACTGTAGGACAAACTGGAATGATTATGCACAGGCATGGGCATTTTTAAGCTGATCCATCATACATACACATTTGTTTTATTCGCCAAATGGCTTGAGTCTACGAAGCTTATCTCATCTGGCAGCATACCAGATAGGTAATATGAATTATTGCTGCCATTAGATCCAACATCTGCAGCATGTTCCAGGCTCATGTCTGCTGATCCTGAAAGACTCCCATGAACATGGACATTTCATTTGTGAACCTGCTGGTTTGAAGGAAAGTATTTGTTCAAACCATGTCTAGTAGAGCCTTGCTGAAGTCCATTTAGCGTAATGAGGGTCATGTGTGATTTTGGATAATTTATAATGAACCTTAACTTCAACATTTAGATGATGCTGACATGGATTTGTGGAAGAGAGACCAAGTGATTAGACCAGAAGTTCACAAACAAGGAACATCAGTGTTTAAAACGCGTTTCTTCTGACCACACTCCTTGTAATCCTGGGCAAGTCATTTTACCTTCCACTGCCTCAGGAGTGACTTAGATTGTAAGCCTTCTTGGATAGGGAAATAATTACAGCTAGTACCTTGATTTCAAATTTAGAAAAGCAACTAAATCTAAAAAATACAATCACGCTCTCAGATATGCTTTTGTTCAGTTAATTGACCAAATAGGTAAAACACATGAACCCCAGTCTCCAATTACTTGATACTTTGTGAAAAATGGTGCAGAGGTTTCTTTCTTTACCTACGATGGCTTCAGCTGTGAGCCTCTAGCCTCTGCTCCCAAGGGACATGGGTTCAATCCCTGGTGACTTTTACACTGGCCAACCAAAAACAAATGCTGTTTTGTGGGTACCATAAGACTATAATGCCCCAAAAACTAGGGTTGCACATTAATTGTAGTTAACACTGCAATTAACACATTAATTACTAGTCATGGTTGAAAAAAAGAATTATTATGACTAATAAAATTAATTACACTGCATCTCTCACCCCAACCCCTATGCGCTAACCTGCCAATTCTCCAGCTTCACTATACCATTGAGTTCCAGTTTATGGACTTTACCTTCTTTTGACCTTGAGCAAGTTACTTTATCTCCCATTGCCTCTGGTATTCAGTTAAATGATTAACTTTTTGGCACAGGAACAGACTGTACCTGGATACTTACTACTGTACAGCACCATGAATATTCAGTTACGGAATAAAAATCAGTATAATTTTTAGCAATTCCTACTAAGAAGAGAGCTAGAAGGACCCTTTTGGTGGGTAATTTGGTAGGTCTGTCAACAAATGTGATCTTCTGCCCTCCTTTATAGTCTGGATAATCTAGCTAAGATTATAAAGAGCCAGTAGTTTACAAAAATTATTTGTTTGGATTTAGTTCACACATTTTTCAGGAGTAGTTCAAGGAGAGTTATAATGTGCTCTGTATCTAATCAGAAACACATCTGTAGTTTTGACCGAGTGGTCCATTCTGATACTTTCTGGAAGTGAAGGTAAAATTATGTATCATACCTGATAATTTTCTTTCCATTAATCATAGCTGATCAATCCATAGACTGGTGGGTTGTGTCCATCTACCAGCAGGTGGAGATAGAGAGCAAACTTTTGCCTCCCTATATGTGGTCATGTGCTGCTGGAAACTCCTCAGTATGTCGATATCAAAGCTCCATCCGCAGGACTCAGCACTTAGAGAATTACACCCACAAAGGGACACTCTGCCCAGCTCACCACCGCCGAAACGGGGGAGGGGAATTAACCCAGCTCATCCCCACACAAGTGGGGGAGGGGAATCCGTCCAGCTCATCCCCGCGGAGCGGGGGAGGGACACCACCCCGCCGATGCGGGGGGATCTGGCTTACCCTGCAACCGCAACCGCGGGAGGAGCTGACTGACCCTAACACCGCCGAAGCGGGAGGGGTACAAAGCTGCCCTGCAGCCGCACGAAGCGGGAGGGAGTGCCAGCAGAATTTAAGTCTCAATCCAGCCCCGTAAAACGGAGGGGAGAGGAATGCAGCAGCTCACTGTAACACAAATTCGTCTCAACTCTTGAAGAATCCAAGTGAAAAAACTTGAACACGAAGTCCTCCTGAAGTAACTGAAGACTAAACTTGAACCTAAAATTCAACCAGAATATAAACAGTACCGATATCTGGGAGGGGCTATGGATTGATCAGCTATGATTAATGGAAAGAAAATTATCAGGTATGATACATAATTTTACCTTCCATATCATCATGCTGATCAATCCATAGACTGGTGGGATGTACCGAAGCAGTACTCACCCAGGGCGGGACATAGAAATCCCTGACCGCAACACTGAAGCTCCAAACCAGGCCTCTGCCCGAGCAGCCACAGTCAAGCGGTAATGCCTGGAAAAGGTATGGGCCGAAGCCCAAGTTGCCGCCTTGCAAATCTCTTCCAAGGAGACGGACCCGGCCTCTGCCATCGAGGCCGCCTGAGCTCTAGTGGAGTGAGCCTTCAGCTGGATAGGCGGCACCTTCCCCGCGGCCACATAAGCCGCTGCAATGGCTTCCTTGACCCATCTTGCCACTGTAGGCTTAGCAGCCTGCAGACCCTTACGAGGACCTGCAAACAGGACAAACAGATGATCCGATTTCCGGAAATCATTGGTCACTTCCAAGTATCTGATGATGACACGTCTCACATCCAGACATTTGAGAGCAGAGTATTCCTCTGGGTAGTCCTCCCTCCGAAAGGAAGGGAGACAGAGCTGCTGATTCACATGGAAGCGAGAAACAATCTTGGGCAGGAAGGAAGGCACTGTGCGAATAGTCACTCCTGCCTCAGTGAACTGCAGAAAAGGCTCTCGACATGAGAGTGCCTGGAGCTCGGAAACTCTTCTGGCTGAAGTGATAGCCACCAAAAAGACTGCTTTCAACGTCAGGTCTTTCAGAGATGCCCTCGACAAGGGTTCAAAAGGCGGCTTCTGCAATGCTCTTAGCACCAGGTTGAGATTCCACGCAGGCACCACTGAGTGCAGAGGAGGGCGCAGGTGATTAACTCCCTTGAGAAAGCGCACCACATCTGGCTGCGAAGCCAGGGAAGCACCCTTCAGGCGGCCCCTGAAGCAAGCCAGAGCCGCTACCTGGACTTTAAGGGAACTGAGCGACAGGCCTTTCTCCAGACCTTCTTGCAGGAATGCCAACACTGAAGAAATTGGAGCAGTGAAGGGAGAAAGTGAGCCTGCTTCACACCACGCTGCAAAGATACGCCAAACCCTGGCTTAAGCAGTAGAAGTAGAGCGCTTCCTCGCTCTCAGCATAGTGGCGATGACCTTGTCTGAGAAGCCCTTCTTTCTCAGACGCTGCCGTTCAATAGCCAGGCCGTAAGACCAAAGGGGGAGGGATCCTCCATCACCACGGGACCCTGATGTAACAGGCCCTGCTCCACTGGCAGCCGCAGAGGATCGTCGACTGAGAGCCTGATCAAGTCCGCATACCAGGGACGTCTGGGCCAATCCGGACCCACCAGGATTATCCGGCCTGGATGCTTTGCCACCCGGTCTAGCACCCTGCCCAACATGGGCCAGGGCGGGAACACATAGAGAAGCTCTTGTGTCGGCCACTGTTGGAGAAGAGCATCTACTCCCAGGGATCGAGGGTCCCGTCCTCTGCTGAAAAAGCGCGGCACTTGGCAATTGGCCGATGACGCCATCAGATCTAGGCTCGGCTGGCCCCAGCGCTTTGTGATGTCCAAGAACGCCTGAGCAGATAGCTGCCACTCTCCGGGCTCCAAGGTATGGCGACTGAGAAAGTCCGCCTTGACATTCATGACTCCGGCAATGTGGGCCGCTGACAGCTGTTCCAGGTTCGCTTCCGCCCACTGGCATAGATTCATAGCCTCCTTGGCTAGAGGGGCGCTCTTGGTACCTCCCTGGCGGCTGACATAGGCCACAGCCGTGGCATTGTCCGACAGGACCCATACTGGCTTCAACGCCAGTACCGGGATGAACTCCAAAAGCGCCAACCGAATGGCTCTGAGTTCCAGGAGGTTGATAGACCACTTTGCCTCTGCAGGAGACCAGAGCCCCTGCGCTGTCCTTCCCAAGCAGTGGGCTCCCCAGCCCGACAAAGAGGTGTCCGTCGTGACAACAATCCACTCCGGGTTCACCAGAGGCATACCTGCAGACAACTTGTCTGTCTGCGTCCACCAGCTCAGCGCCTTGCGCGCTGCTGGGTCCAAGGGAAGGCGCACAACATAATCCTCCGACATCGGAGAACAGCGCTGCAGCAGAGAGTGTTGTAGTGGTCTCATATGAGCCCTGGCCCAGGGCACTACTTCCATCGTGGCCGTCACAGAGCCCAACAGCTGCACATAGTCCCAAGCCCGAAGAGGAGAGGCTAGTAGGAACTGGTCCACCTGAGCCTGAAGCTTGACAATCCGATTGTCTGGCAGGAACACTCTGCCCACTTGGGTGTCGAATCGAACTCCCAGATACTCCAGGGACTGAGTTGGGCGCAGCTGGCTTTTCTCCCAGTTGATGATCCACCCCAGGGAGCTCAAAAGAGCAACCACCCGGTTCACAGCTTTGCCGCACTCTGCATAAGAGGGGGCTCGGATCAACCAGTCGTCCAGATAAGGATGGACTTGTACTCCTTCCTTCCTCAGGAAGGCCGCGATGACCATCATTACTTTGGAGAAGGTCCGCGGAGCAGTAGCCAACCCGAACGGGAGGGCTCTGAACTGGAAGTGTCGGCCCAGGACTGCAAAACGCAGAAAGCGTTGATGAGGAGGCCAGATGGGAATATGCAAGTACGCTTCCTTGATGTCCAAGGATGCCAGGTACTCCCCTGCCTTCACTGCCGCTATAACAGAGCGGAGAGTCTCCATGCGAAAGTGCCGAACTTTCAAGGCCCGATTGACCCCTTTGGTACCACAAAGTAAATGGAGTAACGCCCCTTGCCAAGCTGACTTTCTGGCACCGGAACGACCGCACCCAGGCGGATCAGATTGTCCAAGGTCTGCTGCACTGCCACAGCTTTGACCGGAGACTTGCAGGGAGAGAGTACAAACCCGTCTCTTAAGGGTCGGCAGAACTCTAGCTTGTAGCCGTCTCTGATGACTTCCAGCACCCAAGCGTCTGAAGTTATTGTGGTCCACTCGCCCAGAAACGAGGACAGCCGTCCTCCAATCTGCACTGGGGCGTGGACCAAGGCCCCGTCATTGGGTACGAGACCCTGGGGGAGGACCAGAGGGAGCACCTCCGGGACGGCAGTCTCTGCGA
Organism: Microcaecilia unicolor; assembly: GCF_901765095.1. NCBI lineage: Eukaryota > Metazoa > Chordata > Amphibia > Gymnophiona > Siphonopidae > Microcaecilia > Microcaecilia unicolor. The sequence continues at coordinate 253,164,459 of NC_044032.1, forward strand.
AAGGAATGCTGCTTGGGGGAGAAGTTCCTCTTGAAGGAAGAGGGGGCAGAGGAGCCCGACCTGCCCGGGCGGTACCGACGGGCTTCCTGAAACCGTCCTCTGGAGGTACCGGGGCGAGTACTAGCCCGAGCCCTGACCTCTGGTAACTTCTTGCCCTTAGACGTGCCGAGATCGGTCACGATTTTGTCCAGCTCGACCCCAAAGAGCAGCTTGCCTTTTAAAGGCAATCTAGCCAGGCGGGATTTAGAGGCGTGGTCAGCAGACCAATGCTTCAGCCAAAGCCACCGCCGCGCAGAGATTGTCTGAGCCATGCCTTTAGCTGAGGCCCTCAAGACATCATACAGCAAGTCTGCCAAATAGGCTAAGCCCGATTCCAGGGCCGGCCAATCAGCCCTCAAGGAATGATCCGAGGGGGAAGCCCGCTGCACCATAGTCAGGCACGCCCTGGCCACATAGGAGCCGCAAACTGAGGCCTGCAAACTTAAAGCAGCCGCCTCAAAGGACGACCTTAAGGCCGCCTCCAATCTTCTGTCTTGGGCGTCCTTTAGGGCCGTGCCACCTTCCATCGGCAACGCCGTTTTCTTAGTCACCGCAGTGATTAAAGAATCCATGGTAGGCCACAGATAGGCCTCACGTTCACTTTCAGGCAAAGGATAGAGGCGGGACATAGCCCTAGCCACTTTAAGGCTCGCTTCCGGGACATCCCATTGAGCTGAAATTAAGGTGTGCATGGCATCATGCACGTGGAAGGTTCTAGGCGGGCGCTTCGTCCCCAGCATAATGGCAGAGCCAACAGGGGCTGAGGGAGAGACGTCCTCCGGAGAGGAAATCTTCAAAATGCCCATGGCCTGCACCAACAGGTGGGGCAAATCCTCTGAGCTAAAAAGCCGCGCTGCAGAGGGGTCATCCGCTCCATCCGAGCGGGGATCCGTCTCCTCCAAGGAATCCGCAAAGGACTGTTGGGAGAACTCAGATACGCTGCCCTCATCTACATCGGAGGAGACAAAGTCCTCCAAGGCCTGGGAATCAACCCGAGGGCGTTTACCTCCGGGGGCCTCAACCTCTTTACCAGACGAGGGAGCAGGGGCAGCGTTTTGCATAAGGAAGGCCTGATGCAGCAGCAAAACAAACTCGGGGGAGAAACCCCCCAGACTGTGCACTTCCGCAGCCTGGGCTACAGCCCTAGACGCACCCTCAACTGGCGCTCGCAAGAGCGGGGGAGAGACATGCTGCGCATCCAAGATGGCGTCCGGCGCGACATTCCGCGAAGGAGCCGCGCGGGAAGAACGGCGCTTAACTTTAGCCGCTTTTGTGCCGTCGCCCAAATTAAGGGCGTTCATGGCATTAATGTCTCCTACCTCAAGGGCGGCCCAAGAAGAAGCCATCCGAGCCGCGTGGCCGGCCAAGATGGCGGAAGCGAGCAGCGGGGGATGGGCGTTTATGGCGGGAAAAACCGCCACACCGGAGGAAGGACCGGGACACTCATCGGTCACGAAACTGTCACCCAACAAGGGCGAATCAGACTTTAAGACCCCTGCATCCCCTCTAGAAGCGCCCAAGCGATCCGGGGAGCGACTCTTTGCGCCCTCGCCCTCCGACGCCATATGCCACGTGGAGATCAATCGGGGAACCCCCTGCCCGCTATAAAAAGGTAAAAATTACCTGCTTTCCGCTCCGAGCTGTAACGACCTGGTGTCCCAGTGAGTAGCTGCAATAAACGTTTAAATAAACGTCGAAATAAACGCCTTTAAGGACGTTCAAAAATTTTTTTTTTTTTTCTTAACGGAGCCAGCGGGAGGGGGGAGAAAAGGAGGGACCTGGCGCCACCAGGTTTGCACTTGCTCAAGAAGAGCCCTCAACCCCAGGTACTCAACAAAACCTAAAAATTAGGCTTGGAGACCTAGCCAGAGCTGCTGCTGTGTGTGACCACCACCTGCTGAGATAGAGAACATACTGAGGAGTTTCCGGCAGCACATGACCACATATAGGGAGGCAAAAGTTTGCTCTCTTTCTCCACCTGCTGGTAGATGGACACAACCCACCAGTCTATGGATTGATCAGCATGATGATATGGAAGAGTGATTTGAAGGTAAGCACCTCTGCCGCTACCAAGTTTATTCACAAATTCACTGGGTGAACAAATTCTAAAATGGGATGTGGAAGCTAAATATACCATTTTTAAAGAACTTCTTCCCATAAAATTCCAGGGTCTGGAAAATATGACCTGAGGGCACAGGAAATAAGACTTCAAATTTCTGGTCCTTTTCAGGGAGGATTCAATGACAATAAACTGATATGGTAACTGAACTCTGCCGATTCCCTAAGCTGTCCAGACACGTTTGGTGTCTACTTTCTTTCCCACAGGAAGTATCAAGAGTCATTTATATTCTCTTCTTCCCACATGCAGAAGTTAGTGGATAGGCATTACGATGAACTCTGTAGATATATCGGGGCACACAAGGCTTGGAAGAAGTGCTGTGGATTCAGTCTTAACTTCTAAATTAAAGGGCATGACCTTAGCTATTCTCTGTATACAAAAAAATGGGAAAGGGTCCTCAGGAGGGGACTTATTTCTTACTTCTTCAGATCATGATTCTTCAGACCTATAAACAGGACTTAAGGACCCCTCAGTTTTGTACAAAAAAATGAACTGGACTCTATTCTGGGATAGCACAACCCTTGAGCCATAACTCAGCAGACTTATGTGATGGCTCTTAAGTCATCAGGACTGAGTGTTGCTATACAGCTGAAGAGTCTTCCATTTATGATACTGTAAAATGGCATCAATGCTAAGTCTCAGTACTGAAGTTAAAGTCTCAAGCACTAGTTCAATTGACATCACAACTGTGCTGAGGTGCTCAGAACAGACACCTCCATTTTTTTGAGGTGCAGATTGTCTCAAAGGTTATCCTGTACAACTTCCTCTCAAAAACAGAAGCCAAAACTGGAAAAAGGAATGGGTGGACCCTCCTGGAAGAGGATAGGGATGTACTGATAACTGTCATCCAGATCCTTGGAGTTTGTTCCAGCTGAACTCAACCTCTGACAAAGCCACTTGAGAGGATGAATAATTAAAGCTCCTGTATCTCTGTTTTCAGATTTGTGCACCTCAAGAAATCAGTGCCTTAGTGCCTTGACCTGACACATAGAGAGTAATTTTATAACGTCACCTACATGTGAAGGACAACTAGGCACCTATTTTATATAAAGGCACATACTGTAGGGGCCTATTTGTCTTTATAAAATACTAGGGACAAAGTGAAAGAAATTGCAGAAATGTATGTCTGCTCAGGAACAGGCAAAATTATATATGCACAAAATGGCAGCTCCAGCCATGCTCTAAAGAACTCCACCCTTGAGTACATCTTTAAGCAGGTTGCATAAAGTACACACCTTGTCATCACTACCCTAAAATATACAAAAAATCCATTAAAAAGTTACCCCCTTAGTGCCGATTCTCTGAGTCCACGTTTGACTTCATAGGAATCCATCAATGTTTCAAGTGGGGAAAAGCTGGAAGAATCCTTGCTTTCTCCTCTGGGCCCCTTGTGTAATCCTTCTCCAGGTGCACCTCTAAAGTTGGGGGAGGGCACTACTCAATACAGGGTTGATGGAAACCTGCAAACTCTGGGGTGGATTCCCCAGTGGAGGGAAGGACATTTAACTGCAAACAGTTCCAGTCTTTATAGGAAACCTTTTCAAAGTAAAACAAAGTGCAAATGTAATGTTCTTTGTTGCAAATTTCCAAAGTACAATTACAGACTGATTATGAGTTTCTGATCCTTGCTTTCTTACTCCTGGGACACCCTTGTTTCATTTCTGGACTTTAAATCAGGCTGATTGGTGATTTGTTTTAAGTTTTTTTTTTATTAGTTGTGTATATTTTGTAACTTCCCTGTCTAATTGACTGGTTCACTTTTATTGTAATCCACATAATCAGCAGAATATAAATGCAATTGCAATTGTGCTGGCTGGGTGGCAGTAAAGGGACAGAACTCAGCAGTCCTCATTCTCATCACAGGACCTAACTCACCTAGTAGCCACCTGATGACTATACAGACGGTCGCCTTCATTGGAGAATACTCTCGCAAGTCCAAAGTCTGCAATCTTCAGATGTCCTGTGGAGCTGATGAGAAGGTTGGCAGGTTTTAAGTCCTGGGGCACGAGAACAAGGCAGAGACAGAGAGAAAATTAAATAAAGAACAGGTTCAATGCAGAAAAAGAAGCATTAAAAACATGTTTAATAAATGTTTGTATCTTGTAGAATGAAATACTTCTGAAGTAAACAGCCAGACAGAAAAAGATTCAGTTTCAACAAACTTTACTAGCATAACCATCTATACATGTTTTACTGAAAAAAAGAAATTAAGAATCTGATTCAAAGACTTTCCTAGATAGAGGAGAAAAGCTTTAATAAATCAGATCCAAAAGTGGTAAACAGAAAGAATGCATAGTGCAGAAAATAAATTATTGTTTATTATTTTAATGTTCTAACATTGTCGCTTCTGCATAGACAGTGACACACAGTGTGTAGATTCTGTGTAGGAATCTACAGCAGTCTAGGTTATGCATTTCAACCTTTTGTTGTCTCTTTCTGGTGTCCTTCCTTTTCTTCTTTTCCATTTTTTATTTCTTTTCTTAAGCAGAAGATAATTTAAAACTTTCTCTTCCCTATTTTTCTCTCTTTCTCCTGCTTTTTTTTTACTCCCCCCCCCCCCCCCTTCCACCAATCTTCCTTCTTGTCTCCTCTTCCTATCTGTTCTCTTCACAATTTCTCCTATACCACTCTTACTGCCCCCTCCAATCCAGGGTCCTCACTTTCTCCGTTGCCTACTATTCCTGGCCCTCTCTCGCTCCACCTCACTCCCTTCTCTTCTGACTCCCTTCCTCCAGCTTGCTCTCTCGCCCACACTTTGTCCCTTTAAATTTGCCTCTTTCTCTTCTCAACCTTACTTCTATTTCACATGCACCCCTTTCTTGCTCCCCCTTTCACTACTCTACCCAACACACACTCTTGCTCTTTCCATTTCCTGCTCCCAAAATACTCTAAATCTTGTACCCCACTGCTTTTGATACCCCCTTCACATACACAATATCTTACTCTCTCCCCTCTGTACACCCCCCTGTTTTCACCTTCCCCTCACCCTCATGTAACACCATAAGATGTGTCATACTGGATCAGCCCAAAAGGTCCATTGAGCCCACTATTTTGCCTCCAACAATGGCTACACCAGGATACAAGTACCTATCAGGATATACCAAAAAGTAGTTCGAATTTTGGGTTTGGTTACAGTGCCAAAACTGGCCCCAAACCAGTTTCAGCTACAGCCATGGTTTTGGACAAAACCGTTTGGTGGAAGCCAAAAATGTGTGCTTTGTCCTGTTTCCCTCCCTCTCCCTCCCATCTGTAAAGGAGTTGCCTTCCCCCTATGCCCACCTGTAGGTGCCTCCCTCGGGCCTATCTTACAATCCTTGGCAGTCTAGGGTGTAGCAAGGGCAGGAGTGATCCCCAGTCACTCCTGCCCACACTGCTCAACTCTCAAAATGCATGTATACCAAGTCACATGCATTTGGCGTGTGACACACACAGAGGTGCTAAATGCATTGGGGGAGGGTGGAAGAAAGGAGAGAGGTGCTGTACAAGAGGTCAGGTAGGGAATAGAGAGATCCAATGAGGGGGTGGGGGGGACCTGTGGGAAAAGAAGAGAGAGAGTGGGGCTGGTCCTGCAAAAGAGAAACAGAACAGGAGTGAGGGGAGAGGAACACCTGCGGGGGGGTGGGGGGGGGCGGAAAGAGACAGAGAGAGAGCTGGCTAGGAGAGACAGGAGGGAAGGAACAGAGATGCTGGTGCATGGGTGGGGGGGGGCGGAATGGGGACACAGAGATGGGAGATACTCAACATGGCTGCAAGAGGGTGATGCTGGGTCAGATAGGTAGAGATGCAGACAGAAGATGGATGGATGGATGGTGGTCATGGACAAAAGAAGTGCCAACTGAACAAGGAGACTCTGGCAAGAAAGAAGAAAGCAGAAACCAGAGACTAGGACCAACACAATAAGAAAAATAAAATAACCAGACAACAAAGGTAGAAAAAATAATTTTATTTTATTTTTGATTGGAATATGTCCATTTTTGGAATGTGCATCTGCCAGAACTAGTTTTAAACATGACTGGGGTCCACGAGAAAAACCTCACTCATTGGCCTTCAAACTCCAGCATTGTGGTGGTAAATTTCCACCATTAGTGTCTCTGAAAATGGCTGCCATAACCACTTATAAGACTACCACAGCAGCCATTTTGAGAGGAGAGCTGACATGGGCAAGAGCGCCTGGGGATCACTCCTTCCCTGAATACATCACTAGGCAACAAGGGATTGTAAGGGGGAGGGGCACTAGTCTTTCCATTCTTTTTTTGTGTAATGCAATTGCAAATAATGCAGTTATGATCTCACATTGTAGCTTACATGGTAAACAGAGTGCTCCAAATAAATGCTTTTGATACAAACATTTAGCAGAAATTTAAGCCTGTAAATTTGGGATGATAAGTTTCTTAGGAATTAGCCTCTCCGTGGAAATAAGACATCAGCTGTCACTCCAAATGTTGCACAGTCACTCACTGTAAAAGCACTGTGGCTTTTAGTTTCAGTTTCCGTTAGATAAGGTCCTTGTGTGCGGAGACTATTTTGCTTGGAGGTAAAATGTAGTCTTTCATTATTACATTGATATATATATTCCAGCTTGGATACTATGAGTGATTTTAAAGAATTTCCAGGCTCTGTTGGATATGATGAAGATGCAGCGTTTTAACTTGTGAAGTGCAAAAGCTAGATTCTATGAGAAAGGAACCTGTAGTGATTGTTTCCACACTCAAGTACTGGTCAGTTTATAATGTTAGTATAGACATTACAATGAATGAAATTTATATATTAGAAAATAATTTAAATGTATTGCTCTTAATTGTAATTTTTGAAAGCATATAGTCCTCACATTCTGTAACATCAATGTGCTTTTTTTTTTATTCTGGTTTGTGCATCAGGCCGGTATAATGTTTGCAGTATAGACCAATGTCTGGACTCCTTAGGGTTACCATTTTGTGTCCTCTGAAAAAGAGGACACATGTCACGCCCCCTACCCCACCCCCGCCTCATGCCCAGCCCCACCATGCCCCCTTCGGGTCCTCGTTCCGCCCCTATTCCCCGCCCCCCATCACATAGTCCCCCCCCCCCCCCCCCGTCACATACCCCCCCCCCTCACTTACTATCTTGCCCTGGTGGTCTAGTAGTGTCTTCTCTTCGGGGCAGGAAAGAGCCCCCTCTTTCCTGCCCGGAGCACTGCCTGCCCTTGCCTGCTGCATCCTCCTCAGTCTGGCTGGAGATTCAAAATGGCCACCGAGAGTTGAAGCGGCCTCACGAGAGTTCAACTCTCGGCGGCCATTTTTAATCCCCAGCCAGACCGAGAAGGTTGATGGACAGGGGAGGCAGCGCTCCGGGCAGGAAAGAGGGGGCTCTTTCCTGCCCCGAAGACGTCACTAGACCACCAGGGAACATGGTAAGGAAGGGGAGGGGACGGGAGACCAGACCCACGGCGCCGATCGCCCGCCCACACGCCCACCGCACGCACGCGCCTGCCCGCACCCACGTTTGTCCAGAAATCCGGACAAACGTGGGCGCGGGCAAAATCCGCCGGATGCCCCGGACATGCCCTCAAAAAGAGGCCATGTCCGGGGAAATCCGGACGAATGGTAACCCTAGGACTCCTTTACACTATTTTAGTAAGAACCTATTTATTTATTTATTTGGATTTTGATCACACCTTTTCAGTAGTAGCTCAGTGCTACTTTCTCTTGTTAACTGTGCATAGTTTGGGTAAGCATAAAAAGCTGGTGTGACAGAACAATGTGTTTTAAACCTACAAAAAAACCGCCTTTCTTAAATCTTGAAGTGCATTTCTCTAGATTGGCCAGCAGGTGGTGCATGTTATGTTTTAAGCTGTTACAAAGAACTGACTTTTCCCTTCTTTAGTTAACACACATAAAGGAAATGCCTGTAGTGATGTAACCAACATTTTTTTAATGTCATTATTCTGGGCTCTGATTGGCCTGGAGTTTGAAATTACACAGCAGCTGCTGGCTGTAGCTTCAGTTTCAGCCCGGGAGAAGAGAGAGAGACAGAGAGAGAGAAAGCTCTTTGCTGAAGCCCTATAAAACAGTTATATGTGTATGTGATGACAGGTAAGCAGCTATATGTCGTGGATCTCCCCAGGTACTTTGTAGGAAGTAAACAAATGTTTACGTAGTGTTATAATTGATCCATATTTTAGTTACCTGTTATTGTTTGCTGACTGCACATTTTCTGTCCACTGTTCAAGTCCTGAGAATAAACACATTTGTTTATTCACCCTGCCTGTCTGGACTGGTAAAGAATCCTGGTGGTTTGTGTCTTGGGTCTGTGAGTGCTTTCTGGGAACTGTGGGAACACTGGGAGGGTGGCCCGAGTAACCTAGAAATCATTGGGATTAATTTGAGAGCGGGAGACTCGTCCAGAGGTGGCTGTGACCAGTCGGTGGGAGGAGGGTGCTAGTGTAGAGCACAAGCGGCAGGTGAAGGCAGACCTGAGTACTGTGCTGGAGATAGTCCCTCTAAGTGGCCGCGGGGTAACCCCAGGCAGGTGGCTAGGCGTTTCGTGACAGCTGGCAATCAAATTTATTTTTAACACATTCTCACAAAAGGTCGTGTCTCAGAGATATTTAACTACATCTGCACTGACTTGGGAACCTAAATGTGCAAGACTTGTTGAACGGTTCTCCTAGTTATCAGCCAATGATTGCAGTTCCTGAGATTGGAAAATAATAAAATCTCCTATGGGTTTAGCAGAGGGCTGCCAACTGCAAGTTTTAACAATCCCCAGTGGGCCTCATTGGTTCACATTCACACAAGCAAACTTTAGTTTTTGGTTTCAGCTGAAACCAGGTGATAAGTTTCAGCTGCAGTTTTGGGTTTGGCCAAAACTGAAAAAAGCAGTTTTGGTAGGCCTGTAAAATCCATTTCTTGTTGCTCACACTAACAAATAAGCTATAGCTTTCCGCAAGTCTACATTGGTTAATAGTGTCTTATGGACTTTTTCTCAAGGAACTTACTTAACTACTTTTAGAACCATACCAGAACCAAATTATGGTAACTGTTTTCGCTACACCTTCTAGCAACAAATTCCACAGCTTAACTGTGCATTGGGTGAAAAAATACTTTCTCCAATTTAAGTGTGCAACATATTAGTTTTGTGAAGAGACTCTTAGTATTATTTGAAAGGGTAACCAACCGCTTCCTATTTACTCATACCACCCCATTCATGGCTTTATAGGCCTCTATCATCTCTCCTCTCAGCTGTCTCTTTTTCAAGCCAAAAAGCCCTAAACTCTTGCTTTCTCCTGTGTCCATAACCCTTACTTGTTCTCTCTTCTTGCTGTCTCCCAACACAGCAGTCTCATGCACTTTCCTCCCTCCCCTTGCTCTCAGTATGACTCATTTCCGCTCTCTCTCTTGCTTTCTAATCTTTGACCCCATCCTTAGCCAATCTCTTCACCTTACTGCCCCCCAACACAATACTCTTACCCTTTCCCATCTCAGTCCTGCCTCCCCCCCCCCCCCACACATGACCTTCATACTCTTAATTCTCTCCATGTGTTCACATATATGCACAGACATACAATATTTCTTGCTCTCCTTTGTGTCCCCCAACTCTTGATTACATTCACTCTCTTACACACACAAAATCTCTCTGTGTCCCCAGCAACCCGGGTGTTTACCAACCAAGACCAACATTTGTTATACATCAACAAATGGGTTTCCTGAGTACTAATGACAAAGGCAAATTCCCCCTGTACCCTCAGAATCTTTGTGGAGACAAACAAAGCAGATCAATCAGTGATAGGGTTCAAAACTTTGTTTTCAGAGATTCGCCCGACACAGACTGTGTTTCGCCCACAAGGGCTGCGTCAGGGGCTTCTGCTTGACTGCTCAGCTGTTGTCAACAGCTGAGCAATCAAGCAGAAGCCCCTGACGCAGCCCTTGTGGGCGAAACACAGTCTGTGTCGGGCGAATCTCTGAAAACAAAGTTTTGAACCATATCACTGATTGATCTGCTTTGTTTGTCTCCACGTTGGATTTTGCAGATCGCTTGCCATCTTGTTTCTTAGGACCCTCAGAATCTTTTTCCTTATTTTAGCAAGAAAAATCAGGCCCTAAAATTGAATTTGTTTGAAATCTTCATCTGTTAAGACTCTTGTTACACATAAAAAATGTATATCCAGAATCAAACATTCACTCATTCCTGGCTTCAACAAGTGCTTGAAGGGGAGTATGATGATAGTATCTACCAGAATTGTCACTCCATTCCTAGGCACAATATTCACTGAGACTCAGAAGCGGGATAGTTCACTTCAATATCAAAACTTCTCTCTTCTTTCAGCCAAGAGCTCATTTCTGCCATTATCCATGGTAAGACAAAGCTGCAGGAGCACAAACTCCTACTGTTTGCAGTTAAACCACTAACAGGAAACGTAAAGCCGATCAAAGATTCTCAACTGGCTTAAGAGCAACATTTTGTGCTCTCAACTTCAAAAAACTAAAAGCTCTGTGCAGCCATGAGTGTCCCGTTCCTGAAGGAGATGTTGCACTACCAACTAATGTTCACCCTGTTACTCTCACCACCTTGAGAACTGCTATCCAACCAAAGGCCACTGGGCCTCATTTACCTAAATCAACGTAAGTGGTCAACTCAAAGACAAGAAGCATAGCCAGCCAGGCTTTATGTTGCTGATGTACAATCTGAGCAGATGTAGTCACTACATTGTTTTGCCCAGCTCAAAGGAATCTTATTTGGTACCATGATTGATTTTAAGATAAATTACATATTACTAACAGTAGTTCTGCAAGTTCATTTTTCAATTCTATCAGTACTCTGGGATGAACACCATCTGGTCCAAGCTATTTGCTACTCTTCAATTTGCGCCATTACATCTTCCAGGTTTATAGAGATTTCATTCAGTTTCTCTGACTCGTCAGCTTTGAATACCATTTCTGGCACCGGTATCTCTCCCAAATCTTCCTTGGTGAAAACCAAAACAAAGAATTGTTTTGGCCTTGTCTTCCCTGACTGCCCCTGTCATGAAACGCCTAACTACCCGCCTGGGGCTACCCCATTGCCATTTACAGAGTCTATCCCCAGCACAGTTCAGGTCCACCTGCACCTTGTGCTCTACACTAGCACCCTCTTCCCACCAACTGGGTCACAACCGCCTCTGGGCGAGTTTCCCACTCTCAAATTATCCACCGTGATTTCTGGGTTACTGGGGCCACACTCCCAGTGGTCCCACAGTTCCTAGAAAGCACCCACAGACCCAACATACAAAGCACCAGGATTTTTAGTCAGTCTAGACAAGCAGAGGCAATAAACTAAAAATGTTTATAGTCATGAAAAATTAGAACAATGAACAGAAAAAGTGCAATCAAAACAATAAAAGGTAACTGAAATATGGATCAATTATAACACATTTGTTTACTATCTAAATAGTATCTGGGGAGATCAGGAACATATGGCTGCTCACAGGTTATCAAATATAACTGTTTACAGGACCTCAGCAAAGAGATCCTTCTCTTTTTTCTCCCTGGCTAAGACTACAAAAAAACCAGTACATTCTAGATAAATTGAGCTCATGGGCCAATCAGAGCCCAGAACAACAGGTTTTCAAAAGTATACTGCATCTTACTTTCTATCTGTTTTTTTTTTCTCTTTAACACAAACAGTCATTTATCTGTAATAGCTTTAAAGTAAGGAAACACTACCTGCTGGCCAAACTAGATAAATACACTTCATAAAATATTCTTGTAATTCATATGCAGGAAAATTCACCACATTATCATAGCCTCTTTTACCCATCGATCATCTAGTGGTCCAGCTGATTCTTTTGCCAGCTTGTTGCTTCTAATATATCTAAAAATGTTTCTACTATGTGTTTTTGCCTCCAATGCAATCTTCTTTTCAATGTCTCTCTTTGCCTTCCTTATCAGTGCTTTGCATTGGACTTGCCATTTCTTATGCTTACTCCTCCAGTCGTCACTGACCCCTCCCACCCGCCAAAGCTGTGAAAGAAACAGTATGTACCGGTCCTCTATGACAGTTTCAGATGTTATTGCCAACTTTGAATAGTTTTATGTTATCTGCAAATGTAATCATCTCACTTGTTCCGATTTTCAGATCCGAGCTCTCTCTTCCCTCTCTCCCCACCATATCCCCGGTCTGACATCTCTCTCTTTCCCTTCCCCCTTGTGGTTTTGCATCTCTCTCCTTCACTTGCCCTTCTCTCCCCCCACAATGGTCTGTCAGCTCTTGGTGCAGCTCTGGAACTTGCCAATGTACTACTGACAAAGCTGTGATTGAAAATCTAAAGAAAAAAAATCAACTCTAAAGGTTTGTGGACCACTCAGGGGTTCAGTTAAAGAATGATTTAAAGGATTATCGGGGCATACCTTTGTAATTTCAACAGGCTCCTCTTAATCCTACTCAAAAAAATCTGTCATACAGCATACCACAGAGCTCTGCACTGTTTCCAGTACTATTTAATATATTTTTAAGGCCATTTGCTTCTGCCACTCAGAGCCTTGTGATTAGAGGATAATAAAATATCATTGGGATAAAAGTAATAGCTAAAGTATCAGCAGAAATGTTAGATCTTACTAGTTTTACACGTTTGCAAGGATGCCTAGATGAAATTTCCAAATAGCTCAAGGCCAATAGGCTAATGTTAAATCCCTCGAGGAGCACAGCATGCCAGATTACGCATTGATCAAATACTCCTGACGTAGTTCCAATTTTATTAGGTAATTGCGTAAAAGTATTGAATACATTTAAGTACTTAGGTATCCTAGTAGATTCCCAGCTTTCCTTTACAAAGCAGGTATGTAGTGTAATTCAGAAAGGCTTTTTTTGTGCTATGGCAGTTCAGATATGACGATAAGACTTTACATAACTTGGTGCATGTGCTATTGATCTTTCGTATAGATTACTGTAATGCAGTCTATGCTGGGACATCAGCTGCCAATTTAAACAGATTGAGATTTTACAAAATGCTGCTGTATGGTTCCTTGAAAAGGTATATGGACGTGATCACGTGACACTTTTACTTATTCATTATCATCTTCCTGTACAATACAGAATTTAGTTTAAATTGTTAATGACTGTGCATAATGCCTACTATGAGTAAATTCCATGTCTATGGCGATACCCTACATGCCTCGTAGATTGCTACCTTCCTTTTCTTCATGATCATCGGTTGGCAATTCCTTCACCATCATGCTTTTGCTGGGAGTTGACCCACAAGAACGCCTTTGTTTGGCTCCTAATCTTCGGAATGGACAGTTACGTGCTGAAGGATCCTCAAGAAAATTTAAAAACTACTACAAATCTACTTTTTTATTCAAGCTTTTGGACTCAGGTGACAGGGGTGGGGGGGTGGGGGGGAAAGAAATGTAGCAAGTGGATACCTACAGAATGTTTTTGCTGTTTGGATGTTGTACTGATTTACTGTGTTAGGAACTTTCCTATATGTTAGTGGAGTTCCTTCCTTTAAAGCAGATTATTATTGTAATTTTGTAAACCGCCATGACCTACATAGTCTGCTACTATAATAAATTTTAATAAACTATAAAACAGTCTTTAGAGCTAACCACCTATATCTATGTCAATGATATTCACTTATGCATTATTGATTTCTCTCTGCAAGATGCCATCTCAACACTGAATAAGAATCTTGCTACTATAGCTAACTGGCTAAATTCTCAGAAACTGATGATTAATCCTGATAAGTCAAAGACACTGATATTTTCACAGAAACTAGAATTTTTATTACAGGATCATACTTTAATAGCAGGCACGCAAGTCCAAGCTGTCCACTCTTTGCAGATACTACGCGCCTTCTGTCTCGCTGCACCCTACGCCTGGAATAAACTTCCTGAGCCCCTACGTCTTGCCCCATCCTTGGCCACCTTTAAATCTAGACTGAAAGCCCACCTCTTTAACATTGCTTTTGACTCGTAACCACTCGCCTCCACCTACCCTCCTCTCTTCCTTCCCGTACACATTAATTGATTTGATTTGCTTACTTTATTTTTGTCTATTAGATTGTAAGCTCTTTGAGCAGGGACTTTCTTCCTTCTATGTTTGTGCAGCACTGCGTACGCCTTGTAGCGCTATAGAAATGCTAAATAGTAGTAGTAGAGTTGTTATTAATGGTCCACTGGAATTTCAGCTTCATATGTCATCAATTGTCCAAAGGTATCTCTATAAAATGAAAAGGATTTGTTCTGTTCGATCTTTTTTTGATTCGTCAGCCTTTTGTACCTCACTTCATGCTCTTGTAGTAGGCCATCTAGATTACTGTAATGCCCTATTTTCAAGGCTTTCACTTGGCTGACATACGGAAATTGCAACTCATACAAAATACTGCTGTCAAGTTGATCTCAGAGGCTAAATGATGGATCAGGTTACTCCACTGCTTAAAGCAGAACTGCAGTTAAGGTAGAGGTCTATAAAATCCTTAATAGAGTAGAATAAGTAAATGCAAATCAATTTTTTACTATTTCAAAAAGTACGTAGACTATAGAACACTCCATGAGGTTATACAGTAGTACATTTAAAACAAATAGGAGAAAATATTTTTTCACTCAACTCTGGAACTCACTGCTGGCGCAAGTGGTAAAAGCAGTTAATGTAACTGGGTTTTAAAAAAGTTTGGACAAGTTCCTGGAGAAAAAGTCCATAAACCATTATTAGGATTGACCTGGAGAAAGCCACAGTTTATCCTTGGTGGTTGGTGGCATGCTACTCTTTGGGTTTCTGCCAGGTACTTGTGGCCTGGATTAGCCACTGTTGGAACACCATACTGGGTTAGATGGACCATTGGTCTGACCTAATAGGGCAGCTCTTTTTTCATCCCAAATTCCATCTTAAATTTCAACGCTTGTTTATAAAATTCATAACTCTGGTCACCCCCTATGTCTGTCATGTTTGCTTATATCATAGTCACATAATGGTTTCTTTGACATTTGGTCTGCAATTTTCAGAGTTACTGCACTTTAATTGTGGAACAACTTGCCAAACTATTTGCACCTTGCACTATCATTTGAGAAAAACTTAAATACAAATAAAAAAAAAATTCACTCTCTTTAACAACATGACAATGCATGCAAGATCTAGATCAGTACTCAACACAAGCAAATGAATGTACTTTACTCACAACTGGCTTCTTTCCTATCAAAGATTGTAGTTTCAATTTCATCACTCCTTTCCTTTTTATCTTTTATTCAATCTGTTTTTATATTGTGAACTGCACAGATGATAAATTCAATGATGTGGTATATCCAAAAAAATAATAATAAGTGAAGTGATTACTATGTGAAAGCATAATCCTTAGACTTGTACCGCCTCAGGAAAACACATCAAGATTTTGCCATCTTGCCCAGTATCAAAATGTGAATGTTATGCTCTTGGCAGATGGACTAGCAGCAAAGGAGAAATGTCCTAGTTCAGTTCTGTACCCACTGCTGGGGAAGGTCCTAGAAATGAACACTGTCTACAGAACCAGAGGTGTACTCTGGGTATTAATGATGGGTCCCAGGCTCTACTCCCACATAACAAAATTGGTTAAATGATACAATGTAATAGTAGTTACACTAGGGGGCTGAAACTCAACAGGGATTCCTTTAATGCCCAGAGGGCCATTACAGCTTTTTATCTGAGTATATTTATAGCCAAAAGCACAGACAATGTAGAAGAGAGACAGTGACAGCAAAGGAGAGCCAGAAAACCAGAAGCATATCAATGCTCACAAATACAATAAGCTTCACAATTTATTTCAGATCCTTACAATTCAGACAGAGGAACATATGCTAGTATTATATTTTAATTAAAGAGCATTCACACAGCATTTAAGAAGAGAATACAATTATAAGGCTGATGGATATAAAGAGACTCTCTAGGAGAAAGAGAAACAAACAGAATTACACTATATTGTGAATTTAACTAGCATTGCTTCCTTAAAAGAAATATTCTCTCAGCACCAATGACAGAGAACCGGTTTAGATTTTCTTTGCTGTTGCATGCTCCCCCTGCAGACTTACCCGGTGCATGATTGAGTTCTCATGGCAGAATGCCACACCCTTCAGCAGCATCTGCATGTATCCTTTGACCTGACACTCTGTCAGTGGCTGCTCTGAATTGCGCAGGACCTCTGAAAGGTCAGATAGCATGTACTCAAAGACCAGCACAAAGCCTGTGCCATGGGGGAACACCTCCTTCAGCTTTACCACCTGCAGGTAACACATAGGTAGGGTAAGTGCAGAATGCCATTAAGCTGGCAGCACAGACAACAGGTGATGTATAGGTAGGTGACAAAGAGGCCAGAGAGACTCACATACTGATTATCTTCTATCTCTTGAAGTGCTTTGATTTCTCGCAGGGCCTGATTAGGGATCCCATCTTCCAGTCTCCTCAAGGCTACTTTCTTGAGGGCTACAGTCTCCCCTGTCTATATAAGAATAACAAAAACCATGCAGTGAACTCTGAACTGAAGAAAGATGACCCACCATAATCACCCACATCAGCAAGGTCTTCCCTGCTTCTATAACTCCTCTAAGACCTATGACAATGTGATGTCTGAAAAGAACCACAAAGAGAAAGAGACTTAGGGGGCTCATTTTCAAAGCACTTTGACTTACAAAGTTCCATAGGTTACTATGAAACTTTGTAAGTCTAAGTGCTTTGAAAATATGCATTTTAGCCTGTTAAGTACTGTTATAAAGATGGATGCATGGTGGGGGGGGGGGGGGGGGGGGGGGGGGGGGGGGGGGGGGGAAGGAGTCCAGCACCATTCTTCAGAGTGGTTAAGTGGCATGCTACTGAAGTTGGGTTAAGCAACACTACATAGACGGGTGCAGAGAGATGGAAGGGGTTAAGTTCCATACTAGGGGTTTTGGGAAGGGGTAAATGCCATTCTGAAGATGAACAAAGAAGGGAACATTAAGCACTTTTATAGAATTATGAAGGAGTTAAGCACCACTAAGAAGACTGGGCAGAAGGGAGAATAGTCAAAGCACAGCTTCGGAGATAGCAGAGAAGTTAAGCGTCATACTAAGGGGAGAAAAGATAAGACAGTCTGAGCAGAGGCTCATGGTGGATACATTAAGAAGACACCACTTTGAAAAGTTGCATAGGGGTAACTTTACATAGCTTTTCCAACATGTAAAGCTTATTTTACAAACGGAAAAGGACCTTCACAAAATTGCACAACTGTGTGCATGCATAAGTATGTAGACAATGCTTTTACATGATCTATGGGTAGGTGTTCCTGTGGGTGTAGTTGTGATATACATATGGTGTAGTTGTGATATACATATGATTTTAAGTTTCCCCAGCAGGTTTAAATGTGCACAGTAGCAGTTGTGCGCTGTTGAGAGCCTGGACTTCTCAATCAGGCATCGTATAATAACAAGTTCCTAAAGTGTTGAATAACCGCAGGTCACAGGAGACAGGCTGCACAGATAAGAGGCTGATAGGAAGGCACAAGACAGAAGCTACGCATGATGGTTGCCTGATGAAAGCTGGATAACAAGAGAACAAAGGAAAGCAGGAACTGTGATTTTAATTTATTTAACTCAAAGTTAAAATTAAAAATAAAAAAAGGTAATTCTTAATCAGTCTCCCCAGATTCAATACATACATATCTATCTATATCTATCCGGAGTCTATTAACACCTCTCTGGTATCATGTAAGCCACATTAAGCCTGCAAATAGGTGAGAAAATGTGGGGTACAAATGTAACAAAGGTAAAATTATGTATAATCATACCTGATAATTTTCTTTCCATTAATCATAGCTGATCAATCCATAGACTGGTGGGTTGTGTCCATCTACCAGCAGGTGGAGATAGAGAGCAAACTTTTGCCTCCCTATATGTGGTCATGTGCTGCCGGAAACTCCTCAGTATGTCGATATCAAAGCTCCATCCGCAGGACTCAGCACTTAGAGAATTACACCCACGAAGGGACACTCTGCCCAGCTCACCACCGCCGAAACGGGGGAGGGGAATTAACCCAGCTCATCCCCACACAAGTGGGGGAGGGGAATCCGTCCAGCTCATCCCCGCGGAGCGGGGGAGGGACACCACACCCGCCGATGCGGGGGGATCTGGCTTATCCTGCAACCGCAACCGCGGGAGGAGCTGACTGACCCTAACACCGCCGAAGCAGGAGGGGTACAAAGCTGCCCTACAGCCGCACGAAGCGGGAGGGAGTGCCGGCAGAATTTATGTCTCAATCCAGCCCCGTAAAACGGAGGGGAGAGGAATGCAGCAGCTCACTGTAACACAAAGTCGTCTCAACTCTTGAAGAATCCAAGTGAAAGAAGAACTTGAACACGAAGTCCTCCTGAAGTAACTGAAGGCTAAACTTGAACCTAAAATTCAACCAGAATATAAACAGTACAGATATCTGGGAGGGGCTATGGATTGATCAGCTATGATTAATGGAAAGAAAATTATCAGGTATGATTATACATAATTTTACCTTCCATATCATCAAGCTGATCAATCCATAGACTGGTGGGATGTACCGAAGCAGTACTCACCCAGGGCGGGACATAGAAATCCCTGACCTCAACACTGAAGCTCCAAACCGGGCCTCCGCCCGTGCAGCCACAGTCAAACGGTAATGCTTGGAGAATGTATGAGCCGAAGCCCACGTTGCCGCCTTGCATAATCTCTTCCAAGGAGACGGATCCGGCCTCTGCATCGAGGCCGCCTGAGCTCTCGTGGAGTGAGCCTTCAGCTGGATAGGCGGCACCTTCCCCGCGGCCACATAAGCCGCTGCAATGGCTTCCTGGACCCATCTTGCCACTGTAGGCTTAGCAGCCTGCAGACCCTTACGAGGACCTGCAACAGGACAAACAGATGATCCGATTTCCGGAAATCATTGGTCACTTCCAAGTATCTGATGATGACTCGTCTCACATCCAGATATTCAAGAGCGGAGTACTCCTCTGGGTAGTCCTCCCTACGAAAGGAAGGGAGACAGAGCTGCTGATTCACATGGAAGCGAGAACCAATCTTGGGCAGGAAGGAAGGCACTGTGCGAATAGTCACTCCTGCCTCAGTGCACTGCAGAAAAGGCTCTCGACTTGAGAGCGCCTGGAGCTCGGAAACTCTTCTGTCTGAAGTGATAGCCACCAAAAAGACTGCTTTCAACGTCAGGTCTTTCAGAGATGCCCTCGACAAGGGTTCCAAAGGCGGCTTCTGCAATGCTCTTAGCACCAGGTTGAGATTCCACGCAGGCACCACTGAGTGCAGAGGAGGGCGCAGGTGATTAACTCCCTTGAGAAAGCGCACCACATCTGGCTGCGAAGCCAAGGAAGCACCCTTCAGGCGGCCCCTGAAGCAAGCCAGAGCCGCTACCTGGACTTTAAGGGAACTGAGCGACAGGCCTTTCTCCAGACCTTCTTGCAGGAACGCCAACACTGAAGAAATTGGAGCAGTGAAGGGAGAAAGTGAGCCTGCTTCACACCATGCTGCAAAGATACGCCAAACCCTGGCGTAAGCAGTAGAAGTAGAGCGCTTCCTCGCTCTCAGCATAGTGGCGATGACCTTGTCTGAGAAGCCCTTCTTCCTCAGACGCTGCCGCTCAATAGCCAGGCCGTAAGACCAAAGGGAGAGGGATCCTCCATCACCACGGGACCCTGATGTAACAGGCCCTGCTCCACTGACAGCCGCAGAGGATCGTCGACTGAGAGCCTGAACAAGTCCGCATACCAGGGACGTCTGGGCCAATCCGGACCCACCAGGATTACCCTGCCGGGATGCTTTGCCACCCGGTCGAAGCACCCTGCCCAACATGGGCCAGGGCGGGAACACATAGAGGAGCTCTTGTGTCGGCCACTGTTGGAGAAGAGCATCTACTCCCAGGGATCGAGGGTCCCGTCCTCTGCTGAAAAAGCGCGGCACTTGGCCATTGGCCGATGACGCCATCAGATCTAGGCTCGGCTGGCCCCAGCGCTTCGTGATGTCCAAGAACGCCTGAGCAGATAGTTGCCACTCTCCGGGCTCCAAGGTATGGCGACTGAGAAAGTCCGCCTTGACATTCATGACTCCGGCAATGTGGGCCGCTGAAAGCTGCTCCAGGTTCGCTTCCGCCCACTGGCAAAGACTCATAGCCTCCTTGGCTAGAGGGGCGCTCTGGTACCTCCCTGGCGGTTGATATAGGCCACAGCCGTGGCATTGTCCGACAGGACCCGTACAGGCTTCAACACGAGTACCGGGATGAACTCCAATAACACCAAGCGAATGGCTCTGAGTTCCAGGAGGTTGATAGACCACTTGCCTCTGCAGGAGACTAGAGCCCCTGCGCTGTCCTTCCCAAGCAGTGGGCTCCCCAGCCCATCAAATAGGCGTCTGTCGTGACGACAATCCACTCCGGGGTCACCAGAGGCAATCCTGCAGACAACTTGTCTGTCTGCGTCCACCAGCTCAGCGCCTTGCGCACTGCTGGGTCCACGGGAAGGCGCACAGCATAATCCTCCGACATCGGAGTCCAGCGCAGCAGCAGAGATAGCTGTAGTGGTCTCATATGAGCCCTGGCCCAGGGCACTACTTCCATCGTGGCCGTCATAGAGCCCAACAGCTGCACGTAGTCCCAAGCCCGAATAGGAGAGGCTACTAGGAACTAGTCCACCTGAGCCTGAAGCTTGACAATCCGATTGTCTGGCAGGAACACTCTGCCCACTTGGGTGTCGAATCGAACTCCCAGATACACCAGGGACTGAGTCGGGCGCAGCTGGCTCTTCTTCCAGTTGATGATCCATCCCAGGGAGCTCAAAAGAGCAACTACCCGGTCCATAGCTTTGCCGCACTCTGCATAAGAGGGGGCTCGGATCAACCAGTCGTCCAGATAAGGATGGACTTGTACTCCTTCCTTTAGCAGGAAGGCCGCTATGACCCCCATTACTTTGGAAAAGGTCCGCGGAGCAGTAGCCAACCCGAAAGGGAGGGCTCTGAACTGGAAGTGTTGTCTCAGGACTGTAAAACGCAGAAAGCGTTGGAGAGGAGGCCAGATGGGAATATGCAGGTACGCTTCCTTGATGTCCAAGGAAGCCAAGAACTCTCCTGCCTTCACTGCCGCTATAACAGAGCGGAGAGTCTCCATGCGAAAGTGCCTCACTTTCCAGGCCCGATTGACCCCTTTGAGGTCGAGGATAGGCCGGACAGAACCTCCTTTCTTTGGAACCACAAAGTAAATGGGAGTAACGTCCCTTGCCAATCTGATTTTTTGGCACCGGAACGACCGCACCCAGGCGGATCAGGTTGTCCAAGGTCTGCTGCACTACCACAGCTTGACCGGAGACTTGCAGGGAGAGAGTACAAACCCGTCTCTTAAGGGTTGGCAGAACTCTAGCTTGTAGCCGTCTCTGATGACTTCCCAGCACCCACGCGTCTGAAGTTATAGTGGTCCACTCGCCCAGAAACGAGGACAGCCGTCCTCCAATCTGCACTGGGGCGTGGACCAAGGCCCCGTCATTGGGTACGAGACCCTGGGGGAGGACCGGAGGGAGCACCTCCGGGACGGCGGTCTCTGCGAAAGGAATGCTGCTTGGGGGAGAAATTCCTCTTGAAGGAAGAGGGGGCAGAGGAACCCGACTTGCCCGGGCGGTATGGAGGTATCGGGACGAGTACTAACCCGAGCCCTGACCTCTGGTAATTTCTTGCCCTTAGACGTGCCGAGATCGGTCACGATTTTGTCCAGCTCGACCCCAAAGAGCAGCTTGCCTTTAAAAGGCAATCTAGCCAGGCGGGATTCAGAGGCGTGGTCAGCAGACCAATGTTTCAGCCAAAGCCACCGCCGCGCAGAGACTGTCTGAGCCATGCCTTTAGCTGAGGCTCTCCAGACATCATACAGCAAGTCTGCCAAATAGGCTAAGCCCGATTCCAGGGCCGGCCAATCAGCCCTCAAGGAATGATCCAAGGGGGAAGCCCGCTGCACCATAGTCCGGCACGCCCTGGCCACATAGGAGCCGCAAACTGAGGCCTGCAAACTTAAAGCAGCTGCCTCCAAGGACGACCTTAAGGCCGCCTCCAATCTTCTGTCTTGGGCGTCCTTTAGGGCCGTGCCACCTTCCACCGGCAACGCCGTTTCTTAGTCACCGCAGTGATTAAAGAATCCACGGTAGGCCACAGATAGGCCTCACGTTCACTCACAGCCAAAGGATAGAGGCGGGACATAGCCCTAGCCACTTTAAGGCTCGTTTCCGGGACATCCCATTGAGCCGCAATTAAGGTGTGCATGGCATCATGCACGTGGAAGGTTCTAGGCGGGCGCTTCGTCCCCAGCATAATGGCAGAGCCAACAGGGGCTGAGGGAGAGACGTCCTCCGGAGAGGAAATCTTCAAAGTGTCCATGGCCTGTAACAACAGGTTGGGCAAATCCTCTGGGCTAAAAAGCCGCGCTGCAGAGGGGTCATCCGCTCCATCCGAGCGGGGATCTATCTCCTCCAAGGAATCCGCAAAGGATCGTTGGGAGACCTCAGACACGCTGCCCTCATCTACATCGGAGGAGACAAAAGTCCTCCAAGGCCTGGAAATCAACCCGAGGGCGTTTACCTCTGGGAACTCAACCTCTTTATCAGAAGAGGGAGCAGGGGCAGCGTTTTGCATGAGGAAAGCCTGATGCAGCAGCAAAACAAACTCGGGGGAGAAACCCCCCAGACTGTGCACTTCCGCAGCCTGGGCAACAGCCCTAGACGCACTCTCAACCGGCGCTCGCAATAGCGGGGGAGAGACATGCTGCGCATCCAAATGGTGTCCGGCGCGAAACTCCGTGAAGGAGCCACGCGGGAAGAACGGCGCTTAACTTTAGCCGCTTTTGGTGCCGTCGCCCAAATTAAGGGCGTTCATGGCATTAATGTCTCCAACCTCAAGGGCGGCCCCGAAGAAGCCGTCCGAGCCGCGTGGGCCGGCCAAGATGGCGGAGGCGAGGAGCGGGGGATGGGCGTTTATGGCGGGAAAAAACCGCCACGCCGGAGGAACGACCGGGACATTCATCGGTCACTAAACTATCACCCATCAAGGGCGAATCAGGTTGTAAAACCCCCGCATCCCCTCTAGAAGCGCTCCAGCGATCCGGGGAGCGACCCTTTGCGCCCTCGCCCTCCGACGCCATTGCACGAGGAGAAGAATCGGGGAACCCCCTGCCCGCTATAAAAAGGTAAATTACCTGCTTGCCGCTCCGAGCTGTAACGAACTGGTGTCCCAGTGAGTAGCTGCAATGAACGTTTAAAGAAACGTCGAATTAAACGCCTTTAAAGACGTTTAAAAATATATATTTTTTTTTTTTTTTTTTTTAAACGGAGCCAGCGGGAGGGGGGGAGAAAAGGAGGGACCTGGCACCACCAGGTTTGGCACTTGCTCAAAAGAGCCCTCAACCCCAGGCCTCAACAAAACCTAAGGATTAGGCTTGGAGGCCTAGCCAGAGCTGCTGCTGTGTGTGACCACCACCTGCTGAGATAGAGAACATACTGAGGAGTTTCCGGCAGCACATGACCACATATAGGGAGGCAAAAGTTTGCTCTCTATCTCCACCTGCTGGTAGATGGACACAACCCACCAGTCTATGGATTGATCAGCTTGATGATATGGAATCTCTCTCTCGAGTCGCTGGGCCCTTTAGCTGAGCTGTGTGCTGTACTCCACTGCTAAAGAGCACACGGCAATCCACAAGGTCAGACCATTATACTTTATTGTAATCCCTTGGTGTCAACTGCTCTCCAAAGGTAGTTCCCACCACAGCATTTCTCAAGAAATACAGCAGTTCAACAGCATATTCAAAACAAAAAACAACAAAAGGTTCCAAAATCTCAGCAGTTCATATAAAGCAGTTATGCAAAGCAATTCTTCAAACAAAGTAGCTAAAAAAGTGTTCAAACTCCCAGCAGTTCATGTATAGCAGTTATGCAAAGTAATTCTCCAAACACAGTAGATCAAAAAGGGTTCAAACTCCCCAGCACCTCATGTAAGCAGTTATGCAAAACAATTCCCCAAACACAGCAGTTCCAAAAGGGTTCAAACTCCCAGCAGTTCATGTACAGCAGTTATGCCCAAAACCACCACTCCTCCTCTCTCCCTTTCAAAAGAAATCAACCTAGGGAGAGTGGCAAGGGTCCCTCTCCATCCAGGCCAACATTATACCCTGACCACCACCCGCATAACCCTTCCATGGTTTACCTGTTCTCTCAGCTCCCCTCATGGGATAGACACCTTTTCCCTTCTTCTACCAGGCTCTCCTCCCAAGCAGCCCTCTGCTGTTTCACCGCCTTTCCTTCCACTTTAGTCAGAGCAGCAATCTCCATCGGCTCCTCTTGCTCTAGTTCCTCCCCCTTTTCTTCCACTTGCCAGTCCATAGGTTCCGCCCCACACCCCATTGCTCAGCTGCTCTTCATTTGCTTGACTGGGGAGGTTCAGAACTCCTTCCCTCATCCTGGCTCTCTGGGACAAGTTTTTCCAACTCCCTTCTATTGCTCTTCTCCTGACCTCCTCTGGGGGCTGTTAGGGATTGAAGTCCCTGTTTCTACCATGGGACCTACTCAGGAGCTGCTGCACTTATGCGGAGTCTTTCCTGCAGAGGAGCAGTCTTAAACCATGCATATAAGCGAATCTTGCACTTATCAGTGGTGCAGTAAACCGAAGTTTGTCCCCATAGAAATTGATGGGGCCAAAAACGAGACTGAAGTATGGCATGCAGTTAAACAGAGCATGCGCTTATCCGACGTGTACTGTGGAGGAGTGGCCTAGTGGTTAGGGTGGTGGACTTTGGTCCTAGGGAACTGAGTTCAATTCCCTGCACAGGCAGCTCCTTGTGACTCTGGGCAAGTCACTTAACCCTCCATTGCCCGCCGCATTGAGCCTGCCATGAGTGGGAAAGTGCGGGGTACAAATGTAAATTTAAAAAAAAAATGTATCATGCATATTCATTAGGGATATCCTGAAACCCTGACCTGTTGGCTGTCTTTGAGGGCTGGAAGTGGGAACCACTGACATATACATATATAGCACATAAAAGTTGTCAGACAGGGACAAACTAAAGGTCCATCAAGCCCAGTATCCTGTTTCCAACAGCAGTCAATCCAGGTCACAAGTACCTAGTAGGATCCCAAAAGAGTAAAATCGATTCCATGCTGCTTATCCTGCTTTTATCACATTCTCTGGCAAAGAATTCCAAAGCTTAATTGCATGTTGAGTGAAGAAATATTTTATCCAATTTGTTTTAAATGTACTACTTAGTAGTTTCACACTCCTACTTAACAAGATCTTCTTGCTTTGGCTTACTGATGAATTAAAGCATACTGCATCAGGAACAGCTGAACCACCTCTGCTCACACCCTGTGTGGGGGAGCACAAGTAAGTCCATAGCTGTCAGCTGCTCCTTCCGAAGCTAGGGGAAGGGGCTGAACAGCAGAAGGAAGGGACAGTATTCATTCTATGTCCTTGTTAGAACAAGCACAGTTTTTACTGCAGGATGACAATTTCTGAAGATCAGGTTATGATAAGGTCATGGTATAAGATCCTAGGTTTGATTAGGGGGAGGGATATAAACTCAGGAGCAACATCAGAAAACATTTTTTTCTTAGAAAGGATAGAGGAAATATGGAGTGACCTCCCACTAGAAGTAGTGGAAACAAAAACAGTAGCAGATTTCAAGAAAAGCCTGGAAGGAATCTATGAAGAATGATGAGAAACGCCAGAGATCAATTAGACACCAACTATATGGTCTTGCCATCAGGGCAGGATTAATGTACAGGCAAACTAGGCATATGCCTAGTGCCCAAAGTCAAGAAGCAGTAATGGGGATATCTGGGGCCAGGGTAAGATTCCCAAAAAGCAGGAAGATCAGTGACCAGCAGAGCTTTAAATCTCATTAATCTGCCTATCATCTGCATTCCAAGCAGTAGAGATGCACTACTTTCCCCTTCCCCTCTCCTGAACCCCTCCATATGACTGGTCCCTCTTCAGGGCCCCTGAATCCACATCTTTCATCTTGCCTGATTCTAGCCCCTTCCTTACCCTTGAATAGGCCTCTGTTTACTCCCCCCTCCTCCCCAAGCTTATTTCTTCAAAGTAGATTTGGGAAGCTGTAATGGTTGGCCCCGAGTATGGCAGCAGGTTGTGAATGTGTGCAAGGATTAAATCAATGAACACAAGATACACAGACACCCTTCCTACTTCTGGATTACAGGTGAGAGCCTGGGCCTATGAGCATATACTCGCTCTATGCCTGTGCCCACTTGTAACTTGCTGCTACTGTGCTACTTAGTTCCAGCCTCTGCAGCTTCCTACAAGCCACTTCAGGAGAGGTGATCTGGAAAGATGCAGCCTTGGTGAAGGAGAGACAGAGCATGAATGGAGATCTTAAGTGGGAAGGGGTATAGAAAGTACAAATGGAGGACCACACATTTATATTTGCCTAGGGCCCAATATATTATTAACATAGTAACATAGCAGAAAAAGACCTGCATGGTCCATCCAGTCTGCCCAACAAGATAAACTCATATGTGCTACTTTTTGTGTATACCTTACCTTGATTTGTATCTGTCATTTTCTGGGCACAGACCATATAAGTCTGCCCAGCACTATCCCCGCCTCCCAACCACCAGCCCCGCCTCCCACCACCGGTTCTGCCACCCAATCTCAGCTAAGCTTCTGAGGATCCATTCCCTCAGAACAGGATTCCTTTATGTTTATCCCATGCATGTTTGAATTCCGTTACCGTTTTCCTCTCAACCACTTCCCGTGGGAGAGCATTCCAAGCATCCACCACTCTCTCCGTGAAAAAATACTTCCTGACATTTTTCTTGAGTCTGACCCCCTTCAATCTCATATCATGCCCTCTAGTTCTACCGCCTTCCCATCTCCGGAAAAGGTTTGTTTGCGGGTTAATACCTTTCAGATATTTGAACGTCTGTATCATATCACCCCTGTTTCTCCCAGCTTTGTTTACAGTCCATATCTGCTGCCATATTCTGTCTTGAGGAAAAAGGCTAAATATATACCATAGACTCTATATAAGGTTCTCAAGGATTAGAGCCTAGGTGGGGGGGGGGGGGGGGATTTCTCTTACATATTACTGTACACTGTAGACCTAATTAGATTCACTTATATCGCAATATCCAAGTTGTAAGGGGTCTACAATGTATTTGCTGATAGATTAAGCATAGGCAATTTAACACGAGTCCCCAGGTTCAATGCACCCCAAAACTATGAAAGTTAGAAAAAAGCAGGATGGGATGAGGGTCAACAATTCTATACATGTTGTTTCTTATATGCTTTCTATAAGCACTTGCAAAAACATTGTGAAATGAGCCTTAGGTCTGATCTAGTGGTCAGTAGATAAAGCTGTTGAAAAAAAAAGAAAAAAAAAGCCCTAGCCAACACACAGGTCACAGTCACCTCAATATGCTTTGCCTTGAAGACAATTCCATGTGCTCCTTCACCAATCTGGCCCAAGATACTGTACTGGTCCATGAAGGATGAACCATCAGACACAGGTGATGCTGCCAGTCCACTAAGAGTATGGAAAGAACAACCACATGTTATTCATTACCCCACACTAGGGAAAAAAAAGAAAGGTTCTTCCTGTCACAATCCACTGATCCCATTCAGCCTTCTGATACAAGTTAACTTATCAGTGACAGGACTTGTATCCTTTTATCACTCTCTTGAGACAGTCCCTTGAAACCTTGCATGGTTTCGCTGCATGAACTCCGGTATCAGTTTTAACCCCAGCTACTCTGCAAACCTAAACTCCCTCCCTCCTGTTTATGACAGGATTACAGCTGAGAGCGTTATTTTAAGTGCTAAACAGATGGAGGAGAAATGGCTGGCGTCATCTAAACAGATTTAAAAGGGGCAGAAGCAAAACCTTAGCGAGGATTCCAGTTAACTCCATCACTGCACACGCATTTACCTGCACTCACACGCCGAGCACCCCCTTCGCACTCATTCAAGGACCAAGAAGCCTCTCCCTCCCGCCGTCCAGCATCTCCTTTTCAATCTCAGAACCCCTGCGCCCACGTCCCTATCAACAATTTGAGCTCACCAGGCGGCAGCAATTCAGTCTGGTTGCCTAACAACGGTGGCCACGCTTTCCTCCTTGAGTCTCGACCCCTCTGATGCGACTTCCTGTTTTCCCGTCAGAGAGGGTGGGAAGTCGAAGAAGGGCGCCGGACCCGCTGGGAAATCCCCAGCTGATTTAACGACAGAACACGGCATGAGTCTATCTGGACCATTGTGTGGGCTGAAGTCAGTGGGCGGAGCTTGCCGTCTTATTGGTCACAGCGAAACGTTCGCAGCCGCGACTGAAAACTATAGCAAACTTGTGCGGTTTCTATTGTTTTATTAAACGTCCTTGGTTTTGCATTCTTTATGTTAGGAGTGGGTGGGGGTGCTTGGGGAGTTTGCGAGGGGTCTGTGAAGGGGGGGGGGGGAGGGTTATATTCAAAATGTATTTGTTAGTGCTCGGTGCTCCTACTGCGCTTGTGTTATTTGCAATGTTGTGCGGCTTTCACCTTTATATTTGCTTATGATGACAATAAAGATATTTCTGTATAAAACCAATTCAAACGCATATGTGTTGTCTTTTTTTTATTTGACAGCTTTTTAATTTATTTGAAAGCTTACCATTTGTACATATATACCATGAAATAAAATTGGAAATCACTGTGGGGCTCTTTTTCTAAGCTGTGGTAAAGTTAACGAGCGGGTAGCAGGTGCCAGATCGACACTACCGCCCAGGTAGCATGGGCACCCAGCAGTAATTTTGAAGTTGGTGCAAGTTGTTTCCCGTGGCAGAAAATATTCTTCTATTATCTACCATTGGGGGGGGGGGGGGGGGGGGGGGGGGGGGGGGGGGGGGGGGGGGGGGGGGGAGAGGGTTCCCAGTGGTAATCAGCACTGCGGCCACGTTAGTGGTAGTGGTGCCGATTTTGCACGTGCTACCCGCAAGGTTGCCCTAGAGCGTGGCTTAGTAAAAGGGCCCCTAAATGGGCTATAAGCCCCTAATGCAGTTCATTGGTTTCCTTATATTTTTTTTCTTGTGATGACTAATACTGTGCCAAAACTGAAAACTCTTATCTTTTTTTTCTTGTGAGTAATAGAAGGTGCTCAATGTGAACACTATTCGCCCTAAAAGGTTGTTTTTTGGCTGTATATGAGGAATTGTGATATTGCTTAACTAAGTGTGTGTTTTTGTTCCTAGTCATGCATCCAAAGGCCACATAATCCTTTGAAGAAAGTCAGTTAATTGTTTAACTTATTAGTGGAACATAATGTGGTAATACTAGAGCCCAGCTAAGGAACAGGTTATTTTGAGTTAATCTTCACTGGACCAAACATTCTTTCCTTGTGCCATCACCATCCAGTTGGATAGAAAGTGCCTTCAAAGGTGGAGGATAAATGTTGTGGGGTTTTTTTTTTTTAATGGGCAGTGGCAGCATTGCCATATGGCAGCTGCTAGTATGGCTTAATAAACAAGGGGGTAAATTTTTATTTCCTTATTTCCATCTTCCAAAATTCTAGATGGCAGATATACAGATCAGTAGGACCCAAAGCAGTCCAAAACAAGTAAAATCAGAAACAACATGGACCAATGTGAGAAAGAGGAACCTGAAATTATAGTTATGTAATGCAAGGTTCCACATTAGGAGTCACCGACCGGGAAAAGGGATCTAGGTGTCATCGTGGATGATACGTTGAAACCCTCTGCTCAGTGTGCGGTGGCGCTAAGAAAGCAATAGAATGTTAAGTATTATTAGGAAAGGAATGGAAAACAAAAATGAGGATGTTATAACGCCTTTGCATCGCTCTATGGTGCGACCACACCATGAATATTGTGTTCAATTCTGGTCACCGCATCTCAAAAAAGATATAGTGGAATTAGAAAAGGTACAGAGAAGGGCAACAAAAATGATAAAGGGGATGGGATGACTTCCCCATGAGGAAAGGCTAAAGCAGCAAGGGCTTTTCAGCTTGCAGAAAAGACGGCTGAGAGAGATATAATAGAGGAGTGGAACGGGTAGACGTGAATCGCTTATTTACTCTTTCCAAAAATACTAGGACTAAGGGGCACACAATAAAGCTACAAAGTGGTTAGGGTGGTGGACTTTGGTCCTGAGGAACTGAGTTCAATTCCCCCTTCAGACACAGGCAGCTCCTTGTGACTCTGCACAAGTCACTTAACCCTCCATTGCCCCATATAAGCCACATTGAGCCTGCCATGAGTGGGAAAGCATGGGGTACAAATGTAACAAAAAAATGGACTTGAGGAAAATCCATTACAATAAGCAGCATAAAATGTACTGTTTTGGGATCTTGCCAGGTACTTGTGACCTGGATTTGCCACTGTTGGAAACAGGATGCTGGGCTTGATGGACCTTCGCTCTGTCCCAGTATGGCAATACTTATGTACTTATGCCTAATTGTGCAACCACCCTTAGGTTCACCTTTGGATTTGAAAAGTAATACCATGTACATACTGTATAAGGTCTGGATAAACAAATTAAGACCATAGTAATATAGTAGATGACAGCTGATAAGACCTGTGTGATCCTCCAGTCAAAGATTTAAGCAAATGCCCCAAATATGTAATACTTGGTAGCAATAATGAAATAGTGATGGAATATTCACATAGCAGGCAATCAACAGATTTACTTTCTAGTGAAAATAATTAACTTTTTATGAATGTGACAGCTAATAGTGTGTTTCTTGCATTTAAATCCAAACAGACCAAGGAAGCAGTACATGCAAATCTCTCTCATAAATATTTATTGTGGATATCCTGAAAACCTGACTGGCTGGGGTGCCTCCAGGACCAGGTTTGGGAATCACTGCCCTAAGGAGAGAGTTCCCTTCCCATCTATTCCAGAGCCGCAGTTTGCAATAGGCTTTGTATGTAACTTAGAGCGGCCTAATCAAACGGCGCCGGCGAAATCGATCGCCGACGAACTATTTTGGTGGCGCCGCAACAGCTGGCCAGAACCGTATTATCGAAAAAGATGGCCGGCCAACTTTTGTTTCAATAATACAGTTGGGGCCGGCCAAATGGCACAGATTGCCGGGTTTGAGATGGCCGACTTTGTTTTTCAGCGATAATGGAAACTGGAACCGGCCATCTCAAACCTGGCCAAATCCAAGGCATTTGGCCGTGGGAGGGGCCAGCATTCGTAGTGCACTGGTACTTCTGGATGTTTAGATCTTGCTGATCAGTTATGTTATGACTTACTTGTTCAGGAGTGCTGTATTTTGTGATACTGTTTTGAGAAATGTTCAAGAAAGACTTCATACAAATGAAAAAAGTCCCTGCCGTGCATTTTCCCTTAATAGCCGTCTTTCTCTTGATGGCCGTCTTTCTCTCCAAAAGTGCACTTCTCTTAATGGCCGTCTTTCTCCCTGAACAGGGAAATCAAAAGTTTTTGCACACTGCTTTTTTTTTGCAGTAACAGTGGGATTTGAACCAGCCACTTCTGCATTACAAGACCACTAATGTAACCACTTGGCCACAGCTCTACTTGCTTTTGATTATACCCCTCCAGGTCTCTCTCAGCCACTCACAGACAGCTTAACGCGCTGTGATTGGCTGAGAGAGACCTGAAGGGGTATACCCAAGTAAGTGGAGCTGTGGCCAAGTGGTTACATCATGGCTCTTGTAATGCAGAGATGGCTGGTTCAAATCCCACTCTTATTACTAAAAAAAACTGTGAGCAAAAACTGTTTTGATTTCCCTGTTTGGGGAGAAAGCTGGCCATTAAGAGAAGTGCACTTTCGGAGAGAAAGACGGCCATCAAGGGAAAATGAACGGCAGGGACTTTTTTCATTTGTATGAAGTCTTTCTTGAGCATTTCTCAAAACAGTATCACAAAATACAGCACTCCAGAACAAGTAAGTCATAACATAACTGATCAGCAAGATCCTTTTTTTTTTTACGAGCTGGCCGACTGGCTTCCCCTCCTAGGAAGGAAATGTTTTAAAGTTTTATTTTGGGTGGGAGGGGGTTGGTGACCACTGGAGGAGTATGGGGAGGTCATCCCCGATTCCTTCCGGTGGTCATCTGGTCAGTTTGGGCATCTTTTTGAGACTTGGTCGTGAAAATAAATAGACCAAGTAAAACCGGCCAAATGCTCGTCATCGCCGGTTTTCTTTTTTCCATTATCAGCTGAAGCCGGCCATCTCGTAAGCACGCCCACATCCCGCCTTCACTACCCTGCCGACACGCCCCCTTGAAGTTTAGCCGCCTCCGCGACGGAATGCCGGCGAGTGTATCCAAAAATCGGCTTTCGATTATACTGATTTGGCTGGTTTTAGGAAATGGCCGCCATCTCCCGATTTGTGTCGGAAGATGGCCGGCTATCACTTTCGAAAATAAGCTGGATAGTAACATAGTAAATGACGGCAGATAAAGGACTGAATGGTCCATCCTGTCTGCCCAACAAGATAAACTCATTTTACATGGTATGTGATACTTTATATGTATACCCGAGTTTGATTTGTCCCTGCCTTTCTCAGGGCACAGACCGTAAAAGCACTGTTCCTGTACTCAAAGTTTTGAAGCTAACTTCGAAGCCCCTTAAAATTTATACTCCAGCCCATCCATATCTATGTGTCTGATAAAGGGCATCAAAGCATCTCCTAGACTCCTACATTGAATTCAAATTTAAACATATGCTGTACTTTCCCACACTACTGCCTTTGAATCTGTAAATGCAAGGCCTTTCTATGCCCTCTTGCTTTTATTTTTTTACTATTGTTGCGATTTGGGGGACAAATAATCCTCATTTAACCTATTTGAAATATAATTTCATAAAGCATTTGCTGTGTGAGGCAGGGGCATAGCCAGCCCTCCAATTTTGAGGAAGGGCCAGATGTGGACTGAGGGGGCAACGTATCCCCCACCCCCACGTTAAAAATAATGCCTTTGCTGGTAGGGATATCGAAGCCAGCAATGTAAACACTGCAGTGGGTACTAAAATATCAGTGCACCTACTGGAAAAGTAAACAAACCTAATAACTACAGATTGATCCTACACAGACATTCTATGCTAAAAGAATACCTGATCTGTTTCACACATGCAGAACCTCACCAAGTCTACGTAGACAAAAATTAAATTGAACTCCCAAGAAGCCAGACACTGCACACAATGCAGCAACTAGATAAAGAGAAGCGTTGATTTTTTTGTTCTGTGCAAAATATAAAGAGAGCAGGTGTAAATTTCAAAAAATGGGCATATTCTAATCAAATTTCAAATTAAAGAAACAAAAATAAAACATAACAAAAACAAACAGAAAATAAGGTACTACCTTTTTATTAGATTAACTTAATAGTATAGTAACACTATCCTTTCTTGAGGAAGGAGGTTTTGGCCTCTGAAAGCTAGTCAAAAATGTTTTGAAGTTATTCCAATAAAAAGGTTTCACTATTTTCTATTTTTTAAATTTTTTTATTACCCTCAAGAGTAGATTAACACAGCTACCACACTACTTTATTCTAAATTAAAAATACAATTATTTTTCTCCTTTTGTTGTCTGGCCATTTGGTTTTTCTAATTGTGGTTGGTCCAAGTCCTTGATTTCTGCTTTCCTGTCTTCTCTTAACTCTCTTAATAGGGATTCCTGGCCTTTTGTCATTTTTCAATGTCGTTCAGTCTTCTTCACCTTCTCCACTAAATCCATTTGCAGCATTGATCTTTTCCTTTCAGTTTTCTTCCATTTATTTTTCTGCCTCTCAGTACAGATTTCATTTATTCTTACTATCCAATCTTCAATTTCCCTTTTTTAATACATCTACAACTTTCCATCTCTTTCCCTCACTCAGCTTTCCTATTCCCCTTCCTCTTCCTTTTATTTCACAGTCGTTCACTATCCTCTCCCCCTTCCACTCAGCATCTCCCTTCTTCTCTCTACCCCATTTCCATCCAGTGTCTCTTCTCTCCCCTCCACATCCACCCTCAGCATCTTGTCCCCTTCCATCCTGCATCTGCTTTCTCTTTCTACTCTCTTCCATCCAGAATTTCTTCTCTCTTCCATCCAGCATCCCTATCTCCCTTCCAATTCAAATGGTCTCTCTTCCTTCCATTCAGCATCTCCCCTCTCTATCTTTGCCTCTTCTATCCAAAATATGCCTCCTCTTTCTACCCCTTCTGTTCAGCATTTTTCCTCTCTATCCAGTATCTTGCCTTCTCCACCCCCTTTCCATGCAGCATTTCCCCTCCCTACTCCCCATTCCATCCAGTAGCTTCCTCCTATCGCTCTTTCCACCCTTTCCCTCCAGCATCATTCCTTTTGTCTCCACACTTTCCAACTAGTTCTTCCCCCTCTCCCTCTTGCCTCTTCCAGCCAGTGTCTCTCCTTTTCCAGTTAGCATGTATCCGTTCTTCCCTCTTACATCCAACATCTCCCCTCCCTCCCTCCCCTATCCATGCAGCATCTTCCCCTCTCCAGCCAGTGTTTCCCTCTGTTTCTACCCCCTTCCAGCCAGCATTTACATTCAGTATGTTCTCTCTTTCCACAGTTTCCAGTCAGCGATTCTTCTTTTTTTTTCTTCTTTCCAGTCTCAATCTCTCTCTCTCTATTTTCTAGTAACTTGAAGGTGGCTGTGGCTCCATACCTGGGCAGTGGATGCAGTCTCCAAGGCACAGCTCAGTAAATTGCCCTTTCAAAGATGCCTTCTCTTTGGGAAACATTTGGAGAAGCTGGTGAAGGATCCGGGCAAAGTGATGCCTCAGCAGTTGGCAGAGGACCGCCCGTGGTGTCAGCTCATCTTGGGCCTGGAAAGTCATAGCTTTGAGATGGGGGGGGGGAGATTTTGTCAGCATAGGAGGCTGGGCATTGGCGCCTCTGCCACCAAGAGCATTAAGGGGCAGTCCATTTCCAGGTGTGAGAAGTTCCAAGGACTCTGGGCCTTCCCCTGGGACTGTGTACTTCAGGTGTGTCTTTGTCATTGGGTAGAGAACTAGTTGCTAGCTGTCTCAGCAGCTCACTTAGCAGGCTCAAAGAACACGTAGGCAGTTTTTTCAACCATAACTCCTTGGATTCAAGGGAGTAGGAGCTGGGTCCAGAACGGTTCAGTCTCCTTGTGGACCATTGGGGTTCCCTTGTTGCAATCTGATGGCTTCAAGGTAGAATGCAAAATGTGAGCTGTCTTTCAGCCACAAAAGGGAGGCTGGAATAGATGAGCTGGTACAGTTGGCCTGCAACCCATATATTTATATATGGACTCCCAATCCCCCTTTGGCCTGTGATCAGAGGGCGGCAAGGCATCCCTTGATGGTGATTTCAGTGGCACCGCATTGGCCGTGACACCCATGGTACACAGACCTCCAGCACCTCCTGGAGGGTCCCACTCTTCCTTTGCCAAGGAACTCAGGAACCCTCTGGCTGGATCCCATCTTCATGGAGGATCCAACTCTCTCCTCGCTTATGGCTTGGCAAGTGAGAGAGGCCACGCAAGGGGGAGGCAGAATCCAAGGTCTCCATAGCATACTGGTTTAAATTGGCCATTAAGGTAGCCTACATTGTGATGCACAAGTTTGTTCTAGTGGTGCTGCAAGCTTGCTCAACCCAGGCAACATCTTGGGCGAAAGCTCAGGCCATTCCACCAGGAGATATCTGCCAAGTGGTAACCTGGTCATTGCTACATTCCTTTGTAAAGCATTGTAAGCTAAACATCTGGTCAAACAGGATGCAGCCAGGTAATCATTCAGGGGTCCTTGTCTTTCCCCTACCATTAAGGGACTGCTCGTACATCCCTTTGGTGCAGACTGGTCTAGTGGGACAGTAAGGAAGGTGAAATGAATTCATACCTGTTAATTTCCTTTCCTTGAATACTACTGAATCAGTCTGGGCCCTGCCCTGTTCTGCAGAGGTTTTCCCCATGAAGTAAGTTTTTTTCGTCTGGATCCTATTGTAACCCTGTAGGTTTAGAATAACCCTATTAAAAATAAAAAAAAGTTTTTCGTGTAGTTGTTGTGGGGTAGGGATTGCAAGCAACAGAGAGCTGTTTCAGCGCAGGCATGCATATGTCTGCTGGTTGCCCTTGTAACCAGCGCAAAACATTCTAAAAGCTGCTGTTACTGTACCTGGTGGTTGGGTGGACAGCGCTGTGAAGGAAAGGTGTGTGCCTGTGTGTTGATTGAGAAAAGTACGTTCTAAGTAAAGGCTTGTCTGTGGAAGCAGAGAATTGAGTGATTTAGTTAAAATTTTGAAGCCTGCGGTGTTTTGGCTTCAAGCTGCATGTGTTTGTGCTGTGAGAAATGAGTCAGGTGTGAGGTAATGGGTACATTTGTCATACAGTAGAGACATGTTAACAGTAAAGAAGAGTTTTGTGTGAAGAGCTGAG
Organism: Microcaecilia unicolor; assembly: GCF_901765095.1. Classification (NCBI taxonomy): domain Eukaryota; kingdom Metazoa; phylum Chordata; class Amphibia; order Gymnophiona; family Siphonopidae; genus Microcaecilia; species Microcaecilia unicolor. The sequence continues at coordinate 253,200,928 of NC_044032.1, forward strand.
TTGATTCTCTGAAGGGTTACAGACGGTAAAAGTTTAAGGGCCCTGTTTACTAAGCAGCATTATAGGCGTATTAACATTTTTAACGTGTGTTAACCATGTATGTGCCTACAATATTCCTATAGGCGCTTACATGGTTAGCGCACACGCTAAGTGTAGGCGCACTAAAAACACTAACGCACCTTAGTAAACAGGGTGCTTAGTGCCAGGTGAGTGGATGGATAACTGGGGTTGGTTGGGTAGGCAGGGTCCCTAATTATTCCATTTATTTTTGGGGAAAGACAGATAGGAAAAGTAACTGTATCTTTTTTTTTAAATGTCATTTACACAGGCCTAGTCAGAGTTTAGGATTAATTTAGGTATCAGAAGTTCAGTCCTGTGGCGTCAAAGATTTTTGAAGCCGGCCAACGTATCCTGCTATAAAGAACTGGACTGGGACTAAATAATGAGGTATTTGGGCCAGTAGAGAGAGGAGAAAAATGCGGGGGGGGGGGGGGGGGGGGGAACGACGACACATATTTACCTGTTTGAGATCCTGCATCCAAGATTCTTTATGTTCTGAAAGATAGAAGGGACAACAAAGAGTCAAGCGCTTGATGAGAGCTAAATTAGCCAAATAAATGAAAATGAAGGATATAAAAATATAATTTTTAAACTGTATGTACTTATCTGAAAGTTATGATGAGGTCTAATGGTCTTGAACCCTGTAATAAGAAAAATAGAAATACAATTCCTTTTGACAATTTGAAATGATTCAGCAATTTAAACTTTAATTATATATGAGAGCAATAAATGTTACCTATTTAAGGGCCCTGTTTACTAAGGCATGCTAGCATTTTTAGCATGTGCTAATGCCAGAGATACCCATATATTCCTATGGGTGTCTCTAGTATTAGCATGCACTAAAAATGTTAGCGTGCCTACAGCGTGGCTTAGTAAACAGGGCCCTTAATATTTAATTCCCTGGTGGGTGTCAAATTTGTCCAGTTACCCTTACCCCCTTTGGTCACGACTCTTTAACATCAGTTGCTGTTGAATGATGTAATACCAGAAGCTGCCACCAGGGGGGTGGGGGGGGGGGGTTACACTATACTGCTTGGTAAAGCAATACTAAAGAATTCCAGCAGACACCTGCTCTGCTGGAAAAGTTCAGATTCTCTATCTCCATCTGCTGAGCAGGAATGGACACAGCCATCGGTGTGGATTAGGCTAGTAAAATTCAAGGAAAGGAAACTAACAGGTATGAATAAATTTCACCATTCATTTTATTTAGAGTTCTAAGGGTTTGGTTTACTAAAGCACTTTTTCTCCCCTCATTTTGTGACAATGGTTAGGCCTTAAATCTCTCTCTGATTTGCCTTGTTGACCTGCTCTTAAATTTGCTGCTGTTGAGTTCTTTGCAGGCAGTGAAATACACTGGTTCAATAAAAAGATAAGAATTTCCCAAGAATGTTACTGTATAAGAGCTTTTCAGGCATCATGGTTGATTTCCTAGGTGCCAATATTTCATCTTTGCTCATAAAAAGCAGCTGAATTCAGTTTTATCTTAATATCTTTTAAGTTCTTTGCCATTTCTAATTTTCACAACAGGTTTCTCAAGAATTCCTGAGTGCGCGTTGTTTCCAACAGTAAGTGATATCAAGATGAATTGTTGGTTAGAAATGCCAAGGTGTCGGTGGAAGGCACTAAATTGAGGAAACAATGCTTACTTTGGTTCACAACATCTTTCTCCATCAGCATACTGGGAAGTTCCACTAGAAGAAGGAAGGGACCTATTCCATTGGAACATTGAGAATTCCAGACATAGTTGTTTCCAGCACACACAACCCCCCCCCCACCCCCCTCACTCCCGCACCCACCTACACGTGCACTTACACTCACCAGAGAGCTGCAATGAGGAATACCTCTTTGAGGCAGGAAAGAACCTGACTTTTTCCTGCCTGCTGCCGCTGCTCTGGGCCAATACTACCACTTCTTATAAATGCCCACCGAGACTTCTTGCGGCAGCATCACAAGATTACCACTTGAAGTCTCAGTGGCCATTTTGAAGAGGTGGAGCACCGGCCAGAGAGCAGCGACAGTGGGCAGGAAAGATAGGGTTCTTTCCTGTCCCCAAAGAGGCCACTAGACCATCAGGGAGTGTTAAGGTACACCCCGGGAGGGCTCACTGAGGCTCGGTGAAGCCAGCCAGCCAGATCCTGCACAGCTGGGGAATTCTGTGTGAATTCTGCACTGCCCAAAATATAGAACAGGAAAAGTTCTCTACGATGACGAATCACAGAAGGCAAAAGTAGAGACTAATAGACGATTCACCACTGGAGACGTGAGTCCAACAGTCTTTATTATATCAAAGATAACGACCCGACACAGGCCGTATTTCGACGCTAAAAAAGCGTCTGCATCAGGGGTCAATAAATACACCAAGTAGTGAATGCAAAACGAGGAGTCCTACTTGTATGTGTGTTGTCAACTCACTAAACACATAGCACTAAACAGAAAATGCTGGACACAAACTAATGACTTTTGCTCTGATAGTTTGTGTCCAGCATTTTCTGTTTAGTGCTATGTGTTTAGTGAGTTGACAACACACATACAAGTAGGACTCCTCGTTTTGCATTCACTACTTGGTGTATTTATTGACCCCTGATGCAGACACTTTTTTAGCGTCGAAACACGGCCTGTGTCGGGTCGTTATTTTTGATATAATAAAGACTGTTGGACTCACGTCTCCAATGGTGAATCGTCTATTAGTCTCTACTTTTGCCTTCTGTGAATTCTGCACTGCACACTCACACAGAATTCCAACAGGAGTAATAAATATACAAGATAGAAATGTGCATGCAATGAGTCTCCATCAAAGGCAAATCTATCTCATGCATATTCAGTGTGGTAATCCTGAAAACCCAATTGGCTAGGTGTTCCTCCAGGAGAGGGTTTAGAAGCACTGCTAGGCAATTTCAAAATAAAGTAGCATTTCCCATTTGTGTAAATGGACCATGGGACCCTTTACAACATGCTCATGAAGTAAACCCAAAACACAATGTAAACTAATTGGAAAGGGCCACGGAAGCACTTAATTTAGAATGAGAAGTCCTTTTCATGCAACATGTCTTCAACATTTAGCAAATATAAAAGTGCTATTTCAGCGTTTATCTAGACAAGCTATAATGGCCGGCTTAAAATCATAAGCCAAACATTTAAAAGGAAGCTGAATTGGTATTTAAAAATCATTTGTTTAAAAATCATGTGTTTTTGCTATCTGAATTTAATACTCATTGTCCTTCTTTTCTAGGATGCCCTATGGAACATTGTGATGGGCTAGGACAGATATCCTTGGAATTTTAACCCCCCCCCCCCCCCCCAAAAAAAAAAAAAAAATAAAAACAATCCTGTTGGCCTTTCTCAGATGAGCGCATCCCTTGGGAGGTGTGGACCATCAAGGTCAATGTGGTAACCTTGGCCAGTGAGCAAGAGCAGCAGCTATGCTGGGAAAAGGTGGGGGAGAAACTTGGTGATTAGAACAATGTGGAAGTGATGAATAAGCAAAACTACTGTTTCACAAACCCTCTTGATTTCAATTGTTCTTCCTATTACAAAGCCTTCAATGTAAAAACCTTCTCTTCCAGTGCTGCAACTGTTAGTACAGGTTGAGCCTCTCTTCAGCTTTTTTAACCTGGACAAAAATATCTCTGAAAGCTACTGTTTTTTGCAGTTTTTCTCTCACATTATTGCCTGGAGGAACATGGCAGTTATTTAATGCCATCTCTCTGAACCTGTGTTGCTCAGATTCCAGTCCCGCTGTAGATAACTGGGTTGTTGTTCTCTCTTCAGAGCTGAATAAAACTGAGGTAATTGCCTGGCTCTGGCTAGACTGTTGTGGGCTTTGGCATGGCAGATCTGTGTTGGGAACCCCTGTCCAGCAGAGCCATTTGGGTGTGCTATAAGAGCAGTGTGCTCAGGTCTATGGAGAGAGGGAAGTCTGCTGTAAGTTAACTGGGGCTGAGGGTGTATCTCAGAGAAGATACTCCTCCAGCACAGCCCACTACAAGAAAAAAAGGGAGTAAAGACAAAAACAAGTCAATAAATGATGACCATTATAATTGGGTGCTTTCTCGTGTATTCCATATGTAAAGTAATTTGCACATATGATGATGAATTGTTAGTGTTGCTTAAACAAGAGAACAGCAACTGTATCCAGAGACATCAAGCATTTTGTACTGCTTGTCTCAGGAATAGTGGATTTTTCCCTACGTCCATTTAATAACATTCTATGGCATTTTCCTTCAGGAAGCCATCCAAACCTTTCTTAAACTATCCCAAAGGTTAAGACTTGCCACCAGGGGTGGCCCTCAGGGCCTCTGAGGGGGGGGGGGGCAAGATCCCCCAGGCCTGGCCTCCAAGGGGGGCCCCCGCACCAGCAAGGCTTCCGGAGGCAGGCAGAAGGTTCTGCTCCCTTGATCTGTCTCTCTCCTGATCCTGTGTGTCGGGATTCTGGTGACTGCATTAATACAATAAGCTGGGTCCCAGCACATAGCAGCAGAAGAGTGACAAATCAAGGAAGGAGTAGATGCAGGAAGGTAAAGAGTGGGGGGCAACGGGGGACAACCTGAATGGAGGGGGCAGGGGCAGCCTGAGTGGAGGGATGGAGGCAGGGGTGCCTGTGGTCTGAGTGGGGGGGGGGGGGTGGCAAATGTGGCAGCCCTGTCCCAGGCTTGGCTCTGTCTCTTGGCAGTCCTGGTGGCCCTATAATGAGGCCAACCAAAGCGGCAGGCTCAGGTGGCACTGTACAGGGAGTGGCACTATACAGGGAGCCAGCCAGCCTAACTGCTAGTTAGATATCTCTGCTGCACTTCTCCTGCATCTTATATTTCCTTCTATTCCATGCCCACACCCGTGCCCACGCCCCCCCCCCCCAAGGCCAGCATCTTCCCCATTTGTTCCTTAACTTCCTTTCCCCCCCGAGTCTTTTAATTTGTTCCAAAAGTTGCCAGGTGGCAGCAGCAATTCACACATGCTGCCCTACCACTGGCCCGCCCTCTCTGATGTAACTTCCTGTTTGTGCTGGGGCAGGCTGCAGTAGAGAGAATATGTCGGGCTGGCGCTAGGTCAGCATGTGTGAATCACTACCTCTGCCCAACAATGTTTGGAACAAATTAAAGGTAGAATCGGGGAAAGGGGGTTGAGGAACAAAGGGGAGAGATGTTGCCCTGCTGGGTGGGGAAAGTGAGTGTGAGTGATGGTGGGGTGAAAGGGAGAGAGGTTGGACTCGGGGCAGGGAGTGGGGAAAGGAAGAGATATTAGAGAGGGAAGGAGAGAAAGATGGACTTGAGGGGGGGGGGAGGGAGAGATGTTAGATTTGTGGGAGGGAGTGGGAGAAGGATAGGGAGGGGTGGGACGGAAGAGGGAGAGGGGAGAGATGAACTTGGGGGAGGGCAGAGGGGGTTGGAGAGGGACGGAGAGATGGGTAGAATGGAAAAAGAAAGAGAGAGAAAGAGATGGGGAGGGTAGAGGGGGCCAAAGGGGGAAAGGAAGATATGGATTCAGGGGGAGGATGGAAGGGGCAAAATGGAAAAAGGGAGAAATAGGGAGTGCGAAGGGGGCAAAATAGGGAGAGGGAGAAATGGACTTGGGCAGGGGGCCAAATAGGGAAGAGGAAGAGATAGACTCAGGGCAGGGGGCAAAATGGAGAGGAGAGATGGACTTGGGGCAGAGGTAAAAATGGGGAGAGGGAGAGATGGACAGGGCAGAGGGCAAAATGAGGAGAGGAAAAGATGGATAGGGCATGGGTCAGAGGGAAAGATGGACTCAGGGAGAGCAGAGGAGGGGAAGAAGAGATAAACAGGGAAAGGCAGAGGGGAGATGGACTTGGGGGCAGAAGGGGGGGAAAGAGAGAGAATGTCAGATAGGGGACAGAAGGAAGGGAAAGAGATGTCAGGGTGGAAGGAAGGGAAGGAGAGATGTCAACCCAGGGGGCAGAAGGGAGGGGGGATGTCATCAGGGTGGAAGGGAGAGATGTCAGACTTGGAGAGGGGAGGCAGGTGGGAGGGAGGGAGCAAGATATGATGAACAGACTGCAGGAGCATGCTTGGCCTATTATCTGGCCAGAAACCAGTAGGCAGAGCTTGTCACCCTATCAATTATATTGTTTTGGATGTACCAAGATGGCGGCAGTTACAATGGGGAGAATGAAAACCTCCTTGGGTGCACCGGTTTCAACTTTGTGATGTCATGCTGTCTCCTGTTCATCTAACCTCCTTGGGATGGAGATGCTAGGAATGGTAGATCCATGTGGGAGAGGCCATGGTAGGGTTGTCAAGGAGATGAGTGAAAGGAAGACAGTGAGTACAGAGGATAGAAGTGTGGTAATGGATAACAGTTGAAATTTAATAGGGAATAGGAGGATGGGAAATGTGAGAGATAGGGGATGAGAGAAGGAGATAGAAAGTTGATAAGTTAATGAAAAGTGAAAAGAAATAGAGCAAGAGGGTGAAATGTGAGTAGACAAGCAGAAAAGGAAAAAAATGGAGGAGAGAAGTTAAAAAGAAAGATCAATATGTTAGAGACAGGTGTAATGAGGGAATGTAACAAGACAGGAGGAGAGAGGAGAAATAACAAATGGGCAGTGGCCACTAGAAACAGATTTATCAGAAGACAGAAAAGCAGAAAAGAGAAACTGGAACCAATATGATGGAAAAATAAAAGGCCCAGACAAACAAAGGTAGAAAAAAATGTTTTATTTTGAATTTATTAACTGAAATATGTTAGCTTTGGGAAATGTGCATCAGAGATGTTTATATATTGTGTTCAGTACAAAAGAAAATGTATTTGTTTATGTTTCTCTAGTATCGCAGTATATGCTGAGCTTAACTTCTTGGGGTTCCCAGTTCAATTTTTGTCTTCATATTTCTATCTCTATTTTGGGATCCCTTGTTCTGTATTTGGTGAGGGTCTGTCTGTGTTTTGTGTGTGACTGAGATGTGATATTTGTGTACATATGGTTTCTGTGTTGAGATCTGTAGCAGTCCCACTTGTTCTGTTTTACTGGTACAGATGTTTTGGTGTTTTAGGGTCTAATGTAATATTTGTAGTGCTGCCTATTCATAGGTTGCTCCTGGAGGAATGCTGTGCCACTGCGCAATGCAGAATTTGTGCAGAATTCTGTAATTGCCTTGCAGAATTCTGTACAGGGAACAGAAGGGAACAAAATATTTGTCATGTTTCTGATCCCCCTTCTCCTTGTGGCACACACCCACAGACTGCTCATAAAAATCCTCCTCCCCTTCCAGGTCATTTGGCATAAGAAAGAAACAAGCACCTGCACATCAGACCACGTCCTCCTCCTCCTCTGCTGGCCTGGGCTCAACTGCTATACAGAATCTGGCATGGTTAAAATAAGCAGTGGGCCCAGGCTAGCAGAGGAGGAGGAGGAAGAGAACTGATGTGCAGCAGCTTATTTCTTCCTTGCAGCCACTTATTTCTTCTTTATGCTACATTATCTATGAGGAAAACATGGTAATGCAGAGGCAAGGACAAAAAGAATACAGAGAGAGGTAGGGGTTGGGGCTAAGGGGAGAGAAAGAACTAGGAGGCAGAAAAAGCTGGAGGAAGGGAAGAGAAGGGGTTTGATCTAAATCAGGGTGGGGAGGGTGGAACCTGAAACTAAGCTGGCATGAGAGAGAATTGGGCAGGGTAGAACCTGGAGGGTGATATTACTCGTGAGAGAAGAAGCTGGGGAAGTGGTTAGGCCTTATCATTTGGAGAAATTCTGCACAAAAAATTTACAAAGATGCAGAATTTTAAAATAGTGTGCACAGAATTTCCAACATTTTTGTGTGGAATTTTTCATTTTGCGCCAAATTTCCCCAGGAGTAATAGGAAGAGTTCTCGCTGTTTGAATCATAGCATTAGTGCTACTGTTGTATAACATGTTTGCAAAATGTATGTTGAGTAGATTTTCTTTAGGTTTTGAATTTCACAATGTGCCTGGTAGAGAGATTTATGTTACTACTAGTAAAAAAGGCCCGTTTCTGTTTTAAAGGAAACGGGCGCTAGCAAGGTTTTCCTCGGAGTGTGTATGTTTGAGAGAGAGAGTGTGTGTGAGAGTGACTGTGTGAGAGAGAGTGAATGTGCGAGTGTGTGTGTGTGTGTGAGACAGAGAGAGAGTGAGACTGGGTGCGCGTGTGTGTGTGAGAATGAGAGTTTGTGCCAGGGTCCCCCCTCCCTCCCAGTTCTTGGGTCATCGTCCATCTCCGGGTCTGTCTACCAGTTGCAGGGGGGTCCCCCCTCCCTTCCTTCCTCCCTTTTTCCCAGTTGCAGGGTCCTCCCTTTTTCCCAGTTGCAGGGTCCCCCCTCCCTCCCTCCCAGTTGCAGGGTCTATCTGTCTCCCCCTCCTTTTGTCCTCCACATTTAGAAGGCACTGTCTATCCAGTTGAAACAGCTTTAGACTTGTTTCAGATGGAACAACAATTTAAAAACGACAATGTGAAGCAGCAGCTCCTAGGTTTGCTTGTTTTGAGTGTATACCAATGACGGCTGCATAGGGGAGTAGAAACAGAGATTAACCGATGAGCTTCCTTGCTTACCGTAGACTTGCTTTGCTGACTTTCACTCCCTTCTATTAAACGTCCTGCAACATCTCATAGGTTTGTTTGCTTGGTTTTGAGTGAACGGGGATGACGGCTGCGCTGGAGTCGGTCCCGCTGCTCTCCCCCCTCTTCCAAGTCAGCACTGGTCCCTGACCCCCACCCTGAGCCCTCACCCGCCTCCTCCACATTGGACACTCACCGGAGCCGCTCGTTCAGACTGTCGGAGAGGATGAAGAGGAGGGCGGCGGTGGTTTTTTGAGGGCAGTTAGTGTGCGCGGGTGGTTCGGGAGGTTGGTAGCCAGTCTCGAGTGATTCCTAGGGTCGCTGTTTGCTGCTGGCTCGGTCGCAGTTTGTTGCTGGGCGTTGGGCTGCTGACTTCCTACTCCTTCCCACTGCCTGGGTCGCTGTTTGCTGCTGGCTGGGGTGCGGTTTGTTGCTGGGCTTCGGGCTAGTGACTTCACCCGAAGCGCAGCCAATCAGTGGCACTTCGTTGGATTCGATGATGACGTCAGTGTTATCTACTGCACTTAGCAGACCACCTCCTAGGGACCCACGGTTCCAGGCAGCGTCAGAATGTTGGAGGTGAGAATTATTATATAGGATTGCTCTGATGACATGAGAATCAGAATTATATTGTGACTTCCATAGAGAAATATCCTAGTTTTGATCTGCACTTGTTGAGGGGAGGTTGGACTTTTGTGGATTCAGAGTACGTTTACATTTAACTCATAAGAACTGCTATATTGTGTCAGACCAAAGGTCCCAGAGGATCAAATATGCAGTGTGTCACATGTACAAGCATCACCGATCTAGTGTGCTCTAACTGAAAAAAGGTTGAGAATCATTGTCCTAGAGTCTCTGCAGCATTTAGAAAGCAAAACATGCAGATCCAAGTTTATACCCCGGATGCACCACTTGAAAATCTTAATCATAGTGGTAGTGAATGTCACTCTTTGGGATGAACAACCACTCAAAAGTGGAGGAACACTCAATCCCTACGAGCGTCGTCAAAGAAAGTCCAGAGAGTAAGGTAGGCTGGCTCTTCCAAAGAAAACCAAGGGAGATGCTTGCTCAAAGATGGGGTCTTTATTGAAAATCATAAAACAACTCAAATGACTTGACACAATTCAGTGCTCAAGCGCCTGCCTCAGGAGTCTTATAGTATAGATTGTACAGTGGTGATTCCAAAGTCAAATTCTACCAATACAGATAAAGTTGTCCTTTCAAGCTCGTCTCTTTCTTCTGTCTCTCCGTTTCAGTTTAAATTCAGGTAACGTCTAATAGCTCTAAACAATCTTCTATCCCATGTCTTCTTCAGAGCGGAAGATCGCAAGCTGCCCCTCCCCCTCCACAGCACTGAAATTCAAATAACAGAGAACGCTCACACATATAATACAGGGGTTCTCGACCTAATCCTGGGAACACACACAGCCAGTCAGGCTTTCAGAATATCCACAATGAATATGCATGAGATACATTTGCCTGTGCCGCCTCTGTTGTTTGCAAAACTCTCTCATTCATATTCATTGTGGATATTCAGAAAATCTGACTGGTTGGGTGTGTCCCAAGGTCTGGGTTGAAAACCCCTACTCTGACCTGATGACCTTTTACCATCTGTTGACCCTTCCATATACCCCTTATTTGTTGTTTTGATGGGGAGATTGATGGATTGTCTATGGTATAATTAACTCCAGTTCTGTGGAGTAATGAGTATATTAGGTGGTGCTACAGTCTTTACAGCCCTTTATAGTCTCGATGAAAAAGCCCTTTCTTCATACCTTTGATCAGGCCATTGGATGCCTGGATCTGAGCTGCTAATCATTTCTCTGTGGCTTCTGAAGTTGTGAACAGCAGATTTTCACACAATGCTGCATTTGGAGATGTACTGTTGGGTCATTGGAAGAAAGAAGTGCTGTCCATCTTTTTGAAATGGGGTTTGCGACTACAGATCTACCAATTTTAGGGGGGTTATTAGTTCACAAGACTCCAATTCTGATAGGGGTACCATGCTGCTAGCAACACAGATTTCCTTTTAGGGTCAGGACCTTTGGCAACACAGTGGGTTCAACTCAAAGGAAATGCATAAAAAGATAAGAGATGCATATTGAGGATGGCTGATTACGTGGCCTGAATGCTATGCAGAGGATTGAGACTGCACAATTAGACAACAGAACTGCCCTCTATATATACCGGTAATGCTCTTCTTGTATTTATATGTATGACATCTGTTTTAGTGGTGGGTTGGGGTTTTTTTTTAGCATGACAGAATGTTGAGTATTATTAGAAAAGGGATGGAAAACAAACATGAGGATGTTATAATGCCGTTATATCGCTCCATGGTGTGACTGCACCTGGAGTATTGTGTTCAGTTCTGGTCGCCTCATCTCAAAAAAGATATAAATGAATTGGAGAAGGTGCAGAGAAGGGCGACAAAAATGATAAAAGGGATGGGACGACTACCCTATGAGGAGAGGTTAAGACGGCTAGGACTCTTTAGCCTGGAGAAAAGGCGGCTGAGGGGTGATATGATAGAGGTTTACAAGATAATGAGTGGGGTAGAGCGGACAGATGTGAAGCATTTGTTTACACTTTCTAACAATAATAGAACCAGGGGACACAAGATGAAATTAGAATGTGGTAGGTTTAAAACGAATCGGAGAAAGTTTTTCTTTACTCAGCGCATAGTTAGACTCTGAAACTCATTGCCGGAGAAGGTAGTGATGGCAGCTGGCCTTGCTGCATTTAAAGGGGGTCTGGATAGATTCATGAAGGAAAAGTCCATTGATCTTTATTAAATTTTGGGTTTTTGCCAGGTTCTTGGGGCCTGGATTGGCCACTGTCAGAGACGGACTGCTGGGCTTGATGGACCTTGGGTCTTTTCCCAGCGTGGCGGTGCTTATGTGCTAATTATATTTGAAAGTGATATGAAATAGAACTGTATCAGGTACCAGCATAAAGTTCTTTTTAAAATTAACATGGGCATTAAATATACACTTTTTTTTGGATATTTCATACAGGCTCTCTGTTGTGAAATTAACCTCCAAAGTATGCGTATTAGCAGGGCAGGATTAAAGCAATGCAGTGGCGTTCCTACCCTCGATGACACCCGGGGCGGATCGGCGATGCGCCCCCCCCCCCGGGTGCAGCGCCCCTCCCCCACAAAATGACACCTCCCCCCCCCCCGGCGAAATGACACCCCCCCAGGTGCACGCTGCTGGGGGAGGGGTGCCGCAGCGCGTGCCTGTGGGCTCCGAGTTCACTACGCTAACTTCACTGGTTCACTGCAGCTCCCTCTGCCCTGGAACAGGAAGTAACCTGTTCCGGGGCAGAGGGAGGGAGCTGCAGCAAACCAGCGAAGTTAGCGTAGCAAACTCGGAGCCCACAGGCACGCGCCACAGGACCCCCCAGCGACGTGCACCCGGGGCAGACCGCCCCCACCGTCCCCCCCTTGGTACGCCACTGAAGCAATGTTTCCTGTCAGTCCTGCAGTACTCTTTTGCCAGTCAGGTTTTTAAGATATCCGCAATGAATGTGCAGGAAAGAAATTTGTATATAATGGAGGCAGTGTGCAAACCAATTTCATGCATATTCTTTGTGGATATCCTAAAAAACTGACTGTCAAGGGGGTACTCCAGGACTAACTAGGAAACACTGGCATAGATAAAAGTATAAGCCTAGGATTGAAGTGTTAATAGGTCACCTCTCAGCTATTCTAATTCAATGACTTCTGAGACAGAGTTTTACCCTGGTAAGTCAGATAGAATGGGGGGGGGGGGGGGGGGGGGGAGACCAGAGCCACCACTGCTCGCAGAGGTCTGTCTATCCTCCCCACCCTCTGTGTATTGTCTTCACCTTGGTAGAAAGAGGCAGCAAACAATGCTTCTTACCTGCTGCTTCCTCCTCTGTCAGTTTCCCTTTGCAGTCAGAATCACAATGGAGTTTTAACATTTGTATATATAGTAATGGGGTGCATAACACTTGTTTACTTGGGGACCACCTGTGTGTTAGAAAGATCCCTTAAAACTGCCCTCACTGACTGGGAACAACTCATAGCTCGGATCCATACTGCTCCCAGGATTTCAGGGCTTCCCCAAGAGACTGGCGTTCTCTCTTTAGTCATTTCATTGCTCAGTCTCTTTTCTCCTTTCACTATAGCTGCTCGCACACAGTTCTGTCAACACCAACTTCAGTCTGACACACTTCCTCTACCCGATCCTGGAGGCACACCTCCCTAATCAGGTTTTCAGGATATCCATGTTGAATATGTATGAGATAATTTGCATACAGTGGACTTCCTGAGCTCTTACGCCAAGCCCCCTCCCTACCCATCTTCAAATCCTTGCTCAAAGCCCACCTCTTCAATGTTGCTTTCAGCACCTAACCTTTATACCTTTCAGGAAATCTAGACTGCCCCTATTTGACTGACTGTACATTTGTCCTTTAGATTGTATGCTCCTTTGAGCAGGGACTGTCCTTCTATGTTAAATTGTACAGCGCTGCATAACCCTAGTAGCGCTTTAGAAATGTCAAGTAGTAGTAGTAGTACTGGATGCCTCTTGTATGAAAATGTTTCTCATGCATATTCACTGTGGGTATCTTGACAACCTGACTGGCTGGGTGTGTCTCAAGGACTGGTTTTAGAGCATGTCATCAAAACTGTAAGAGTCCCTGGTTGTAGGACTCAAAATGGGAAGGGAGATCACTATATTCTAAGCCATACAGTATAGCATAGATACATACTACTGAAACATTTTGGATAAGTAAACAGATTTAACAATGTTGTATTGTACAGTTTTGTTTTAGTGTGTTTATTTGTGTCCTTTGAAAGCTCTAAAGCAGGGGTGAGCAACCTCAGTTCTAGAGGGCCACAACCCAGTCAGGTTTTCAAGATTTCCTCAATGAATATGCATGAGATCTATTTACATGCACTGTCTTCATTGTATGCAAATAGGTCTCATACATATTCATTGGGGAAAACCTGACTAGCTTGCAGCTCTCGGTGACTCGGTGACCAAAGTTGTCTACCCCTGCTCTAAAGCTTAAGAATATTTACTTGAAACCAAAGCAGGATTACTTTTTCCAATAGGTCCCTCACATCTTTCAACTTTCTTACTGCTGGGTCACTGGAAGATCATTGGAGCTGAGTTGTATCACCATATTTATGGGCTATGAAAGATGAGTAGCATTTTCTCAGTCACACAAAGACCAACAGTAGCTCACAAGAGCAGCGCCAGGGCTGTCACAAGATGAACCACTGTTTGGGGTGCTGGGCCTAGGAGCAGTGGCGTAGCCACAGGTGGGCTTGGGTGGGCCAAGGCCCACCCATTTATGGCTCAGGCCCACCCAAAAGTAGCACATGTTTAGTGGTAACTGGTGGGAATCCCAAGCTCCGCCAGCTGAATTTTTCCCCCTGATGGTAACAAAAACGCTACTCTCCACGACACCGGCACCTGCGCATGCTCAGTTTTCAGTGCATTCCTGCTGCCAAGGTGGAAAGAAGAGTTTTCCCACCAGCTGAGATTTTTTTTTTTTTTTGGAGGGGGAGAGAACACTTGGTGCCCACCCAATTCTTTCCTATGCCCACCCAAAATCTGTTGTCTGGCTTCGCCCCTGCCTAGGAGGTGCCACTGTGCTTTCTCAAGGGGTAGAGCACTTGAGCATTTACACAACCACTGGAAAGTGGCTGCAGAGGGAGACCCTGGTGGTTAATGAGACCACTTGGCAGGGGTGGGATGGGGTTAGCCTTCCACACATCCAGTCACTCCCACCATTAATTCTGCTTCTGGATTGCCCAGGGTTTTGGTAGTCCTGGCAACAGTCGAAGTTGGCCCTTCATAGAAGTTGGTCCAGGATCCGACAAGAGGGGGACAATGCATTAGTTCTAGTCCTGGTGCAAGAGGTAATGGCGGTGGGGCCGTCAGACAATTGTGATCACGGTGCAATAAAATTTGTCATCACTGGGACAAAGACACTAAAAAATCTATTGCTGTAGCACTTCATTTTCTAAAAGAAGACAATGATAAAATGAGGGATTAGTTAGAAACAACCAAATAGGGGAGCTGAGAGTTACCCCAAAAAGGATACACAAAGTGCAACTCTATAATCTAGGCCAATGGTTCCCAAACCTGGTCCTGGAAGCACCCCAGCCAGCCAGGTTTTCAGGATATCCACAATGAATATGCATGACACTCTATTACCACAACTATAACATCTTACAAAATCTTTATTCCATACTACAAAATCTTTCATTAAAATCTTATAAAACCACGTGATAGTGTTGTTCCCCACACCTGTTAAACATATATCATCAATACACATATCACCATTTACAAGAAAAAACAACTCACACCTTTCCACTCAACGAAGAATCATGATCAAAAGCCCCGCGCTGTTCCAAACAGCGCTCTAAAAATAGCACTGGAACAGCACAGGGCTTTACCGCATCGATGATCAGAGATAATGCATGCAAATTTAAGCAGTGCAATTATCTCTGATCATGGGGTAGAAGTGCGGGCGAATTGTGCCTGAGCATGCACTCAGCACAATCCTTCCGCACTTGTTTGACAGGTCGGGGCTGTCAAAAGCCCAAACCTGTCAAACCCTCATGATCAACAGGGCTGGAGGTCCATGGGACCACCAGGCCATGTCTACCCCTGCCCCGAGCAACGGGGGCTGGAGGTCCAGCGGACCTCTGGTACCCCCAACGATCCCACCCCCCCAGGTTCAGGGAGGGCTGGAGATCCGGTGGGTCTCCAGCCCCCCCAAACCCCCAGAAAATAGTCCAGCAATGTTCTAGTGGCCAAACCCTCTCCCACCCAGCGAGCGACAGTGTGGGGGGGGGGGGCTGGAGGTCCCTTACATGGACTGTAGCCCCGCCCAGCGCATCCCAGGATGCAATGGGCAGGGCTGGGCACCGCCATTTTGTGGCGACGTCAACACAAGGAAGAGGATGGAGGCAGGCTGCGTCCCTCCTCCAACTAAAGGTAGGGGGGCCGGGAGGGGATTGTCCTTTACGCTGGACCACCAGGGACTGGTTGGACAATGCTGGGGGGGAGTTGGGGTGGGCTGGAGGTCCGCCGGACTTCCAGCCCCCCCCCCCCCCCGTTGCTCGCTGGGTGGGAGGGTGGGAGAGGGTTTGGCCACTAGAGCACTGCAGGACCATTTTCTGGGGGTTTTGGAGGGCTGGAGACCCACCAGATCTACAGCCCTCCATGAACCTTGGGGGGGGGATAGTCGAGTGGGACCGGAGGTCCACCGGACCTCCAGCCCCCTGTTGGCAGGTGGCAGGTTTGCTTTGGGGGGGAACGGGGGCCTGCCAGCATGCACCTGCATGCTGGACAGGGCTCACCATTCCTCCCCAATGATCGGCAAACCCTACTGGCGTAGGGTTTGCCGCAGCCAGCAACCCAAATTTTGGCGCGCTGGCTGCTGATCATTGGGGAGGAATACCTAATGTCCTGTTTAGCATGCATTTGCATGCTATTTGCGCAAAGAGCCCTCGAGCGCGTTGTTTCATGCGCTCGAGGGCTCGAATCATGGGACGGTAGCAAACGCCGGTGCTAGTATGGCGCTAACAGCCACTAGCGCCGGCGTTTGCTTTTGATCACCTGGGCCTTAGTACTTATCTTGACAGTCCTGCAACAGATGATTTAAAAACCTGTGTGTTGCTCCGCATTAAACTGACACGATGCAACCATTAAGGGTCCAACAAATACTCCACAATTGATGTGTGCCTCCACTGCATACAAATCTATCTCATGAATATTCATTGTGGGTACCCTCAAAACCTAATTGGCTGGGGTGCCTCCATGACCAGGTTTGGGAACCGCTGATCTAGGTGCCCAAATGTCTAGATATTAGCACTTAGGTGCATATCAGTGTGCATGTACCCATGAAACTGCCAGCAGGGCGGTGCCTAAGAGCTATTCTGCATATACCTGCTTAAGTGTGTGGCATTTATGTGCAAGGACAGGGATCCCGCTTACACACAGAACTTACTGACTACTGTAAAGGCAATGTTTCCCAAGACCGATCCTGGAGTACCCCTTGCCAGTAGATTTTCAGGATATCCACAATGAATATGCATGAACTTGTTTTGCATATACTGCTTCCATTATATGAATATCTCTTCATGCATTCATTGTGGATATCCTGAAAACCTGACTGGCAAGGGGTACTCGAGGACCGGACTTGGGATGTGCATCCCTTCTACAATCAGGCATTTGAACTTAAACCCCCCTTCATACACAAATTTGGAAACAACTTTGGTGGTAATTTTGGGGGGAAAGTTTGAGGAGGTCCTTTGCTCAGGTAAAGAGTTTCACAACTGTAAGATAAGTGTATTTAGGGCAGGATGTGTAAGTTTGCCCCGATAGGGGTTGTTATGGGAAATGGCTGATATGGCTCTTTATCATTTAACAGGGATTGTCGGAGACAATGGCCAGGTGTTATATCGGTACTAAAATCAGTACATTTTGATGTTAAGGGGAAATTTAACAATTTAACAATGCCCATTCTGTTAGAAATAAAACTGTTATTTATGATTTGATTTTGGAAAGAAAATATGATATTTTCTGTATCACTGTATCCTGGCTTTTAAAACAATGTTGCCAGAAAGATTATGGGTGGGAATGGGCCTATATGTCATATAAAAGGGGAGGAGGAGTGAAAATTTTTTATAGGAAAACTTTGGTGTTTAAGTTGGTTCTCAATGAGTCATCTGACTTTGCTGAGATTTTGATTATGGAGAACAAAGATCTTACTCTTTGTCTTTTGTATTGCCCTCCAGGGAAATTACTATCTGATTGCCCCTCTTTTTTAGAACTTATATCATCATTGTCTGAAGATTTTAATAAGGTTTGTATTTTGGGAGATTTTAATATGCCTTTTGATGAATCATTTTATTGCCCCAGCAACCAGAGCCAGTATGGGTTAATATTTTGATTATTTAAACAAGCGGGGGGGGGGGGGGGGGGGGGGGGGGTGACACATCAAGTAGGTCATATGTTGCATTTAGTGTTTTTTTTCTCACTAGTCTCCACTCCAGTGATTCAAGATTTACATTGGTCGGATCATTACCTGATCACTGTTGAATTTTATTTCAGTAGTGGCTCCTATGCTCAGCGTAAAGAGCAATCAGTAGTAATGATTAGACCTAAGTTTGAGCTGGCAGTCCTAAAAAATCTTTGGCATCAGAAATTAGTTTTTACAGATGACGTGGAACAAGTTGATATGATAGATAAATGGACAAACTCATTGATTGAGTCCTATAACGCCCCAGAAAACTGTTTTACTTAAAAAACCTATAGAAGTGAGTTGAGAGAAGTGTGTTGAGGAGTTTGAATAGCTGAACGTGCTTGGAGGAAATCCCAGGAACGTGCTTGGAGGAAATCTCAGGATGTTGAGGAATATGATTTGTATGTATTAAAGCTGGCTGAATATAAAGCATTAAGTTAGGCACGCCCCAGTCCCGCCTTCGCTACACCTCCGACAAGCCCCCAGGAAATTTGGTCGTCCCACCAACGGGAAGCAGTTGGGGACACCCAAAATCGGCTTTCGATTTTGCCGATTTGGGCGAACCTGAGAGAAGGACGCCCATCTCCCAATTTGTGTCGAAAGATGGGCTCCCTTCTCTTTCGAAAATAAGCCTGATGGTGTGTCAATTCTCTTTTCTAAAAATATTCAGGTCACTCTCTTAAATAGTAAGGCTGACACTCAAGGAAGATGGTTAATTGCTCATATAGAAATTTCTTCTCAACCATTATTATGGTTGTGAATGTTTATGCACCTAACTCTGACTCTCCTGAATTTTTCACGTCTCTTTTTCATTCCATTTCTTCTTTTGAAGTGATGCCTATTTGTATTTCTGGTGATTTCAATCTCCCTTTAGATGTTTGGCTAGATAAACACTCTTCAGCACCTAAGATTGAATCTAAAGCTAATTTGACTTTAAGATCATTGGCTTCACAATTCAATCTCATAGACCCCTGGAGAATTGGTCATCCAGATGCCAAGGAATACACTTTTCACTCATTACCAGATAACAGTTTTTCATGTATAGATTATTTTTTACTATCTGCCACTTTATTACCTCAAGCTATGGAAACCTCCATCCATACTAGAGTTATTTCAGATCATTCTCCTATATCCCTCTCTCTTACCTCCATGATCCCTGCCCCACCAAAAGTCCCTGTATGGAGACTCAATACCAAAATTCTCTTTGATGATACAGTTAAATCTCAATTAGAGAATTTCATTACAGAATTTTTTCAATTCAACCCACAATGTTCGATATCTCTCCTTAAATTATGGGAAGCCTTTAAGACAACTCTTAGAGGGGAGCTGATTTCAATATCTGCTTACAAGAGGAAAGAGCAAAGTGCTCTTATCCAAAATATTGAATCTCAGATCAAAGATTGTGAACAAAAACATCTCCTCTCTCCTGATAGCACTGGCGTAGCAAGGGGGGGGGGCGAGAGGGGCGGTCCGCCCCAGGTGTGAACTCAAGGGGGGTGCTTCTTGCCAGCTCCCCCCCCCCGGGTGCACCACGATGACACCCCCTCCAGACCCAGTGCCAACCCTGAACTCCGTCTAAGCTCCCACACCCTACCTTTAAAAAAGCTCAGAAACCGAGGCGAAGCGCGGCACCTCGCGCCTGCAAGTAAAAGAAGTATGGATGGATCGTCTCATCGTCGATCGGGCCTTCCCTCACTCTGTCTGTCCCGCCCTTGCGGAAATAGGAAGTTGCGTCAGCAGAGGGCGGGACAGAGCGAGGGAAGGCCCGATCGACGATGAGACAATCCATCCATACTTCTTTTACTTGCAGGTGCGAGGCGCCTCGCCTCAGTTTCTGAGCTTTTTTAAAGGTAGGGTGCGGGAGCTTAGACGGAGTTCAGGGTAGGCACTGGGTCGGGGAGAGGGATGTCATTGTCCTGCACCCGGGGGGGGGGGGGGTGCAATGGCGAACCGCCCCGGGTGGCAGCCCCCCTTGCTACGCCACTGCCTGATAGTAATCTCTTATACTCTATTTACAAATTAAAATACACTTATAATAAGCTGATAACTGACACGGCATGTCATGACATTTTTCAAACTAAAACTAGATACTATATTGATGGCAATAAAAGTAGTAGATTACTAGCTAATTACCTTAAACGCTAACATACCAAAGTACAAATTCTGTCTATCAGAAACAGTATTAATAATATGGTTACCTCTACCTCTGAAATTTAAAGAGCATTCTCTCACTTTTATCAAACACTATATCAATCAGAATCCCAAAGAGGAACCATGGCCATAGAAGATTTTCTTACTCCCCTTCAACTTCCAAAATGTTCCCTTGAGGATTGTAAACTCCTCTCTAGTCCTATAGATTCTGAAGAACTCTTGCATGCTCTCTGGAAAAGCTTCTGGTCCAGACGGATATCCAGTGGAACTTTACAAATTATTTAAAAAATTTCTCTCCACTATTTTACTAAATGTATTTAACATTTCACCCCAAGATACTGTATCTAATCATTTTTCATAAGCATTGCTAAGTGTTATTCCCAAGCCCAACAAAGATCCTCAATTGGTGCAAAATTATAGACCTATTTCTCTCCCAATTCAGATTAGAAATTGTATGCAAAAAATTTATCTAACAGATTAAAGAAGATAATAGGTAATGTTATATCACCTTCACAAGTTGGCTTCATGACTAACAGATATCACTGATAACACTAGGTTATATTTTCACATCTCGCATCTCACTAAAACTCACCTCCACCCTGTGATGACTTTATCCCTAGATGCTGAGAAAGCTTTCGACAGGGTGGAATGGCCCTACTTATTTTCCATTCTCCAATGGTTTGGTCCCCCTGCAGAATATATCAATAAAATAAAAGTTTTATATACTAATCCTACAGCTAGAATCATTGTAAACAATTCCCTTTCAGATTATATTACTCTCCATCGAGGTACTCATCAAGGCTACCCTTTGTCTCCTTATTTGTTTAATCCAGCCTTAGAACCTCTTTTGATTGCAATCACTTCAACGAATGCCATCACTGGATTCTCATATAAAAACTATCACTATAAATTTTCTGCATATGAAGATGATATTCTCCTCTATATATTACAAATCCATCATCCTCATTGCCAGCTTTATTCTCTCCAATCAACAAGTTTTTTTTACATTTTCAGGATACAAAATCAATCACTCTAAATCTGAAGTATTGCCACTTAATGTTCATATGTCTAATGATCTAATTCGCCAGCATGATTTAGCTTGGTCTCCTAATAAAATTAGATATTTCGGTATTGAGCTCCATACTTCACTTCAAGAAACCATTCAACATAATGGTGATATTATATTGAATCTCCTTAAAAATCTTGTAATAGCTTGGCACACTTTACATATTTCCTGGTGGAGCAGGCTCGAGACCATCAAAATGGTGGTTACTCCTAAGATAAACGTAGCATGATACCAGTTTTATTCCATACTTCCTTTTATAAACAAATTGACAAGCTTTTGTCTTCTTTTTTATGGAAGTCTGAATAGATCAGAATCTCACTCACAAAACTTAAAGCCCCCAAAGACAAATTTGGTGTCATGTTCCTGATTTCCTATTACCGTATTTTTCAGACTATAAGACACACTTTTTTCCCCCCAAATTTGGGAGGAAAATGGGGGGTGCGTCTTATAGTCCGAAGGTAGACTTCTCCCTACTTACGCGATCTTCCCTGGTGGTCTAGTGACGTCGGGGCAGAAAAGAGCCTCCTCTTTCCTGCCCAGCGCGCTGCTCTCCATCCTCCTGTATGCAGCCTGACGGTCTCGGCGAGATTCAAAATGGCTGCCGAGACTTCAATTCTTGGCGGCCATTTTGAATCTCGCCGAGACCGTCAGGCAGCAATGCACACAGGAGGATGGAGAGCAGCGTGCTGGGCAGGAAAGAGGAGGCTCTTTCCTGCCCCGACGTCACTAGACCACCAGGGAAGATCGCGTGAGTAGGGAGAAGTGGTGACAGGGCCGGGGGGAGGGCGGGATTCGGACAAGATGCACCGGAGCACCTAGGTTTTAGAGTTGGGAAAAAGGAAAATTTTTTTTTCCTATTTCCCTCCTCTAAAACCTAGGTGCGTCTTATGGTCCAGTGCGTCTTATAGTCCGAAAAATACGGTATATCATAAGGCCTTCATTACTCAACAAGGTTGTCACTGGTTTTTTTCTGATCCTGATTATTCTCCTTTATGGCTTCTACTGGAGCAAACCTTAGCTCATCCCTTTCCTCTACTTTTACTTACTATTGTCACAACTGTGGTTGTGACTCCACTTTTCAGTCTCACCTTGTCTTCCAGTGGTCAGCTTCAGAGCAGGGGCGTAGCTAGGTGGGGCTACGGGAGCCTGGGGCCCCGCAAATTTTGTCCGGGCCCCCGGTTTTGCTGGCAGGGGTCCCCAACCCCCGCCAGCCGAAGCCTTCTTCAACACCGGTCTCGGTGCAGTCGCGTTCACTTCCCTGCTTGCTGACATCCTCCTGTGCATGCTCCTTTAAGTGAAACTGTGCACAGTTTCATGTAAAGGAGCGTGCACAGGAGGATGTCAGCAAGAAGAAAGAGCAGGGCAGTGAATGCGGCTGCGCCGGAGACCGGTGCTGAAGAAGGCTTTGGCTGGCGGGGGTTGGGGACCCCCGCCAGCAAAGGTATTTGCTTTTGCAGTTGGGGGAGAGTGACGAAGCGGTGAGGAGGTGAGGGAGAGCAGCGAGGGGGTGGGGGGCGAGGCGGCGGGGCGGCAGACTAAAATGTGCCCCCCACCTTGTGCTCTGGCCCCCTCCCACCGCGAGGTCTGGCTATGCCCTTGCTTCAGAGGTGGCTCCAATCTGTTCTTTTCTTTGCATTGTTGCCTCTGCTGCCACTTCATGTGTGTTCCAAGCCTCACTCTGGTGTTCAGTGTGTTTCAAGCCTCTTTCCTGTAGTGCTTTCACTTCCTGTGTGTTCCAAGCCTCACTGTGGTGCTCAGTGTGTTCCAAGTCTCTTGACATTTTGCTTAGAGCCTGAGACCATGACAGTTTGCGAAGGCCATGAGCTCAGCAGAATCATCCATCCAGCAGTGCTGGCAGCAATTTGACAAGTTTTCTAGCCCTGATTTCAGTCTGGATTCTAGTCTTGGCCCTGCTTTTGATTCCTGTCCAGTTCCAGCCAATATCCTGATTCCAGTCCCAGTTCTAGTCAAGCTCCTGATTCCTGTCTGAATCCCAGTTCCAGCCAAGATTAAGATTTCAGTCCGGATCCCGGACTGACCAGATGACCACCGGATGGAATCGGGGATGGCCTCCCCTTACTCCCCCAGTGGTGACTAACCCCCTCCCACCCTAAAAAAAATATTTTTTGCCAGCCTCTATGCCAGCCTCAAATGTCATACCCAGTTCCCTGACAGCAGTATGCAGGTCCCTGGAGTAGTTTTAGTGGGTGCAGTGCACTTCAGGCAGGCGGACCCAGGCCCACCCCCCCTACCTGTTACACTTGTGGTGGTAAATGTGAGCCCTTCAAAACCCACCACAAACCCACTGTACCCACATGTAGGTGCCCCCTTCACCCCTTAGGGCTATGGTAGTGTTGTACAGTTGTGGGAAGTGGGTTTGGGGGGGGAGTTTGGGGGGCTCAGCAACCAAGGTAAGGGAGCTATGCACCTGGGAGCAATTTCTGAAGTCCACTACAGTACCCCCTAGGGTGCCCGGTTGGTGTCCTGGCATGTCAGGGGGACCAGTGCACTATGAATGCTGGCTCCTCCCATGACCAAAGGACTTGGATTTGGACGTTTCTGAGATGGGCGTCCTCGGGTTTCCATTATCGCTGAAAACCGGGGACGACCATCTCTAAAGTCGACCTAAATGTTGAGATTTGGGTGTCCCTGACCATATTATCGAAATGAAAGATGGCCGCCCATCTTGTTTCAATAATATGGGTTTCCCCACCCTTCGCCGGGACATCCTGCGAGGATGTCCTTAGGAAAACTTGGGCTCCCCGTTCAATTATGCCCGTCCATGTAGCCCAGCAGTGGCGTACCAAGGGGGGGGGGGTGGGGGCGGTCTGCCCCGGGTGCACGCTGCTGGGAGGTGCCGCGGCGCACACCTGCTCCTCCGAGTTTGCTAAACTTCGTTCGTTCGCTGCAGCTCCCTCTGCCCCGGAACAGGTTACTTCCTTTTCCAGGGCAGAGGGAGCTGCAGCGAATGAACGAAGTTTAGCGAACTTGGAGGAGCAGGCGTGCGCCGCGGCACCCCCCCCAGTGGCGTGCACCCGGGGGGGGGGGTGTCATTTCACCGGAGGGGGGGAGGTGTCATCTAGCGGGGGACACGCTGCACCCGGGGGGGGGGGCACATCGGCGCTCTGCCCCGGGTGCCATCCAGGCCAGGAATGCCACTGTAGCCCTGCTTTGAGCTCTGATTAGTCCGCCTCATCTTGACCTCTGCCTAGTCTGCCCAGCCTTTAGGCAGAGTTTAAGGCAAGGCAGACTAAGCAGAATTCAAGGCGAGGCAGACTAGGCAGAGCTCAAGGTTGGGCAGACTAGGCAGAGCTCAAGGCTGGGCAGACTAGGCAGAGTTTGTCTGCCCAGCCTTGAGCTCTGCCTAGTCTGCCCAACCTTGAGCTCTGCCTAGTCTGCCTTGCCTAGAGCTCTGCCTAGTTTCTTCTTCCTTCTGCATGAGAGAGCTTTGTGTGCATCAGTTCCAGGTCAGCCTTGAGGTCAGTTTGAGTGTTTTTTAGCTTTACTTAATTCTGTCCCTGTGTTCCCTGACTAGTCCAGTCCTTGTTTGTGTCTTAGGGCAGCCTGTGCGCTCTGTGCACTTCTGGTCTTTTTCTGCCTGTGTGCTTATTGCACATCTAGTCTGCTCCAGTCCTGCTTGTTTAATCCAGTCCTAGTTGGAGGGTTTTGCCTGCTACTGCCGCTCAACAGCAGCCCAAGAGCTCATATTGTTCCTGAGTCCATAACAGTTTGCTTAGAGCCTGAGACCATGACAACTATACATTCTGTGACTTCTTCACAGAAAGAGAATCCTATTCCAATGCATACAAAAGCCTGTCTCCAAATCTTAGATAATATTCTCGAATTTCCTTTCTGTAGGTCAGTACACTCCTCACTTTGGGGAAATCCTGTTTTTCTAATAAATAACAACCCTTTTCTCTGGAAAAATTGGATAGATTGTAATATTTGGTGCTTACAAGATGTTTATAATTGTGATTCCCATACTGTACTTCCTTTTCAGGACCTGCAATCTAAATATCATCTCCCCTCATCTCAGTTTGTCAGATGGATTCAACTATCTATCTCATTGTCTAAGGACATCTACTAAAATAAAATCTTGTACTTGCTTTAGTCCTTCTATTTTCCAGCTTTCCGAAACCTTGTTAAATTCAGGTCACGTTGCATTGTCTATATATAGACTACTTCTGTCTTCTCAATACAAGAACAGCAACACTTCTACAAATTTGGGAAAAGGAATCACATCTTCTCCTCCCTGAAGATTCCCATGATAAATTATGGTCATCTTTAATCAAACCTTTACCTGCTGCAAATTTTCTACAATCAATGTTCTTTTATCCTAAAGCTGTTTGAACTCTGCGTAACCTGCATTCTGCAAATTGTTCTCCCACAAATCTCTGTTGACACTGGCATCAACTACCGGGAACATTAATTCACTTGATTGTTGAATGTTCACAGATTCAGTCTTTCTGGAAAAATATTTTGAGTACCATATGTAAAATATTTAACTCAGATATTCCTCTTTCTTTGTCACTAATTATTTTTAAATCTTGTTCTCCGGAACATCCACTATCTATTCTTCATAGTCAATTGTTTGATATTTTAATTACAATAACTCAACAAATTATTCTAGCCAACTGGAAAAATTCCTCTTTACTTAATGAACATTTTTTGGTGGCAATCTGTTTTGTTATATCACAAATATGAATTAGCTTCGGCTAGTCTTCAAGGTTCAATTATTAAGAAAACTGCAATATGGTCTCCAATCACTGCTTATATGGACTCTCTTTGCAGTACTGTTTGAATATTTAAGATAGCATTTGATATTTTATTTAAAACTTCCAGGCACTCTTTCTTTGTTCTATTATTAGCTTGGTTTTGTGATTCTTTATTACTGTTGTCTTTAATATCTTTGAAACTAATAAAATCTCATGAAACACAAAAACATTCTTTAGTTATACTGATAGATCCTCATCATGTTTGTTAAAAGTGATAATGAATTGTACATCATCTGCGTATATTCTATACGATACATGTAAATCTTGGAAAGCATAATCTAGAGATGCCATAAATATTTAAACAGTACAGCCGAGAGGGCTGAACCTTGCGGTACACACCACAGGTGACTGGAACGCTAGTGGAAACTCTGTCTTGCACTTTAACATGGAACCTTCTTCTCTGTAAGAATGAGAGAAACCAGGATAGGACTTGCCCACCAATGCCAAAATCTGACAACTTGTTAAGTAGGAGTTGATGATCAATAGTGTCAAATGCTGATGCAATATCAAGTGTGATAATGCACAAATTGGTGTTGTGGTCCATTCCAATCCTTAATTCATCCAGCATTGACAGCAGCAAGAATTCTACACTATGGTTCGGTCTAAAGCCATACTGAAAGTCATTTAACAAATGATTTTTTTCTACAAACTCTGGGGGTCCTTTACTGAGGTGTGCCAAAAAGTGGCATGCGCTGGTGTATTGGACGCGTGCAGGTTCATTTTTCAGCACACCTGCAAAAGCCTCTTTTTTTTGGGGGGGCTGAAAATGGACGTGCAGCAAAATGAAAATTGGCACATGTCCATTTTGGGCCTGAGATTTTACTTCCATCCATTCACTTAGTGGTAAGGTCTCACACATTAACTGGGTGGTAATCGTCAGCACGCGTACACTTCCGATTACCACCCGATTAGCACCATGCCTGGGCATGCATAAAAAATTAAATTACCTCCCAGGCCATGTGGTAGCCGAACAGTAGTTCCAAATCAGCACACATTGGGCGTGCGTAGGCGCCTAGCCTGCTTATTTTCGAAGGAGAAGGGCGCCCATCTATCGACACAAATCGGGAGATGGGTGTCCTTCTCCTAAGGTCGCCCAAATTGGCACAATCAAAGCCGATTTTGGGCGTCCTCAACTGGTTTCTGTCATGGGGACGACCAAAGTTTAAGAGGGCGTGTCGGCAGTGTACCGAAGGCGGGATGGGGCGTGGTTAACAGATGGACATCCTCGGCCGATAATGGAAAAAAGAAGGGCATCCCTGACGAGCATTTGGCCGACTTTACTTGGTCCATTTTTTTTCACGACCAAGCATCAAAAAGGTGCCTGAACTGACCAGATGACCACCGGAGGGAATCAGGGATGACCTCCCCTGGCTTCCCCAGTGGTCTCTAACCACCTCCCACCCCGAAGAAAACAACTTCAAAAACTTTTATCTTTTTTTTAGAGTATGTCCTTCACTATGCCTCCTTCCCTGCAATGGCAGTTGATGTCCTTCCCTGTGATGGCAGTTGAGGAAGTCCAAAATGTGGATGTTTCTGTGAGAAGGACATCCATGCCTTTGCTATGACTCCAACACCCTCTTTATTTATTTATTTATTTGGATCACAAGTAGCAGCAGTGGGATTTGAAGCAGCCACCTCTGGATTGCAAGACCAGTGCTCTAACCACTAGGCCACTCCACTCCGCACCCTTGAAATTTGACCATCCCTGTGGGGGGGGGGCAGTATGCAGGTCCCTGGGGGGGAGGTATGTGTGTGTCAGCGGAGGCATAACAAAGGCGTGGATGTCCTTTCAAACATTTTGGACGTCCTCAACTGCCCCCCAGAGGGATGACCAAATTTCAAGGGAATGAAGTGGAAGAGTGGCCTAGTGGTTCAGAGCACTGGTCTTGCAATCTAGAGGTGGCCGGTTCAAATCACACTGCTGCTACTTGTGATCCAAAATCCAAATAAATAAAGAGGGTGTCAAAGGCATGGACATCCTTTTCACAGAAACATCCACATTTTGGACGTTCCTCTCTGGAACTGTAAGGGAAGAGCTTTTTCCATTCAGTTAGTGGGACCAGTGCACTACGAATGCTGGCTCCTCCCATGACCAAATGGCTTGGATTTGGTCATTTCTGAGATGGGCGTCCTTGCTTTCCATTATCGCCGAAAACCGGGGACGACCATCTCTAAGGTCGACCTAAATTTCATGATTTGGGCATCCCTGACCATATTATCGAAACAAAAGATGGACGTCCATCTTGTTTTGATAATACAGGTTGCCCCGTCTCTTTACAGGCCGTCCTTAGAGATGGGCGCCCCCGTTCGATTATCCCCCTCCATGTGGCTTAGTAAAACGGCCCCTCCATTAGTTGGTGCAACACAGATTTCTCAATAATTTTTGCTAAGAACAGCATAACTGAAATTAGTCTATAGTTATTATACTTAAAACATCAAGTGATGATTTTTTTTAGTAATGGTTTAACAGTTGCTTCTTTAAGTGAGTCCACCAGTACACCTTCCTGCAGTGATTTATTCACTAGAAGGATTAATCTACATATTATTGAACAGCAGGGCTAATGGAAAGAAAATTATCAGGTAAGAATTACTTTTTCCTTCCATAGCGTCCTACAGATCAATCCAGAGACTTGTGGGATGTACCCAAGCAGTCCTCAAGTAGGGCAGGACACCCCCAACCCTGCAGAAATCACTGACGAGCCAAACACCGCATCTTGCCGAGTTGCCACATCCACCCGATAATGACGAATGAACGTATGGACCGAAGCCCATGTAGCGGCTCAGCAGGTATGTTCCAGAGAAACCAAACGGGACTCTGCATAGGAGGAAGCCTCAGCTCGCGTAGAATGAGCATGAATTTGCGCAGGGGCTTGCTTGCCCAAAGCCACGAAGGCTGAAGTGATGGCCTCTCGCACCCAACGGGCTATGGTGGCCTTGGAGGCCATATGACCCTTCTTACAGCCTCCCAAAAGGACAAAGAGATGGTCAGAATGACGAAATTCATTTCTCACTTCCAAATACCTAAGAAGAGCCCGTCTCACATTGAGGCAGCGAAGAGCCCGGAATTGCTCGAGGTAATCTTTCCGGTGAAAAGCTGGCAAATGCAGGGACTGCCCCAAGTGGAAACAAGAAACCTCCTTGGGCAAAAAACAAAGGAACTGTCCTAATCGATATCCCTGCCTCCGTAAAACGCAGGAATGGGTCCCTGCAAGAAAGAGCCTGTAACTCTGAAATTCTCCGAGCCGAAGTAATGGCTACTAGGAACATCTCCTTCAAGGTGAGATCCTTAATTGTAATCCCCGATAAGGGTTCAAAAGGAGGACGCTGAAGCACTTTGAGAACTAGATTAAGGTTCCAGGATGGCAGAACTGGCACGTGAGGAGGGCGCAAACGATTTACGCCCCTCAAAAAATGAACCACATTCGGGTGGGAGGCGATTGACGCCCCCTGAAGCCGGCCTCTAAAGCATGCCAGAGCTGCCACCTGCACCTTAAGAGAACTCAACAAGAGTGATTTCTGTACACCCTCCTGAGGAAATGCAAGGATAACCAATACCAAAGCCGAAGCCGCTGACAGTCCCGAACTTGCACACCATGAATCGAAGGTACGCCACACCCTAGCATAAGCTGTCGAGGTGGATCTTTTCTGAGCCTGCAGCATCGTAGCAATAACCGTGTCCGGATACCCTTTCCTTCTCAACTTCGCCCTTTCAAGGGCCAGGCTGTAAGACCAAAGGGGGAGGGATCCTCCATCATGACTGGTCCCTGCAGCAAGAGACCGTTCTGCGCCTGGAGCCGCAGAGGACAATCGAACAGGAGCCTGACCAGATCTGTGTACCAGGGACGTCTGGGCCAATCCAGGGCCACCGGGATCACTTGACCAGGATGACTGGCAATGTGAGTCAGTAACCTGCCCACCATTGGCCACGAGGGAAAGGCATAGAGCAGGCCCTTGGGCCAAGGTTGCAGAAGAGCATCAATGCCTTCCGAGCCCAGCTCTCTTCCCCTGCTGAAGAAACAGGGAACCTTCACATTGAATGCGGTGGCCATTAAGTCTATCACTGGCATCCCCCAACAGGCAGCTATCTGATCGAAGCCTAGAGGGAAGAGTGTCCACTCCCCCGGCTCCAATTGGTGGCGACTGAGAAAGTCCGCTTGCACATTCTGGGACCCTACTATATGAGCCGCCGTCAAGAGAGAGAGAGGAGTCTCTGCCCAACTGCAGATCAGAGCCGCCTCGTGCGCCAGTGGTGCACTCCTGGTGCCCCCCTGACGGTTCATGTAGGTGACCACCATCGCATTGTCCGAGAGAACTCGAACTGGGCACCCGCGGAGAAGAGATAGAAACTCCCGAAGGGCCAGACGAATTGCCCGCATCTCCAAGCGTTTGATAGACCAAGACGCCTCCGTTGAGGTCCAAATGCCCTGGGCCATCTGTTGGAGGCAATTCACCCCCCCAGCTAGATAGCGACGTATCCATGGTCATGATTTTCCATTCTGGGGTTGCCAGAGGAATGCCCGACACCAGATTCTTCTGAATGAACCACCAGTGCATGATTGTGTACAGGCGGGCCGAACATGGCACCCACACCTCGTAATCCTCCAAAAGCGAAGACCAATGGCTCAGAAGGTGCCACTGCAGGGGGCGCATGTGAGCTCTGGCCCACTTTACGGCATCCAAGGTGGAGGCCATGGAACCCAGAGCTCACAATTGACCCTGTAACTGCCGTGCTCGAGCTGAAGGAAGAGAAACAAACTCTGTTCGTGTATTGAAGCACACTCCCAAGTATTCCAGCGTCTGGGAGGCCAAAAGACTGCACTTTGGAAAGTTGAACACCCAACCAAGTGATTGAAGCAACCCGACCACTCTGTTGGTTGCCCGCCGACTCTCCTCGAAAGAGGCTCGTACAAGCCAGTCATCTAGATAAGGATGGACCTGAATCCCTTCCTTCCTGAGATAGGCCGCCACTACGATGAGAACCTTGGAAAAGGTCCGAGGCGCTGTGGCTAGGCCAAAGGGCATCACTTTGAATTGAAAATGACAACCGAGCACTGCAAAGCGAAGAATACACCTGTGGGGAGGCCAAATTGGAATGTGTAAATAGACCTCTTTGAGATTGAGAGACGTCAAAAACTCCTCTGGCTGTACCGCTGCAATCACCGAGTGGAGGGTTTCCATGCAGAAATGCCGAACCCTTAAAGACCTGTTGACGCACTTGAGATCTAGGACGGGTCGCCAAGAACCGCCCTTTTTTGCCACCACGAAATAAATGGAGTATCGACCGCACCCTCTTTCTGCTGGGGGTACAGTCTGGACAGCACCCAATCATTGTAAGTTGAGGAGGGTGTGACAAACCACCTGCATCTTGGCGGGAGATTTGCAAGGAGATTCCAGAAAAAAGTCTAATATCGGACGAGCCAATTCTAACTTATAGTAACATAGTAAATGACGGCAGATAAATTGTAGCCGTCTCTGATAACCTCCAAGACCCATTCGTCAGATGTTACCCTGGTCCACTCCACAAGGAATAGGGACAACCTGCCCCCAATAACCGGCTGGAGATGTACCAGGGCCCCATCATTGGGCGGATCTGGCTGCAGGCTGGGTTCTGTTACCGGAAAGGAAGGCCCGCCTGTCACCTCAAAAGGGCTGAGGCCTCTGAGAAGACCTTGCTCTCTGAAAAGAGGCCCAGTGACCTGGACGGTAATGCCGTGTATCCATAAACTTAGGTCTAGGTCCCGCCAGTCGTACAAACTTGGACCTGTCCTCTGGGAGGCGCTGGCCCTTAGAGTCACTGAGATCCTTTACAATATAAAAGCTGGGGTTGTTTTACCACCCAGGAGCATTAGACCATCAAGCTGCAGCCCGATACTCCTGGGCTGCATTGCACAGGGGGTCAGCTCTGGCCAAAATATCAGTGAAAACCAAATGCTCTTTAAGGGCAACCCCCCCAAAGTGACCACTCAGTCAATCTAGCACCCCCTAGTGGCTTAGGCAGAAGTGCCTCCTCCCACCCATGCAACCCATCCCAAGAAGACAATAATCCCTCTAACCCCTCCACCCCCAAAGGCCTCTTGGGCCTACCTTAATGGAATTGGTGGTGGTTAGTGGTGTGGGCAGGAATGATGCCCACTCAATCCTGCCCTCACTGGTGCCCAAATCCAAAATGGTGCCAGCGACCCCTAGGAGTAGTCTTGTGGTACTTCCTCTAGGGGTCATGTTTCCATAGAAGGCCTGTGAGAGAGGAACTGTGAGAGGAAGTAAAACAAAGCAGAGGAGAAGGATTAAAAAAACAAATACAATTTTCTTTTCAAAATTTTTTTAACAAATTAAAGGAATTTAGAAAAACCTGTTATACAGTGGCTAACATGAACACTGTGAAGTATCAAAGAGAGGGAGAATGAATGGTACACAATGAGAAATCGAGGGAGGTGGAATGAGGAAAAAGGAAAATAGGGGAAGAAGGAGGGGGAATAGAAAATAAAGGCAGAGAGAAAGAAAACAGGAAGACAGGCGAAAGAAATATAAACATAAGGGAGAAAGACAGTGACAAAAGACAGAGTGAGAAATAGAGAGAATGGAAACAGAGGAAAAGGCTGAGACCTAAGCATAGAAAGAGAATGAGAGACTGAGAGAGAAAGATAGAATGGATAGAGGGCTGAAGAATGTGTAAGGGAGACAAAAACACATACAAAGACATAAGAGGGAAAGAAGGGACCTAAAGACAGAAACAGGCATAAAGAAAGAGCAGGGACTTATGAGAAATACATAGTGAGAGAAACATGATAGAAAGGCATAAGGAGAGAGACAGTGAGGCAGATGGAGAGGAAGAACCCTAGAGTAAGATACACTGTCACAGAGGAGGCGGGCGGGTGGAGAACAGGCACTTCCTGGCACATCCTACAGAGCTGCGAGAAGCAAGAGACCTGAGGAGAAAAGGCAATACATTCCTGCAGTAGGTTATAACCTGGGACACTTACTCCTGTTGTCACAGACATATACTCCCTTTTCTCTCTCCCCCCACCTTCCTTCTTTATCTCTGTCCCGTCCTCTCTCACACTGTCTCCCTTCCAAAGACAGAGAGAGTCAGGAGACAGGTGGGTCTCTCCAGGGAGAAACAGGTGACGGGTCCCTGTGTATTTCTAAGCCAGGCAGGACCCTTCAGGAACTTTAAGCTGCTGCTTCCATAGCTTCTCTCTGCCTTCCATTGGATTTCCTTCCCCTGGTTTTTAATCACTCTTCATAAATGCCCTGGCTGCATTTCTGTCTCTCCTGCCTTCTGCTCTGATCTAGGGAGCTGTGAAGAACTTTCTGCCTTCTGAGGAAAAACGGTGAGTACATAATATTCACTTACAGAAACTTGGTCTGTCTCTGTTGAATATATGCCATTGATTGTGTTAACAGTAGGAAAACAGATTTTAAAAAAAGGGCATAGTGATTTGGCAGAGAATTCTGATGCTAACAAGTGCAACATTCTATTTTGGGCTGACAATATTGTATTTGCCTTATGATCTTTGCTTAAGGATGGATGATGTCACAGCCAGTATTGCCTACCAGATCAAGTACAGACCTCATTAGAGGGTCTTTTATGAAAATCTCTGCTCATGTGATCTCGATATCAATGTGAGGCACTCTTTGACATGAAGATTGCATAACTCTCTCTTATGTGTGAATGCATGTATGTATTAATAGAATCTTGTCCTTTGGAATCTTTAACTTTTTGGTGATTAATTACAGTTAATAAATTACAATGTGTATTTTTGCAAAAGATTAACCGAAGTGGGTCTGCTACAGAGCTACCAAATAGTTTCTGCAAAACCCCCTCACATAAACAGAAAAGAAAGGTATGAATTGGTGGAGCCCACTTTATGAGGGAAGCTTGTACTGTCTTTGCCTGTAATATACCTCAAATTTACTGCTGATGCTAGTCGTGCTTGCATTGTGCCAGAGAGCTTCTTCTTTCTGGAGTTAATAAGATATAACTTGATAGGCAACTTATCTGGGTGTACTTGGCAGTTCTTTTTGATCAAGCCTGTTCCCCCCTCCCCAAAATTTGTCTGTCTCTGCTACGTTTTCTTGGTCTCGGACTGTATTTAGTGGTATTTGAGGATCTTCTCTCTCTCCACATGATTCACCGTGTAATCGCTTGGGACTGCGTTTGCATGTGTCTGAAGGAAACTTGCACTCCTGTCGCCTGTACCCCTAGCTGTTTTGTGGTGGAGTAGTGAGTGAAAAAGAGCAGGTGCTTCTCTCATTGTTCCCACTACACACGTTAGTGTATGAAGGCTAATCCAATACTTTGAAATATCTTGTTCCGTTTCTGTAATGTATTTTAAAATAATATCCAACTGCCCCTGAGTTAAACTATTCTCCCCCCCCCCCCCCACCCCCTCTCCCAGGTGTCAGTGCCTAGGGCGCTGACACATCCGATTAACATATCCAGCACTTGCCACTCTCCCACTTACTTAAAAAAAAAACATAAGATTTTGTCACACCTCCTGCTTTTTATAAACAGCTCCTGAGACTTCCAGACAAGATAGGTGTGAAGAGGGAGCATCACAAGAGAATATTAACCCTTTGGGAATTATTGGTAGCACGGATTTCTACCTTCCAAATAAATTCAGAGCTACACTGGTAGAAACACTTTATTCCAGATTTTTTTTTCTGGCAATCTGATTTTTCTGGTAACAACAAATTTTAAAGATGTTCTAATAAATTGCTTCCAACCAGAGATTCTGAATCTCACCCCAAACCTCGGGACACACCTAGCTAGTCAGGTTTGCAGGAAATCCACAATGAATATTCATGAGATAGATTTGCATAGAATGCAGGTAGGGCATGCAGATTTCTTTCATGCATATTCATTGTGGATATCCTGAAAACCTGACTGGCTAGGTGTGTCCCGAGGACTGGGTTGAGAGTCCTTGCTTCCAATCACAGTCGCAGACGTGAGTTACAGCGCTGTGTACGTCTAGTAGCGCTTTAGAAATGATTAGTAGTAGAGTTGCAACCCATCCTCAGTTCCAGACTTCTGTAATGGTCACAGGCTCTTCAGGTTCATAGACTACTCTTAACATGAGAGAACATCTTTATTATTTTTATTGGTATAGTGCAGGGGTAGGCAACTCCGGTCCTCGAGAGCCGCAGGCAGGTCAGGTTTTCAGGATATCTACAATGAATATGCAGGAGATAGATTTGCATACACTGCCTCCATGGTATGCAAATCTATCTCCTGCATATTCATTGTGGATATCCTGAAAACCTGACTGGCTAGGTGTGTCCCGAGGACTGGGTTGAGAGTCCTTGCTTCCAATCACAGTCGCAGACGTGAGTTACAGCACTGTGTACGTCTAGTAGCGCTTTAGAAATGATTAGTAGTAGAGTTGCAACCCATCCTCAGTTCCAGACTTCTGTAATGGTCACAGGCTCTTCAGGTTCATAGACTACTCTTAACATGAGAGAACATCTTTATTATTTTTATTGGTATAGTGCAGGGGTAGGCAACTCCGGTCCTCGAGAGCCGCAGGCAGGTCAGATTTTCAGGATATCCACAATGAATATGCAGGAGATAGATTTGCATACACTGCCTCCATGGTATGCAAATCTATCTCCTGCATATTCATTGTGGATATCCTGAAAACCTGACTGGCTAGGTGTGTCCCGAGGACTGGGTTGAGAGTCCTTGCTTCCAATCACAGTCGCAGACGTGAGTTACAGCGCTGTGTACGTCTAGTAGCGCTTTAGAAATGATTAGTAGTAGAGTTGCAACCCATCCTCAGTTCCAGACTTCTGTAATGGTCACAGGCCCTTCAGGTTCATAGACTACTCTTAACATGAGAGAACATCTTTATTATTTTTATTGGTATAGTGCAGGGGTAGGCAACTCCGGTCCTCGAGAGCCGCAGGCAGGTCAGGTTTTCAGGATATCCACAATGAATATGCAGGAGATAGATTTGCATACACTGCCTCCATGGTATGCAAATCTATCTCCTGCATATTCATTGTGGATATCCTGAAAACCTGACCTGCCTGCGGCTCTCGAGGACCGGAGTTGCCTATCCCTGGTATAGTGCTACCAGTTGGATGCAGCAAGTTACAGACTTCTCTAGAACTCAGCAACCTCCTAAAGCGGTGGTTCTCAATCCAGTTCTTAGGATACAAGTACCCAGCCAGGTTTTCAGGATATCCACAATGAATATGTATGAGATAAATTTCCATGCACTGCCTCCATTCTATGCAAATCTCTCATGCATATTCATTGTGGGTATCATGAAAACCTGACTAGCTAGGTGTGTCCTGAGGACTGGGTTGAGAACCCCTGTCCTCAAGTAATTGCTCCCTTCAATCACACAGAAAGTCACCCCCCCCCCCTAGCTTCCCTAAAAGCCAGGAGTCTCACCACATCCATCCTAAAAATCACTTTTTATAG
This sequence comes from Microcaecilia unicolor, assembly GCF_901765095.1. Taxonomy (NCBI): domain Eukaryota; kingdom Metazoa; phylum Chordata; class Amphibia; order Gymnophiona; family Siphonopidae; genus Microcaecilia; species Microcaecilia unicolor. The sequence continues at coordinate 253,236,946 of NC_044032.1, forward strand.
CTGATTTTCTCTTTTATTCTCTGCTTCCTTTACATTCCTACAGCTCCCGTGCCATGAGGCTGCAGCTGGGGTTCTGCCTGACCGGGTGGGCCTTCCTTCTCCTGATGTCGAATGTCCATGGGCAGCACCTGCACCTTAGCCCCCAGTGGCACCATCACTACCATTTCCAATCCCAGGGCGAGCAGCTGCCAGTCATTAGTAAGTGTCCGGAAGTTTCTGCTGGCTATCATATTATGGAGGTCGCTTTTGAAGGGTTAAGTGGCATTCACACGTGTGAAAACCTGTATAAATGGACATACATATGTACATATCAATCTTAGAAAAGTCATCACTTGCACGTGTATATCCACAACACATACATATTTCAAGGGCTTGTGGTGTGGACGTGGTGTGGACATACTGTGGGCAGACATTTTAAATATGCATGTGCTTTCCATTTTAGAAGGGAATACATGTGAATTTTCAAAAATATTCTGCTTGGCATTTACCCTTCTGACAAATCATGCGAAAGTGTGAGGAAGCTGCTCGTTAGGGCATGGGGTTTTGAGGTGGTAGTTGTGTCTGTCCCTCTGGCCTTAAAATCCACCTAGAAGGCTAAAAATTCAAAGGTCTGTAGTTTTCCAAAATCCTTCACTTCCATGCGCCTTGGCCGGAACGTACACATATAGGTTGTAAAACCACATAAAGAAACTTTTTCTGCAGGTGTAAGTGCAGGGGGGGGGGTAGCTGACGTCCATTTGGGGGGGGGATCTTCCTCTTCCCCTCCTCCTCCTCTTTGCCTCTCCATCTTCTGCTCCATAATTATCCCCATCCTCTCTTCCCCCTCCTCTTCCATCTCCATCTATTTGATCCTCTATCCCTCTGCCCCTCCTGCCTGATACTCTGTCTCCATTTATTTCCTCAGCAATCCCTTCTGAGGGAACACACATTTCCTCTTTGCTTTTCATGCCCCACCGGCATGTTAAAATTTATACCTTTCCTGGCAGGGATGCCCAAGCGCCGCCAGCCAAAGAGATCTGCTGCCTTCCACCATGAGGGTGGGATGGGGGTTGGGCAGCAGATCTCTTCAGCTGGCAGGGCTTGAGCATCCCCACCAGCCATTCAGTGGGTGCTGTAGTTTTGGAGGGGGGGCCTATGCCTCAAGGCCCTCCTGCAGCTATGTCACTGGTAAATTAGCCATTTCTGCTGTACATTTTGGTAAATACATATGTACTCAACTCCTGCATGTCCTTAATATGTAGTTTGCAAAAGGTCCTGCATTCATTTAATGTTAAATACCACAGCTTAGATGTTCCTTTTCTGGAGTAAATGTCCTATGCAAAATGAGGATTGATGTGTTTCTGGTCACTTGGTTTCCCAATTCGTTCGCCATTCTAACGACGAGGTCCAGAAAGAGTGCAAGAGTTCTTTAGAACATAATGGATACAGTTTAGGGGCTGATGAGTGAGGATTTCCATGAGCATTAACATCTTATCTAGAATGAGAGAAGTTTTATTTTAGAAGGTTCTTTAGAATACTGGAGATAAAGGCCAAAAGTTTCAGAAAGTTCATTATAACAGGTAGGATAAGTTCTGGCAACTGAAAAAAACATTTTTTTTTAAGGACAGGGAGAGGTGTTGTGGAAAGTTCATAAGACTGGAGAGCGGAATTTCATAAAGTTCATTCTTTGGAAAAGGCAGAAGAAGCTTCGAGAGCCAGACAGTTTTGTAGATCCAGCGGTTGAGAGCTTCAAAAGCTGGAAAGTTCTTTAGAACAGGAAGTCTAGTTGCTGATTCTGTACTAGTCTATATGTCACATCTAATTCTTCGTCCTAGGCACCAACATTTCAAAATGATTGGGGGAGTCAAACACAATATGGTTTAACTGGACACAGTGAAGAAGCTTGTTCAATATTGGGAGTGCTCAGCACCCACAGAGCTGGCTCCTATGTTCTTCGCCCCTTATACTGGGAATCAGAATTGGTGTCGGTAAAAGGATGGTATAATAGGCTGCATGCTTCCCACATTGTGCAGACATCCTCAGTCCTTTGGCAGAGCCTCTGGGCTCCTTGGAACAGGCCTGCCTGCCTGCTGCCCACGAGCAGAAGGGAAACTGCAGAACTCCCACCAGAAATATGTTCCACAGTGAGAGAGAGAGAGAGAGAGAGAGTCTGAATGAGAGAGCGAGAGAGAGTGAGAGAAAGAGAGAGAGAGAGAGAAACTGGTGCGCAGGAAGGATGAATAACCAGCAATGATGAAGAAAACAGCCCAACACCAGCAGGCAAGAGGTGTCTCAGAAATACTACCATGTTTATAAAGGGCAGATGTTAATAGTCCACCGAGGGAGGGCTGTGATACGTGGGCAGAAATATGATTCTTTTAAAGAGAGAGCATCACAGTATTTTAATACTGACACACACATGTGTATGAACAATGTACCTGAGTCCTACCCCATAGCACCCCCTACAATTCCAAGACAAAGATTCCACATAGAGCGCTGTCAATGCACCTTAGTCTTGACCCTCAGCACCTCCTGCTATTCAACGGCCGAAACCCTACAAACAGCTGTCAATGCACCTCAATCCTGACCCTCAGCTTCCCCTGCAAGTCCAAGACAGGCTCCATATATAGCTCTGTCAATGCACCTAAATCCTGCCCACAGCACCCCTTGCTATTCCAGTACTGATACTCCATACAAAACTCTCTCATTACACCTCAGTCCTAACTCACAGCACCCCAGCAATTCAAAGAGTGAGATCCCACATACAGTTTTGTCAATGCACCTCAATTGTGCACCACAGCCGCCCCTCCCCCTGCTGCTCCAGGACACCTCATTTACACAACTCTGCCAGTGCACCTTATGTGCACCTTATTTGTGCCCTGAAAATGTATATTTTATATAACAAAGATGATTACATAGTTGTAACTATTGTGGAGGAGTAGCCTAGTGGTTAGTACAGCAGACTTTGATCCGGGGTGAGGGGAACTGGGTTTGATTCCCACTGCAGCTCCTTGTGACTCTGGGCAAATCACTTAACCCTCCATTGCCCCAGGTACAAATAAGTACCATGTAAACCACTTTGAATATAGTTGCAAAAACCACAGAAAGGTGGTATATCAAGTCTAATTTCCCTTTCCTTTAACAGGTTATTGACAGAGCTTATACAGATAAAACAATTACTTACATTACACTTAGAAAATAGCCATTTCCCTGTGCGCAGTAATGCTAGGATGGTTTTGAAGTGTCTCAGGGCCACCGCCCCCCCCCCCTACCGCTGCAACCACAAATACCTTGGTGGCGGGGATCCCAAAGCCCCGCCAGCAGAAGAAGTCTCCTCGAGCGAGCGCTGCTCTTCACTCTGCCTCAGTTGCCTGCCCTATTACTCTCACCCGAATGTCCTCACCTGAGCAACTACATAATGCCGACACATACACAAGATCACAATGTATTCTTCTACCTTGTATTTACGCACTCGATTGTAAAGCCATGTGCTAATATGTATGCAAGATCACAATGCATTCTTCCACCATGTATGTACGCACTTGATTGCAAAACCATGTGCATATTTGTAGTCCGGAAATGGCAATCGCCATTACGGCAAATGTAAGCCACTTTGAGCCTGCAAATAGGTGGGAAAAAGTGGGATACAAATGCTGCAAATAAATAAATAAAATGTATTTGTTTAGGACTTTCCCCCTGTTTTTTTCATTATGGGAACAACATACTTAGGAATGCACTCTTGTGGGAAATGTTTTAGGTTTGTTTATTTATTTATATTCTAATTTAAACCAATGCAGATCACATAATAAAATGTAGTGGACACACAAACACAGCACATTGTCAACCTAACAAAAGTTCTTGCTCTGCACAATTACAGACTACTCAAATCCCAAAGCCCCATCCAGCATCACTACTGTCATCTCAACTGTTCCGCTGCATCAATATCACACCCTCCAAACTGGCACTGGTTCCTCATGTCTCCTGTCATACAAACTCTTTCATAAATAGGGGACTCTTCAAAAACTTTTTAAAGGATTCACGGCTCAATATTGTCCTAATCTGTATAGGTAGTTTATTCCACTCACGAGGGCCCATACAGAAAATTTACTTTCTTAGTTTACTTTTCTAAAACTGGAAATCACGAAGCAAAGGAACTGACGAATAAAAGGCTTCCTGTGACCTGAAAGCTATAACTGGCTTGTAAACCTGAAGAACTCATCTTTCATTGCTTTATGAATCAGTAGTAAGATTTTGATGATACTCTTCATTCCACCAGAAGCCAATGCAACTGCTGGAGCAACAGAAAGGTATGGGAAGCTCCGCCAATCAACCTGGCAGCTGCTTTCTGGATGACCTGTAATGCTTTCACTTTCACAGCAGACGCTGAGCCCCCAACGTATAATGAGTTATCAAAAGTCCAGACTAGTTAAAACCATAGCCTGTATCACAGTTCTAAAATCCTCCACCGGGACAGAGTTCAACAGGTGCAACTTTAAAAAAAAGATGTTTCAACCACCGTACAGATCTTTAAGAGAAAGATCAGAATCTAACAGAATTCACAAACTTTTCACCTGTTGAACAATTGAAATTTCCTGTCCAAGTAGGTGATTTTCTCAGGAATATTGTATACCTCAGACACCACCATTATTTCTGTTTTGGTAGTGTTCAAAACCAATTTGTTATCACTCGACCATGATGCCACAACACCAAAATTAGATCTCAAACGCTCAATTGCAGAGTCTAAAGTTGTAGCAAAAGGAAAGAAAAATTGAACATCATCGGCATATATTTTATACTGGATGTCCAATAATTTCAACCTCCAACACAGTGGTACCAGGTAAAGATTAAATAGTATTGCAGACAAGCGAAGAGCTTTGAGGAAGTCCAGACATTATGGGCCATATTCGGTAAATGGTGCTGAAGAATAGGGTGTCAGAAAAAATCAGCCTTCAATGCTATTTTCTAAAGGGTGCTCCAGGATGAGTACTCTGTATAGAACAGCAGGGGTGTAGCCAGACAACAGATTTTGGGTGGGTCTAGGCAAGAAGTGGGTGGGCACCAAGTGTTCTCCCCCCCCCCCCCCCCAAACCACCACCACCAAAAAAAAAAAATCTCAGCTGGCAGGAAAACACTTCTTTCCACCTTGGCAGTCTGCAGCAGGCATGCGCTGAAAACTGAGTATCATGGAGCGTAGCATTTTCGTTACGATCAGAGGGAAGTCTTCAGCTGGCCAAGCTTGGGATCCCCACCAACTGCTACACGTGTGCTACTGTTGGGTGGGCCTGAGCCCTAAATGGGTGGGTCCTGGCCCATCCAGGCCCACCTGTGGCTACGCCACTGGAACAGCACCTAGTGCGGATTCCTGTGTCCAACTTTGGGCACGAGGACTTACGCCAGCTTAGGGGCAGCACAAGGCAATCTGCTGCCAAAGGCAGGGATGAGATGCCACCCCTACCTGATCTGACATCTCCCCCTTTCCCTCCTCAACTCTCTTCCCCGCGTTTACCTTATTCTATTCTTTTCCAGTAGGTGGCAGTGATTCCCATTGGCTGCCTTCTGCAAGCCTGCCGGCACCAGAGGCCTCTTCACTCTACTGCGCCCTGCCTCTGAGGAAACAGGAATTTATGTCAAGAGGTGGGCTGCAGTAGGGAGAACAGGCCGGTGCTGGCGGCAGGGCAGTCTATGGGAATCAGGAACAAAGACCAGGTCCAGCATATGATGCACAATGGGTGGAAGTGGAGAGTAGTTGTTTAAAACACAAAGCCGCCAAAGCATTAAGTAAACCATCATCCCGCACCACATTAGGCAAGTTAAAGGCAAGTTAAAATCCTCCAAATACAGTCTAGATAGATCATTCGAGAGAATAGTAATAATATCTATTATCCTGAAGCAGCCCTGGGGACAATAAGTTAACACATAGAGCCAGTCCAGAGTTATCCAGTACAAGAAAATCATATAATTCATTTGACCTACTGTTAACTTGCAAAAATTCAAACCAGGATGAAATATCAGTAATAGCTCCACCCCCACACCGGGACTCTCTACAAGTTCAGTCCCAAGAATAACCAGATGGACAACATTGATTTGCAAACACCAGATCATATGCATGCAACCATGATTCTGTTATACATAGTTCATCCAAGTTCTTCTGATGAATAAGATCAAAAATTAAAATAGTCTTGTTCTTCACTGAGCATGCATTTAACAGAGCCATGGACAAGGATGTCTGTTTTAAAGCTTACGGAGTTTCGTGATGTTTTTTTTCTGAAAAAGTACAAGTGCTTGCAGATTCTTTGAGGAACGTTGATGTGGAGTATGTGTTCATAGTGCAGTGCCTTCCTCTCTCAATCCCAATCCACACAGAACTCATCATGTCCTCTTCTGCTCCCCAGAGACTCATACCCATCCCTTTCTCTCCCTATCCCACTCCCTGTGGCGATCAGAACTGTATACAGTCCTCAAGACACAAACACACTGGATAAATAGGGAGGCATTATAGTATTTTCTATTTTATCTTTCATTCCTTTCTATTTAATTTCAAAGAAAAAAAAAACCCTGTCTCATTTCTAACATTGTATTTACTTTTTTGACTGCCACTGTACACTGAACTAAGGATTTCAACATATTATCCTCAGTGATTCCAAGATGCTTAGCCTTGAGGGTGAGTTCTAACGTTGAACCCAGCATTGTATAATCATCACTTCCTCCCACCCTCCCATATACCTCATCACTCCCTAACTCTTTCCAACAGAATCAGTCATTCCTCCTCTGCCTTGGGTCAGCTCTGGATCTGACAACAGCAGTTACAGCAAGTAGTGGGCATGGGGACTGAGCCAGCACATGCTCCCAGGCCTCTCCTGGCCTTCAAATGCACAATGGCCCAGTCCCTACCCTCACTGTTTACTGCTGCTGCCAAGCCTCGTCTTCGGGGAGAGGGTAATCAGGGATGTGCATTTGTTTTTAAACAAAAGAGAAAAAAACCCCAAAATGGAGTAGTTTGGTTTCAAAATGAAGCAAAATTCATTTCTTGTATTTTTTTTCAATTTTTAAAACTCTCTTTATTAAATACCATCAAATGAAAAAGCAAACAAAATGTTCTGTTTTTAGCACACACTATTTGCAATGGTCCATGTTAAAACCAAAATCAAATAAAATTTAAAAAGATGAAATTAAAACCCCCCAAAATCACAACAACAAACTTGATGTGCTTTCCCTAGGAGCAATGTTTCACCTGTTGGTTCTAATAATTCATGTGACTATTTTGCTGAGAGTGGTGGCTTCAGCAGCTAAAGGCTGAGGCTAATTTTAGGGTGACTCTAGCCCTCGCAAGACACCCTTCCCAGTGCTAGCTGGGAACGTCAGCCTCCTTCCTTCCTAACTGAATTCCCAAAGCTCTGATTCCTTCACTGCAGACCTCTGCCTCCCTAGGGAGAGGAAATATGGGCTTCCATCTGCCACCCAGCAGCCACTGATGTATTCCAATTCACACAGGCATTCAGTGCCAGAGAATCTATCTGAGGATTAGCACTTGCCAGTTTATATGTTTTCATATTAAGTGCACAGATTATGCTATAGATAAATAGCAGCTCTCTTGCTCCTTGCAGTCTGCCCATTTGATTCTATCTGCTGTGCTATCACATATTTTCCTTCTTTCGTCTCCCTCTTTCCTGCACATCATCTGTATAGGTCAATATGTTTGGTCAATCACTGGGTCCTACGTGAGCCAGCCAGACTCCTGATGCCGTTTTGTTTTATATGAATAACCCACCCAGACAGCTCACACACACCTCCAGCTCAGCTCCCCCTTTCCACCTAGGGTCCTGGGTGGGCCCAGGCCCACCCAGGCAGCCGGCAGCTCTCCGGTCCTCCTCCTCCAGTCCTATCTGGCCTGCCGCAATTGTGCTTACATATTTTTTTTAGTGCGGGCGGGTCGGTTGTGTCCTGAATTGACCCGGAAGTTGTAGGCCATAGTGCTGCAGCTGCACGCCAGTGCCACTACCGTCGCTCACTGCCTCCATCCGGTGTGTGGACTACTCTGTTCCTGCTTTGCCATGCTCGCTTCCCCCCCCCCCCCCCCCACCGTGACAGTGCCACAGTGCAGAAATCTGCCAGCTGCTGTCAGTGTCCTGCGGTTCCCGCTGCAGCTGGAAAGATCAGCCTTTCCTCCCCAGGCCTCAGCACTCCTCCGTGGCCCCACAACAGAGCAACAGAATTGGGAAAAAATTGAGTGCAAAGAAAATGATGAACGAGAGTTTGTAATTCACTCACTTGCCTGGCTGAGGTAATAGCAACGACAAAGAAAACTTTCCAGGTGAGGTGTTGTAAAGATGTTTGAACTAAAGGTTTAAGTGGGCCTTTAGTTTGTCGTATCAAAACTATATTGAGGTCCCATGGGGGAGGTGGTAGTGAAAGAGGAGGTCTAGCAGCCTCTTCATAAATATGGAAATTAAAGGATGGTGATAGTTCTGTAATTGATGAGGGTTATGCCTTTGTTACTGGAATTGGTGTTAAGGCTTGCAACATAGGCTCTGAGAAGCCTCTTTGCAGGATTTAGTGTTACTTCACAAAGTACCTGGTAGTGAAGGGATTTTGTTGTTGCTATTATTGAGGTGCTACCAGAATTTGAATACATTGTTCCTATGGAAAGCTGTGAGAGGAAACATTCACGTTATGTTATGTATGCTACAGATTCCACAGTAGGTAGAAAAAAATCTTAACTTTGACAGTGATTTTTCTTATTTTTTTAATTAGTTAGAAATCTGGGGCTTTGTTTCATGCAATTTTAGATGTGTTGAAGAGCAAAGGTTAACAGTTCTGAAAAATGTAAGTGTATTAACTGGTGTAAATTAATTGTTTTTGAAATAAAAGTAAATTCTGTTAAGAGTACTTTATATTTCCCTCATGTCCGTTTTTTTAAAACAAAACTAAAATAAATTATGTTTGGGCTCTTTATTTATTGTGCCACAGACTGCAGTGTTCAGTGTTTCGCCTATATGAACATTATGGTTGAGAGCAACTGATCTAGATTGTGGGGGTGGGGGTGCTAAGTTTTAGTAAAAGGGCCACTTTATTAGGCTTCTGCTACCTACCTCTCTACCTATATTCACAGTGCCCACACATATTAGCTCTGGGCCCACCCAAAATGTCAGGTCTGGCTACGCCACCGGTTCTCTTATACACTCCTTTGATCTTGACTGAGGGAGGTGGTGTACAGCGCTGCGTATGCCTTGTAGCGCTATAGAAATGTTAAATAGTAGTAGTAGTAGTAGAGATGGAATAGGGTATCCATCCACACCATGTCCCCTTTAGTCCTTGACCCTTTTCTTTCCAGATTTCTTTGCTCACATAGAGGGGCATAATCAAACAGCGCTGGACAAATAGATGGCCGGCCAACTATGTGGCTGGTGCCGTAAAGGGGCGGAGCCAACCATATTATCGAAAAAGATGGCCGGCCATATTTTCTTTTGCTAATACGGTTGGTGCTGGCTAAATCTCAACATTTAGGTCAAATGTTGAGATCGCCGGGTTTAGAGATGGCCAGCTTCAGTTTTCAGCCATATTGGAAACCGGGCCCAGCCATATCAAACCCGATGAAAAGCAAGCCCTTTGGTCGTGGGAGGAGCCAGCATTTGTAGTGCACTGGTCCCCCTGACATGCCAGGACACCAACTGGGCACCCTAGGTGGCACTGCAGTGGACTTCAAAAATTGCTCCCAGGTGCATACCTCCCTTACCTTGGGTGCTGAGCCCCCCCAAATCCCCCTCAAAACCCACTCCCCACAACTCTACACCACTACCATAGCCCTTAGGGATGAAGTGGGGCACCTACATGTGGGTACAGTGGGTTTTGGAGGGTTTTGGAGGGCTCAACATTTACCACCACAAGTGTAACAGGTGGGGGGGGGGGATGGGCTTGGGACCACCTGCCTGAAGTGCACTGCACCCACTAAAACTGCTCCAGGGACCTGCATACTGCTGTGATGGAGCTGGGTATGACATTTGAGGTTGGCATACAGGCTGGCAAAAAAATGTTTTATTTTAATTTTTTTTGAGTGAGAGGGGGTTGGTGACCACTGGGGGAGTAAGGGGAAGTGATCTCCAATTCTCTCCGGTGGTCATCTGGTCAATTGGGGCACTTTTTTTAGACTTGGTCCTAAAAATAAATGGACCAAGTGCAGCCGGCGAAATGCTCGTCAGAGCCGGCCATCTTTTTTCCATTATCAGGGGAAGCCAGCCATCTTGTAACCATGACACTGCCCCGCCCCTGCCCCACCCCCGCCCTGCCTTCTGTACCCTGCCTTGAAGTTTGCCCGGCTCCGCGACGGAAAGCAGTTGATGCCAGCCAAAATTGGCTTTTGATAATACCGATTTGGCTGGGTTCGGGAGATCACCGACCATCTCCCGATTTGTGTTGGAAGATGGCCGGCAAACTCTTTCGAAAATAAGCTGGATAGTATCTTAGACTTAGAAGCAGTTTACAAGTTGACTAAAATAAAAAAATAACAATAAGAAGAAAAGGAACTATAAAATCGGATAGGAAAGAAAAAACACTCAAACTGACAATTGGAAAGGGTCAGGGAAGGGGAAGGTAATTAGGCATGGGAGTTGGGAAGGGAAAGAGCAGGTCTCCTGATGGATGGTACACCATACCCGGACTAGGCCGCATCAAAAGCGGTATGAAAAAGCCATGTTTTAAAAGCTGCTTTCAATCTGGGTAGCGACAGCTCAACACATATAGTTAGGGGCAAAGAGTTCCAAAGGGATGGTGCGGCAAAAAAGAAAGTGTGGCGTCTAGTTGATTCCAGGGACGCTGGCTTTGGGCCAGGCTCTACTAAATGGTGGCCATTGAAGGAGCAGAGTAGACGGGCTGGTGAGTATGGAATTATAGGAGATGAAATGTAAAGTGGTAGGCCTATTCTAAATGACTTAAAGGTCAGCAGGAGCAGCTTAAAGATTGTACACTGCTCAACTGGAAGCCAACAGCATCTCTGGAGAAAGGGAATGACATGATCATAACGATGGGTGTGATAAAGAAGTTTCTTACAGCCTATAATCCACTTACATGATTTCCATTGTCCTCTGTCCCATCCCGGAACAGAGTCCGTTCACTCCTGCAATGCAAGTCCTTCCAGAAATAAGGCACTCCTGCTCTCACTTCCCCCACCTGAGACAGCTATCCTCAAGCACTCCTACTCTGTTCCCAAGTCACCTTCTGCCTTGTGCAGAGGCTTCCAAACACCACACTTGGAAACTTCTCCTGCTTCGGTACCCAGGACTTCCCCGTTGGTGCTACGAGTCTTGGTGGGGGTGGGCTACCAAAGACCAGAATCTTCTCCAAACAACCTCTTTTATTATTTTTCATGCCCTGCCTCCCTAGAGCTGGGTTTCACTTTGATTTCCCCACCATGCTGTCAATAGCAGCTCTGTCTCCTTAGTGACCACCCTGAAATCCTCCCACCCTTTAAGCAAGGGCATGTTTGGGGGGGGGGGGGGAGGGTAATAGGGGACAGCCGTGTTTGAGCCCAGATGCAAGGCTAACCAGGTTATCAACCCCGTTGGGCTGCTTAGTCTCCTTACCACACCTTGGTTTGCAGGCACTCCACACATAGTCATACCTCTACTGAAGGCTTTCATTTGACTGAAAGTGAGCCCCTCATTTTGTTCTGTTTATCCAAGTCCTGAGATCTCCCACATACAGACCAGGCTCTTGGTAATGCTTTAACCCCTTTATTGAAGGTTTGAACCCTAAAGATCACTTTCTCGACACCACCCCCAGCCTAGCCCTAGCTAAGAACTTATCATCTCTGTTTAGAACTGTTCTTTGCCTCTCATTAGTCTTATCCTTCAGGAGTGCAAGGAAATACCAGCTCCCAAAGCACCTCATTAAGCACATCGGTCAGAAACTCTTGTAGGATATCTCCCAAAAATGTATAAAATTCAGTGGTCAGCTGATAAGAACCAGGGACATTTCAAGTAGCCACTGCATCAGAGACACAGAATGAGCTGGAGTTTGGGGGGGGGGGGGGTGTAAGGAAACTGCATGGGGTAGAAGAGAAACATTTTCCTATGGATTGTTTGAACCTTTATTAAATAATTCAAGCTGGTGCTCAGTCAGTATCTTATTATAAGAGCATAAGACATGCCAGGCTTGGCCAACCAGAGATCCATTGAACCCAGCATCTTGTCTCTGCCAGTGGCCAGCTGCTTGGAAGAGGAAGATCCAAATGAGGAAATCTGTTCCCTGTTGTTCATTCATAAATTAAGAAGAGACAAACCACATGTCGGCCTGGCTAATAGTTCCTCCAGAAACTTCTCCAGACTTAGTTGCTTTAAACTCAGTTATACCATTAACTTACTCCCGCATTCTGGCAACAAACTCCAAAGTTTAACAGTACATTGACTGAAAAAAATTACTTTGATAAATTTATTTTAAATCCACTGCTATTTAGTTTTACTGAGTATCTCATAGTGATAGCATTATTTGAAAAAGGTAAATAGCAGTTCCCTATTACCTTGTCCCACACTGATCATGTGATTTTATTCACTTGCCAAATCCAAGCAACATGTACAGATTCCATTGGTAGGTCCCTGTCCCTGAAAACTGACCTGAGATTTGCTGACGGTCACAGAAAACCTCAATGGCAGAAGCAGGGATCAAACATTGTTTTCTCTGCTTTTCAATCTGCTACTCTTTCTACAAGGCTATTCCTCTGCTCATGAATTTATAACCCTGTATCACAGTGGTGGGCAACCTGCAGCCCACAGGCTGAACACAGCCTGCCATTGAATTTTATGCAGCCCTTGAGACCATGAGAAGTATACACAGAAAACATCATTAACTAGAGCTTTGGCAATTTTAAATACTCTTTATTTGTCCTGTTTGTCTGTCCTAATTAGATTGTAAGCTCTGCCGAGCAGGGACTGTCTTTTCATATTCAAGTGTACAACACTACGTAAGTCTAGTAGCGCTATAGAAATGATAAGTAGTAGCAGTGCATTCTTTCTAGCAAAAAAGGTGCCGGTACTGAAATGCTGAGGAACCCACCCCCACAATAGCCAGGCCCCCTGCAACCAGTCACAGAATCTATGACAAGGCAGAATTGGTGTGTAGAGCCTGAGCTCTTTCATTAAAACTTGTGGACCATGGGTCAATTTTAGCAGGCAATGGAAAAGGTGCTGGTACTCAGTACCCCCAAGTACCCCCTCAAAAAAAGCCCTGAGTAGTAGTAGTAGTAGTAGCATTTCACAAATACTTTTAGAGTAGCCACTCTAGCAGTTTGTTTCCATCATTTTTAGTTAAATTTATACTTATTTATTACAAAATGTCTACGGAACTCTGTCCATATCTGGTTCTGACATTACTTAATGTTGCAGCCCTCTAGGGATAGTACTGATATTCATGTGGCCCTCCCCTGCACTGTCATATCCCCTTACAAGTATTTTTCCCCCAAACGAAAGCCCTAATCTTCATAAGGGAGCTACTCCTTCCCCTTTACTGTGCTGATGCTGAGTGTCTCTTCCTTTTCTAGTTCTGCAGTCTTTTTGAGATGGCATAAACAGAACTGCACACAGTACTCAAGGTGTGATTTCACTGTAGATCTATATTGTCTACATTTTATTCCGTATTTATCTGTAAATAATTCACAGTATTCTACTTGCTATTTCAGTGAGCTGAGGATTTCAGTGCACTGCCGGTTCCAAGACTTCTTTTCTTTGGTGATAACTGTAATCTCAGTTAACTCTGCGATTAATACATTAATTTTTAATCTTGACTAAAAAAAACTGATCACATTGCAGGCTCTCTTGTCTCTTCCAAACATCTCTTCTGCTCTTTACCACTCCCAACCTCTGCCCTTGGCATGATCCGGCATCTTCCTCCCACCCTCAGTTAAACATCACCTTCCCTCCCACTGGTCTACCTTAAAGGTAGTATTCTGTTGATCCCCAGCTGAGGTACCGTTGCACATTTGCTGCCTATGACCTGCTCTGAAGCTTTTCCTCTGACCCATTTTGCCCATGCAGAAACAGGAAGTGATATCATAGGAGGTGGGAGGAGCCAGAAGGAAAACTTTAGAGCAGGCTGCTTCTGGAGACCAAAAGAAGACCACCTTTAAGGTAAACTGGTGGGGGGGGGGGGGGGGGGGGGGGGAGAATTGAGAGGGGAGCAGTGAGCTGCAGACCCATAAGCAGAATTGGAGCAACCACTGGTGGAAGCTGAGACTGAGACAGTGAGCTCCAGCAGCCTTGAGAAGAGCTTTGGTGCTGCTCACCACCAAGTTTGTGTCACTGCTCATGGAGGTAGAGGTAAGGGATGGAGGGTTGGTGCTGGACAATGGGAGCCTCTCTCTCTCTCTTCGAGAGATAATGGACCATAGGAAAAAAAGAGATAATGGACCTGGGGAAGAGAAAGGGAGAGGGATAGGGGATAGGACTTGATATACTGCCTTTCTGTGGTTACAATCAAAGCAGTTTGCTTATTATATACAGGTTCTTATTTTGTACCTGGACCATTGGAGGGTTAAGTGACTTGCCCAGAGTCACAAGGAGTGGCAATGGAAAATAATTAAATAAATAAGTAAAATACATATAATTGTGCAATTAACAGAAATGTAGCCCTATGTAACATAAAACCTAGCATTGTGTACGTGTGAAGGGCATGGGCGACTCTATAACAAGTCACAGTTACGAGACTACTGTGCTCTTTAATGTGCAGAATACCGACATTTAGGCATCTAAGTGTATACTTACTCTAAGTCAGGGGTAGGCAACTCCGGTCCTCGAGAGCCGCAGTCAGGTCAGGTTTTCAGGATATCCACAATGAATATGCAGGAGATAGATTTGCAAGTACTGCCTCCATGGTATGCAAATCTATCTCCTGCATATTCATTGTGGATATCCTGAAAACCTGACCTGCCTGCGGCTCTCAAGGACCAGAGATGCCTACCCCTGCTCTAAGTGGTCTTCTACAAATAGGCACTCAAATGACATAGTGTGTATTTGTAGGGGGGGGTAGGCCATAAGTGGGGTAGACATTTAGGGGGCAAACATAAGAATATTGTAAGTTGCCTGTGCACCGGCTACAACAGGTGCCCCCATGTACACTGGGTCTGTAGAAGGTGTAAATGGGGGAGGGGAGTCACCTAAATGTATACTGGTATTCAGTAAGGACAATTGGGCACCCAGGGCAGGAGTCTATACAGAATAGGTTCTCACACCATGTCACCAGGGCATCTAAGTAGAGGTGCCCTGTTGTAGAATTTCTCTCACAGAGGGTAATTCTATTAGTGTTTCTATATTTAGGCATTAAGATGCCAATTTGGAGCTTGGTCTATAAAGGAAAGTAGGTGCCTGTTTTCCTTTATATATATCAAATCCAGAACCCTAAGCCCTCTACTAGCATAACAGGTTAGATACATGCATATAATTGAGGCACAGTCATTTACTGCAGCTGGTATAAATGCTGGTGGGTACGCCATAATTCACATGCAGAAGTGTTCTGCCCACCTATGCTCCATCTGGACTTCACTGTGTGTGTGTGCCCACCATCAAACTACACACCATCACATTTAGCATCTTTGTATAGACAAGTACACACTCATGCGTATATGTTCTAGTATTCCAGTCATGTATGAGCGACCTTGGTTCCTAAATTTTGAAAAGCATTTTCTGTGTGTAAAGCGTGTTTGACAGGTAGAAACTAGCTATTATAAAATTGTGGGGAATATATGGACATAAAAAGTAGGTGAACAGAAACTCTGCTGCCCGTCTCATCTTCCGCCAGGGTCGCTTTACTCATACTACCCCTCTCCTCAAGACCCTTCACTGGCTCCCTATCCGTTTTCGCATCCTGTTCAAACTTCTTCTACTAACCTATAAATGTATTCACTCTGCTGCTCCCCAGTATCTCTCCACACTCGTCCTTCCCTACACCCCTTCCCGTGCACTCCGCTCCATGGATAAATCCTTCTTATCTGTTCCCTTCTCCACTACTGCCAACTCCAGACTTCGCGCCTTCTGTCTCGCTGCACCCTACGCCTGGAATAAACTTCCTGAGCCCCTACGTCTTGCCCCATCCTTGGCCACCTTTAAATCTAGACTGCTTTTGACTCGTAACCACTTGTAACCACTCGCCTCCACCTACCCTCCTCTCTTCCTTCCCGTTCACATTAATTGATTTGATTTGCTTACTTTATTTATTTTTTGTCTATTAGATTGTAAGCTCTTTGAGCAGGGACTGTCTTTCTTCTATGTTTGTGGAGCGCTGCGTATGCCTTGTAGCGCTATAGAAATGCTAAATAGTAGTAGTAGTAGTAGTAGCAGGTATGCATTGCAGGGGGTGTAGTTTAGACGGAGCAAGAGCAGAGTTGCAATGTACAAGTATATTTTACATAACCCTGGCCCTCGGGACAAAGTTGGTCTGAGCCTTACCTCAAGGCCCTGTTGAGCATGATAGGGGCTGAGTCCATAATTCCATTTATAGTTCAGGTATAGGGCAGGACCGGCGTGGCATTCACCCTTGCAGCGGTATCTGTCAATATAAGTGATCCACTCCACACCAGCAAGTTATGAAAGGCTGATGAAGGCTCTGTATAAGGTCAGATCACAAAGAGTTTGAACCTTTGCTCATTTTACTTTTGTTAAAACTGTTACTACCATGTTTCCCCGAAAATAAGACAGTGTCTTATATTAATTTTTGCTCCCAAAGATGCACTAGGTCTTATTTTCAGGGGATGTCTTATTCGGGAGTAGTTGGGGGACTATGGCGGTCGGGAACAGTATTGAAGTGGGGGGCGGTATCCTGCAGGAGTAGGCCCTGGTTCGCCTATCTGCCCACAGTGACTGCAGGACTCGAGCGAAGCAGAGCGGCCCTGGCCAGGCTGGGAATGGAGGAGGGGTATGCACTAGGGAAGGTAATGGAATGTGGGGCCGGGCTGCTCTGGCTGGGGGTCTCGGGAGGTTGTGAGAGGGCTTAGGGCGCAGGATCATCCCTACCGTATTACAAACGTTAAAAAAAATTCTACGGTAGCTCCGTTCCCTGTTGGTGGCGCTTTATGAGCTCCTCCTGTACATTCGCAACACTTTCCATCCTTCTAGTCTGACTTAGCCCTTGGGCGATGGAGCAGCGCCGAAAGGGCTCGGTTACTCATTTTCTTTTCTTTTATTATTTCTGCAAGGGGGATGTTTCTTTTCTTTCCGGGCTCACTTAGTTGATCTTCACAAAAGCGTGAAGGAGGATGGTAGGAGTCCGCTGGACGATAGATTTTCCACCTCAGTCTTGTTTCTTGCATTTCTTTAATGTTATTTCGTCTTTGTCTTGCAGCGAAAAAAATTAAGGTTTTTGTGTCCATGTCCCATCAGGGCCAAACAAAAACGTTGCTAGGTCTTACTTTCGGGGGAGGCCTTATATTTAGCAATTCAGCAAAACCTCTACTAGGTCTTATTTTCAGGGGATGTCTTATTTTTGGGGAAACAGGGTATAATGTTATGTTGTTTATGTCAAGTTACACTTGTGCACTGCCTTGGGTGAATCTTTTCATAAAGGTGGTTTAAAAATCTTAGTATAATAAATAAATACATCTGCATATTATTAGCACTTCATTCAGATATTTGGAATTGTTCCCATTTGTCTGCACGTTATTAAAATCCACTTGAGCTACCTCAGCTTTTTCCACATCCTCAGGATATGCTAATTTGCCTGCTTTTACAGAATCCTTTGAAGATGCTTCATGCCAATTGCACTCGGAGGAAACTGTTGATGTTCCCCCATGCTCTAGTTTCAAAGCTGCTCTATCTCCTTTTTCAATTATTAGGACGAGCAGCCAAGTTTTACTCCAGCTAAAGTGAAAACCACTCCATTGGAATAGACTTCTCCTTCCCAAAATGATCCCCAGTTCCTAACAAATCTAAAGCCCTCTTGCCTGCCCCATCATCTCATCCAGTGCATTGAGATTCTGTACCTCAGCCTGCCTCTGGGGTAAATGTTATTCTGTAACCAACAAACAGGATGTACGTATGTCTGGGGCCGGAACAACACTATATTGGGCCCTAGGCAAACATACATTTTTAGTCCCTCCTACCATGGAGTCTCATTTACTTCTTTTCTCACCTCCTCCTCTCCTCTGAAGTCATTCACTTTTTTCTGCTCCCGGATTTTCATTTATGGCCTTCCCCCCACATTTCACCTCTCCAGAAGTATTAGGGAAAAGTACAGAGCTTAGATTTGGGAGCTGCAGCAACAAAGGGTTTACCGTAAGGTAGAGAGTAGTATGGACCTATGCTAGTATCTACTGCGCTAAAAAGCAACTGCTGCAAAAAAAAATCCCACATTAGATGCCTAACCTAAGAGTGGGTCAGATCTGGGTGTGACATGGGTGGGTCAAGGTATGGCCAGCTGTAACGTCTAATGCATGGGTCATTACCAGTATTGTTGAAAGTACTAAGTAAAAGTTCTTAAGTAAAAATAAATGTATATTTTAATAGTTAAGTAAAAGTAGAAAAGTACAGTGTCCTGGGGTGGTCGAAGCTGGACAGCTTGGGCCAAGGGTGGAAGTCTGGAAAGCTCCTGGAGTGCCAGCAAGTCCAGCACAATTGAGCCCCGAGGTATTCAATCATATTCCAGTGTCTGGTTCAGCAACGGCATCAAATACAGATGGTGGTGCTGGAGTCTCTCAACACGATACTATGATGTTTTCTTCTTCTGGAATTTCTCTGGAGCCTCTACGTTTGTTGGATAGACCTCCAGTGGCAACTTTAGATGCAATTTAGTCAGCTATAGAAAACCTTCATAAGTTATGCTTAACCCTCCATTGCCCCTGGTACAAAAATAAGTACCTGAATATATGTAAACCACTTTGAATGTAGTTGCAAAAACCTCAGAAAGGCGGTATATCAAGTCCCCTTTCCCTTTCCCTATGCTGATCCTTTATAACTGTATCACGGAGAGAGTGGTGGATACTTGGAATGCCCTCTTGCAGGAGGTGGTGGAGATGAAAACAGTAATGGAATTCAAAAATGCGTGGGATAAACATAAAGGAATCCTGTTCAGAAGGAATGGCTCCTCAGAAGCTTAGCAGAGATTGGGTGGCAGCACCGGTGTTGGGAGGCGGGGCTAGTGGTTGGGAGGTGGGTTTAGTACTGGGCAGACTTCTACGGTCTGTGCCCTGAAAATGGTAGATTCAAATCAAGGTCAGGTATACATATAAAGTAGCACATATGAGTTTAGTTTGTTGGGCAGACTGGATGGACCGTACAGGTCTTTTTCTGCCGTCACCTACTATGTTACTATGTTACATTAAGGGGGTCTTTTACTAAAGATTGGCTCAAATTATCTGCAGCAGGGCCCATTTTATTCCTAGGGGATAAATCTTTAGTAAAGACCCCATAAAAAATGTACTTAAGTAAAAGTAAAAAAAAGTTATTACCTAATATAATACTTTTTGAGTAAAAAGTAAAAGCACCGCAACTGCAATGAATGCAACTATTATTCATGTTTTTATCCCAACAGCTTTATTACTCTACAATTCAATCCACTTTGCTTAAAACTACATTTTGAAAATGACTGTCACTCATGTGAGTATGCTTGTGAGTCATTAATCCAGCATAGGTTCAACAACTGCACTAGAGAAAGTGGATTGTTCAGTCTGATAAAAAGTTTCTTCAAATCGGGCCAGGTTGCAGGTTGTCTTCTGACTGGCTCTTCAGGTTATGATCAATTGAATCTTTGAAACAGAGCTAGGTAGTGCACATCCCAAGGCCAGGGTGAGCCAACCCAAAGGTCACCTTGGAGGGAGGTCACACCACAGGGGGTCTGGACTTGTGAAGCAAGAGGAGCACTGATTTGGGGATATTATTCTTTAAGATAGGCATGGACAGGAGTCTGTAAAAAGTGTAAATAGTCCTGCTGAAAAACCTCTGTACATAAGTGTAACCAGGAAAAAAAAAACCATTTATTTTAAAATGTTACCTGGTCCTTGACACTAGAGAAGATTTTGAGGAGGCTCAAGAGGCTGGGGGGAGATGACCAATGTTGGGAGTGTGTCTGTCGCAGGAGACTCGTGGAGTTCTGGTCACCCTGAAGTTGGAGGAAGTTGGTTGGGGTCAGTAAGAGAGGCCCAGGATGTGTTTGTGGCTGTCACATCCTTCGCTCCCTCAGGCTGCTCCTCTGCGGGAAGCAAGGGCCGGGAGGGAAGTTCTGCAGCCAGAAAGGACTTACCCGACGGTTCCCCGGATGGCCGGCTATCTCGAGTACAGTCGAGGCTGAGCCGGTATTCCTTGCGGCGATGGCCGGCCATTTTAGAACTGCGGCCAAAAGCCAGGACCCGTCCCGGCGATAGCCGCCCTGTCCGCAGCCGGGTCCGTAGGCCGGCGATCGCGGCTTCCAGGCTCTCAGTCGCCGGCTATGGAGTCCGCGCTTGCACTAGCAGGGAAGATGGCGCTGAGACGCGATGGCCGGCGTCTTCTCCATTTTCGGGCACGGGAACCCGAAGCTCCGCCGGAGAGGCTGGACGGAACCAATCAGAGGGATCTATTCAGTAGCCGGGTTCCGATTGGCCGGCCATGTCGGCTGGGGCTGGGCGGCTGAATGCTGACAGTATTTAAGGAGCGAGGCTGAAACAGAACATTGCTT
Organism: Microcaecilia unicolor; assembly: GCF_901765095.1. Classification (NCBI taxonomy): domain Eukaryota; kingdom Metazoa; phylum Chordata; class Amphibia; order Gymnophiona; family Siphonopidae; genus Microcaecilia; species Microcaecilia unicolor. The sequence continues at coordinate 253,257,550 of NC_044032.1, forward strand.
CAGGTTCTGTTTCCCGAGGCCAGTCTTCTTGTGCTCCTGTTCCTTGTGCGTTCTCTTGTTTTCCTGGTTTGACCTTTGGACTGTTACTGGACTACCCTGATTGCTGCCTGCCCTGACTTGTTGCCTGTTTTTGGACGACTGTGTTAGCTGCCTACCTAGACCTGCTGCCTGTTCCTGGATTTCTCTGACTTTCCTCCTGCTCCCTCTGCTCCCAGTTCCAGTGCTGGGTCAGCCCGTCAACCCCGCGGTTCCGGAAGTCCCGTTGGCCGCCTGCAGCTGGGGGCTCAACCCTCGGTGAACGGTGGTCGCCACGGGTGAAGACTTGGGGTTGCACGGCTGTCCTCTGAGGTCCTTCAGGGCCTTATGGGACCTAAGGGCTCACTTTCTTTCCAAGACAAGACAGTGGCCTGAGGGGAGCTGGGAGCGCTGTGTGCGCATGTGCGGTGTTGGATGAGCGGTGACATCAATAGTGATATCACACGTGCCTACACGTTTTGGAAAATACCTGAATGGCTCCATAAATGTTTTGAAGCTCTGGCAATACTGTGCCACCACAGATTTAATTAAAATAAAGGCTGGAAATGTTTGTTCTGACCCTTGAAGGGTTTTTGAAATGTTAAGTTGTGAACCCGACACATTTGCATGTGCAAATCACACAGGTGTGATGCATTTTTTATTTAATTTGCCCCAGAGGCTGTAGAGAAAGCAAGGGGGGCTGCCAGAAATCCCATAAGTGACCCCTAGTAGCACAATAATTTGCTCATGCGCAGTGAGGTCACTAGAGACCTGGACTGATAGCTACCATTAAAAATAGTTATTTAAACATTGTGAAAAGCACTTACAAAGTTATAAATTAAAGAATTCAGGTGTTCCAAGCTAGTTGATATGTGCTATGGTTTTATTTGTGTCCTGTTTGTATGTAAATCACTGCGTTTTTAAAGTGTACCATCTTGGATTTTGGGGTTTTATAAAAAAAATGCAGATTTTTACGTTATTCAGGTTACAACAGTTTTATGTTGTTGTTTTTTTTTTTAGTAAAAACAAGGGTTTAAAGGATCATTTTTAACATAAAATAGAGCAATGGAATGTTAATGAGTGTCTGTATGCTTGAAAGGAGAGCTCTGGTTGGCTGCACTGCTCAACTAGGGAACCTTGCAAGAAACAATTGTTGGGAGAGCAATGGACAACCTTGAAGAGAGCAGAGGTGCTGCTGAGGTTGTGTGGAAAACTGGTGTGTGAAAAGAAATGTAGGGTGCGAGAGTGAGTGGTCCAATAATAGATTTAGGAATGTTCTGATGTGTATGCGAAAGGGATATATTAGTGTTTTAAAGTACTTTAAAGAGAAATGTTGAACTCTGAGAAATGAATGAATCAGTCAGTCAGATTTGATGAGTTCTGGAAAAGTATCCTAAATAGTGAGATGTGGAGAAGATGCTTATTTAATATGTTCTTATTCAAAGTAAGAAATCTTAGAAGAGTTTTAAAGCCAGCTGTTTGATATCATGCTCTGTATGTAGGATGTAAAGAACAGACCATTAAAAAACTCCAAACAGCCCAGAACACCGCAGCCCGTCTCATTTTTGGAAAACCCAAATACGAAAGCGCAAAACACCTAAGAGAGAAACTACACTGGGTCCCGCTCAAGGAACGAATTGAGTTCAAGATCTGCACGACCGCATACAAAATCATTCACGCAGAGGCCCCAATCTACATGCTGAACCTAATAGACTTACCACCCAGAAATGCCAGAAGATCAGCCCGTAAGTTCCTCAACTTGAACTTCCCCAGCTGTAAAGGAACTAAATACAAACAGGCATACGCTACTACCTTTGCGTACAAAAGCACACAGCTATGGAACGCACTATCCAAGACCCTGAAAACCACCAACAACTTAACCAACTTTCGCAAATCTTTGAAGACATTTCCCTTCAACAAAGCCTACAAAAATAATCCTTGATGAATCAAACTACAAATCTTTGAAGACATTTCTCTTCATCATAGCCTACAAAAACAATCCTTGATGAATCATACTACTCCGTACATCACCCAAACGCTCTAAAACACTTCGACACGACCTTACCCATTACCTTCTAATTAATTCCTCTTTTACTTCCAATTTATTACCGCCTGTATCTAATACTATGTAATGATCATACCAAATTAACACCCTGTAAGCTACATTGAGCCTGCAAAAAGGTGGGATAATGTGGGGTACAAATGCAATAAATAAATAAATAAACCTGACGGCACTCCAGAACAAATTTTTAAAGTGATAGTTATTCATATTTTAGAAGATGTGAAAGTTCTGGCTGATAACTATTTCATTCTAAACCTTTATTGAAGAAATTAAGGGCTCTGTTTACTAAGGTGCGCTAGCATTTCAAGCATGCGCTAAAAGCACTAGCACGCCTACAGCACTGTTTAGTAAATAGGGCCTTAAAAGTCCTAAGGTTCCTTAGGTGAAGAAGAAAGGGCAAAAAAATAATTCTCTGATCTTTATATACAGATAATTATTTCCCTTAAGGGATTATTTATATTCATTCTTCCATATTTTATCTGGAGTTTGTATGTGTTTTGTGTGTGTGAGTGAACACATTGAAGAAGAACAAGAAGCCTGAACTGAAGAAACTAACACTCTCCTTGTAGTTAAAGTTAGGAAAAGTGTTAATTATGATAATAAGGACTCATAGACAGAATTTTAATTTATTAGAAAGACTTTTAAAGGCATCCTGTTTCAGGTAGGCACGTATTAGAGATCACTCACTTTTAGGGGGAAAGACTTTTCCCTTTTATTTTTATTTAAAGTCAGCTCACAGGAAGAAGATCAAGGCAAAGTCAATCAAGACAGATGAAAAACTGAACACAAGAGAATTTGAACCAGATAAGTAAAAAAGATAACACAGATATTTGAGACTCTAGGGACTTGGATAAGGAAAGAAATTCACTAACAAAAATACAGAGAAGCCTGCTATACTTACCTCTTGAGTATTTGCGACCTGTAAAAAAAACCATATCATTTTTTTTAAACCCTTGAATTTATATTTTTGAAATATTTTAAAAAGAATTGAGGGTGTCTTTTACAAAGGTGCGCTAGCATTTTTAACTGTCCTAAATGCTACAGACTTTCATAGGAATAATATGTTATTTTCAAAGCACTTAGCCTTCCAAAGTTCCATAGGTTTCTGTGGAACTTTGGAAGGCTAAGTGCTTTGAAAATGAGCAGAATGGGCATCTCTAACGTTTAGTACATGCTTATTTTTAGTGTGCCTTTGTAAAAGGGGCCTTAAGAAACTTACCTTTGAGAAGATAATTAAGAAAAAAAGTGGTTTAAAGCGGTGAATTAGTTTCACTGTAGTTTTAAGCAATTTAAAATACTATTGCATATCTCATATTTACCTAAAAGCTGATTGTTAGCTGAAAAGAAAAACTAGAATTGTAATCATCTGGATCCAATAGGCAGGGTTTTAAACACTTTTAAATTATTTATTGTGCATTTATAGGGTTTTAATCTATTTTTAATTAGATGTTTAAATTACAAGTGCAATTAAATTTGCTGTTTTGCAGTTTAACAGAGCATTTGCACATCTTCACTTAAGTGAAATTTTGTGACATCTATTCTCTTAATATCTTATCACTCATTCTTAATATATACATTTTATTTCTATCTAGTGTCATCTTATTGGATGGAATAATTTCTTTTATAGCACCTTCCTCCTGAGATTTGAGCACAGGCCATAGGAGCAAACTTTTCAAAATGATTGGGGTGCTGAAAAAATGTTTTTAACAGGTGGTGCATTCCCCCTCCCCCTTCCTCTTCCCTCTCCATTCATATCCAGCAATTCTCCTCTCTCCCCTGCCCTCTCCTCCATTCATATCCAACAATTCTCATCTCTCCCCTACCCTCCCCTCTCATCCATGTCCAGCGAATTCTCCTCTCTCCCTTGCCCTCCCCTCCCTCCATCCATATCCAACAAGTCTCATCTCTCCCCCAGTGGCGTACCAAGGGGGGGGCAGTGGGGCGGTCCACCCCAGGTGCACGCCGCTGGGGGGGTGCCACGGCGTGCGCCTGTCACCTGAGTTCGCTGACTTCGCAAACTTCGCTGCAGCTCCCTCTGCCCCGGAACAGGTTACTTCCTGTTCCGGCCAGGGCAGAGGGAGCTGCAGCGAAGTTTGCGAAGTCAGCAAACTCAGCTGACAGGCGCGCGCCGCGGCACCCCCCCCAGCGGTGTGCACCCGGGGGGGGGTGTCATTTCACCGGGGGGGGGGGGGGGGGCGCGCTGCACCCAGGGGGGGCGAATCGGTGCTCCGCCCCGGGTGTCATGCCGGCTAGGATCGCCACTGCTCTCCCCTGCCCTCTCTTCCATGTCCAGCGATTTCTCCTCTCTCCCCTCCCCTCCATGTCCAGTAACTCACCCCAAACACCACCTGCCCCTTTTCAGCCCCCCTCTCCTCCAAGTTCCAGGCCCCCCCCCCTCCTTCAAGTTCCAGGCCCCTCCCTCTCCTCCAAGTTCCAGGCCCCCCTCTCCTTGTGCCAGGCCCCCCTGTCCTCCGTGTGCCAGTCCCAACCCCAGCCCGACTCTTCTCCCACAATGGTCCTCCGTCCTCGCCTTCCTGCCGCCCAGAATTTAAAACTCATCTTACCTCGGTCCCGGCAGCAGTGAAAGGCAAACAGGCTCGGCTTCAGCCTTCCCTTTTCTCTCAGCGAGCCTGCTCGCCTTTCACTGCTGCCGGGACCGAGGTAAGATGAGTTTTAAATTCTGGGCAGCAGGAAGGCGAGGACGGAGGACTGTTGAGGGAGAAGAGGGCGGGCAGGTTGGGTGGGTTAAAATATTGGAGGTGCTCGAGCACCCACAGAGTCAGCGCCTATGGCACAGGCTGAGGTAACTTGGCTACTCCACGACTACAAAACAAGTGAAAGAGTAGGACTGGGTTCACCTCTCAGCTGAGGAAGGTCACTTAAATCCAAGGAAGGAGACTACAGGAGTTCCCCTGGGGAATACCAAGAGGATTGTGGTTTTAAAAAGATTTGCATTCAAGGTTGGAGAGTTGATGTGGGTTGATGTTCCTGGTTTTTCAGAGTTGAAGAATAAACTGTTTGAGTTTGCATGAGCTGCTGACTCCAGAGTGTTTTTTGGACTTGAGAGAATACAGAAGTCTCCCAAGCCTGTCTAATCTAACAACCAGTCTAATCTAACAACAGTTTGCATTTGGACTTGCTTTTTGGGTTCCTGGGGGAGAAGAGGGTAATCCCACCTGCTAACATTTCTTTCCCCAGGTGGAGGCACCGAGTGCCAAGCAAGTAAGGGTCTGCCTTCAGGAGGCTCCAAACAGATTGGATCACGAACCCAGAAGCACTCAGATAAAGGAGCGTTACATAAAATTCTGGAGGCACTTCTGGGATCCAGAAGAGTTTTTGAGAAAAAAAAACGTTTGTTATAAACAGTGGAAAGGACTGGCATTGAAAGAGCGAACTAGATTTTGTGGATTACAAATATTGTGCCCTGTGGATTACAAATACCAATACTGCAAGGATTACAAAATTTAGTACCCAAGAATACTGAGGAGACTGTTGGTACAGAGCCCAATAAAAACTGAAAGTTTCCCGCCCTGTAAAAGCCCACGCTAATGGATATAATGAAGCATGCCAAAACTGTGAGTACCTGGATAAAGGGCGGGAAGGATCTGCTGAATCATCATGGCAGGGGTTCCCGCGCTTGTCAAGGAGGAGGAGGATAGTGTGCTTCTGTGAAAGCACGCTGCAGAGACACTGGGGAATGATCTGTTATTGGAGGGCTGGGAACAGGTGCGTGGGTTGAACGTGCTATACTGCCCTATAAAAAAAGAGGAGAATCTGCCTAGCGATGTGGGAGTTTAGAAAACAAAGCAACAAAGTTGAGAGATGAGGGAGAAAGATGGCATACTGGTTGTGCGTGGTGATGGAGCTGGTAGTGGAGGGGGGTATACCAGTGGGGAGGATCGTGTGCACTGACTGCCTTTCAAGAGTGAAGTGGCACCTGTAATTTTATACTACCCTGCATGCGGAACAGAGTTCTACGATAAGGATGGCAGAAGGACTTCCTCAGGAAGTGGTAGCCCGGCTCCAGGACTTGGGAAGGAGGAGGAGGCCCTGATGCAGGACCAGAGTAAAATGTAGTGTTGGATTCAGAGTTGACCAGCAAGCAGACCAGGAATCCGAAAGTGCCTTGGGGAAAGACCCCGAGGAGGGAGTAGTGATCGCGATTGAGGTGGATTCTACGGAGGGTGCAATGGCTTGGACCTGGGCCGAGGAACTGACCATAACTCTGGGGAAAAGTGGAGACCCAAAGGCCATGGGCCCATGTAAAAAGACTTGTGGGAATGAGGGAGAGGAAGAGATTAGTAGTAGCCTTCCTTTGTCATCATCCTCCAAGTCAGAGGATAGCCCTGAACCCCAGTTGAGTGTGTTCCGGGACCGAGGGCAGCGTTGATGACCATCGGAGACAGAGGTGGTTTTGCCCCAGGAGGGAGCTATCGTGATGGGGGGGGGGGGGGGGGGGGAGTCGCTCTGGTACCCGCGCTACTGCGGGTAAAGGTAGAAGTGGTCGCCAAGACTGAGCAATTTCTGCAGCCCCAGAGAGCTAGCCTTATGTGGACAGTGCCTAAAGACCTCGAGACGGATTGCCCACACCTGCCACTATGCTAGATTATGTGTGTCTGGCCACAGGAGAACTGAACCTAGAGATACCAGCCCATCTAGCATTGGAGTGGGTCATGACCCAGACCCTCTGGATCTGGAAAAATGTTATAGACGCCCAGGGAAGGGCGGGGCTGCCACCGGAGTCTCTGAAAGGATGTTAGCTGGAGGACCCTCCCTGTGCCTGCTGAGTTAATCAACAGTGTGTGGATTGAGACAGGGAGAGCAGCAGGAATGTGGTTGCCTAAAATGAGTAGACTAGACAGATATTTAAAGAAACTAGTGTGGGACTTATGGGGGTTGGCATACCCTTATATTCCCTTGACCGTCATGTGCCTTCTAGATTCTCAACGGGAAGCATGAGCCAAGGATGAAATCTATCGCAGGATGAAACCTGACCCTACATACCCAAAGGAGGTCCTCAAGTCCAGTACTCCAGTAGAGTGAACTGAAGGTTTTGTTTGGCAACAAAATGAGATGGAATGGTGGATCACTTCCCTGAACAGCATGTCTGCTGTTTCATGTACTGCTGGCAGTGGCGATCAGGTGGACAATTGTAGAAAACCAGTCTCCTACTACTAGGACTGTGGATTTCCCTTAAGACAACAGTAGTGAAGTCTAAGGCAATCCACTCCCAGGCTTAGACTGTTCTTCAGAGCTTTCCCATGAGACCTTATTTTGTGCACAAACTTCACAGGACTTTACATGCACAACTCTTTTTTACTACTTTGGGGGGGGGTTTGGGGCTCTGTTTCTAGTTCCGCTGCATTGTGATTTCCTATGCCCTGCCCACTAATGAACATCAGCACCTACAGAGGCAGATGCCAAAGACATTGGCCTCCAGATTTTATAGATATGTGCACGTTCAGAAAAACTTAGTATGGAACTTTGCACACACATGTTACAAAATAAGGGCATTTACATGTACAAATAAATTAATTGGCTTTAATAGTTGCAGGTTATCGCTATTAATTGCCACTAATTTGCACCAATATGGCATTTGGGCAGGTGAATGCCTTTAGTCGTTATTCTGTAGAGTCCGTGCACTAATTGGCAAGGTGGGAGGAGCATGAGTGGCCAGAGCATGCCTGTGATTAGCGCTGAGACTTTAGAGAATACTAACATTTGTGCACCTAACTAGCACCAATTAGGCATGCCCATTTATGCCTGCCCTAGAGCAGGAGTAAGTGGGAGCACCCAAGGGGCTCTTTTACTAAGCTGTGGTAAAAAAAAAAAAAGGGCCCTGAACTAGTGGCAGGGGCCATTTCTTCTGTGTGCTGAGGCCCGTTTTACTGCAGCCAGTTAAAAAGGCCGAAAAAAGAAATGGCCATGTGGTAAGATTTCACATATCGCATGGCCATGCGGGGGGGGGGGGGGGGGGGGGGGGGGGGGGGGGGGAGGGGAGGAGCACTTCTTCCACCCATTGAGGTGGCAGTAAGGGCTCCTGCGCTAACTCAGCAGTAACCAGGTAACATGCGACGTTGGCCAACAACCGCCAGGTCAGCACCTGCGGAAATATTTTATTAATATTTCCGCTAACATTTGAAATGCTGCATGCTGGGGGGTGGAATTACTGCCAGCACCCTGCGTTGGGCTGACGGTAGCTCCACACTGGCATCCAGTAAGCTCGCGGTGGGCTTTCTGCCGCTTATGAAAAGGGCCCCAAAGTTAGGTGCAGTAATGCACACTTATGCTAGTATTCTGTAACGGCGATTATGTGCTTAATTGCCCTTATAGAATTTGCATAGCACTTTGGCGCCTGGAAAATCAGCACTGAAAAACCACCCACTTTGCACGATTCTATAAACTATGCGTAAAGTTAGGCACGCTTTATAGAATATGTGCACGTGCCGTTTTTGTGCCTAAAATTTAGATGCACCCATTTAGGCCACCTAGATCGGGGGTATTCCATAACAATGAGCATAGTTTTTTTTTTTTTTTGGAACACCCACAACCCGCTCATTCCATGCCCATGGCTACGCCCCTTTTCAGCTTATACGCCTATAAGGTTGTGCGCATAAATTCTAATTAAAGCCAATTAGTGCCACTAATTGGTTAAGTACCAATTATCATCGCTGATTGACTTGTTAATCAATTAAGTTGTACACACAACTTAATTTGACCGCATGGCCAAATTAGTGCACACAACTTAAGGCGGCATGTATAGAATTTGAGGGTTTCTGTCATGGTGCCTAACTGTAGGCATCCTTTTGAGAATTTACCCCTAGAATGTAGTGCCGTTGGGCATATTTATTTATTTAACAGGCTTTTTTTTATTTAAATAGTGCTCTTCAGAAATAGCATCAGAGTGCTTTACCAGAAATAAGATATGGATAAATGGGAGACACAATGGTGGGGGAAGGGAGAATTGCACATCAGTTTTTTTTCCAGAAAACGAATATAAAATGGAGGGAAGGAGAGAAAAAGCTGGGCAGTGTCCTGCGGTCTCATTCCAGACGCCCATTTTCATACACTGTATGATAAAAAAATATTCTTAGAAACTAATCAAAAGTCTTATGGAACAGCTGTGTTTTAGTGACTGCTTTGAATTTCTTCTCTGAGCTTTCTGGTCAGTGGGCAGAGAGCTCCAAAGGATGGGGGCCACACGATTAAAGGGAGTGGTCATTGAGCTATCAAGTCTGATTCTAGTATTTATTTATTTAGATTTTGCTCACACCTTTTTTAGTAGTAGCTCAATGTGAGTTATATTCAGGTGCACTGGATATTTCTCTGTCCGAGGAGGGCTCACAATCTAAATCTGTACTTGAGGCAATGGAGGGTTAAGTGACTTGCCCAAGATCACAAGGAGCAGCAGTGGGATTTGAACTGGCCAACTCTGGATTTCAAGAGTGCTCTAACCACTAGGCCACTCCTCCACTGGAACACCAGTAAGGAGGGAGTTGCAGAAATCTAAGCAGATAATAACAAGTGCATGAAGCAAAATCTTCAGAGTGCATGGGTCAGGGAACTGCCTGATGAGAACAAGTTCTCCTAAAAGCAACAAAGGACCTTTGAATTGTCCACAAGAAACAGCACATCTAGAATTTGGTATAGCTGCTAGCCCTGACTGTAAGTCTGTAAGAAGTACGACTGTAGCATTAGATCTTGCTATAGAGATGAGGCCACAGATTTATGAATCTGTCAGTCTGATTTTTCACTATTCTGTTATTACTTTACAACTTATATATAAACCTAATCCCTTGTTCACATTTTTTTTATTTTTGACCTGGCAGCTTCTTCCTACTCCTCTGCAGTTTCAGCTCAGTCACAGTTGTAGCTCGGATTTGGCAGGATCTGGTGTCGGAAACCTTCACTGGGATTTTCCCTTAGTTTATATCCTGTGAGGGTCCTTTGCTGGAGATTATACACTGGGGCTTCTCCCATAATCGTGGGCCCTAAATATAACCACTGATTGAGGGTGATCATATCTGCTGATCTTAAGGTGACCAAACAGGTAGAAAAAGTAATGGCAAAAGCCAGAAGGATGCTTGAGTGCAGAGGGAGAGGAATGGCCAGCAGGAAAAAGGAGGTGATGATGTCTCTCTATAAGTCTCTGGTGAGACCTCATTTACATGGGGATGATCAAAAGCAAACGCCGGCGCTAGAGGCTGTTAGCGACATACTAGCACCGGCGTTTGCTACCACCCAATCATCAGAGTCTACAAGCGCATGAAACAACGCGCTCGAGGGCTCTGAATGCAACTAGCATGCAAATGCATGCAAAACAGGGCTAAACATATTCATCCCCAATGATCAGTGACCAGCGCACCAAAGACTGGGTCGCTGGCCATGGCAAACCCTACGCCAGCTCTGAGCTGGCGTTAGGGTTTGCAGATCATTGGGGAGGAATAGTGAGCCCTGTCCAGCATGCATTTGCCCTGAACCTGGGGGGGGGGGGGGAGGGGATCGTCAGGGGGACCAGAGGTCCGCCGGACCTCCAGCCCCCGTTGCTCGGGGCAGGGGTAGTTGGGGCCTGGTGGTCCCATTGACCTCTAGCCCCTGTGTTTGACAGGTTTGGGCTTTTGACAGCCCAGACCTGTCAAACACATGTGGGAGGATTGTGCTGAGCGCATGCTCAGGCACAATTCTCCCGCACTTCTACCCCATGAGTCGGTCCAGAGGGTGGCTACTAAAATGGTCAGTGGGAGATATGATAGTGACATTTAATTACCTCCATGGCATAACAGCACAGCAGGTGAGCCCATTTCAATTAAAATGAACCTTTTGAACAAGGGGAATGGGAAGAAGGTGAAACAAGATAGACTCAGGAGTAATATACATCTTTATAGAAAGGGTGGTGAATGTGAGGAATGACCTCTTAGTAGAGATGGTAGAGACAGGGAGGGTATCTGAATTAAAGAAAGCATGGGATAAGCACAGAGAGTCTCTGAGGAGAGGAAAGGATAGCACAGATCAGTAGTGGGAATGGATTGGCACACTGGATTGGCAGTATGATCGGCCATCATTTTTTTTTTGTTACATTTGTACCCTGCACTTTCCCACTCATGGCAGGCTCAATGCGGCTTACATGGGGCAATGGAGGGTGAAGTGACTTGCCCAGAGTCACAAGGAGCTGCCTGTGCCTGAAGTGGGAATTGAACTCAGTTCCTCAGGACCAAAGTCCACCACCCTAACCACTAGGCCACTCCTCCACTCTGCCATCATTTTCTATGTTACCGTGTTTATAGGTGAAGATTCTAAGATTAATTAAGCAACCAGAAGGCAGACTAAGTTTGTCTGGATATCATGAGTGTAAGTGAGGACTCAGGGTTTGGATAGAATTGTGAGTGAAGACTCAGGGACTAGGTAGAGTGGGGGATAGTTGGGACTAAAACATTGACCAAGGATTAGGAGGACAATGGGAACCTGGTGATCAGGTGAAGGGTATGAACTATGAGGAGGGGAGATGGTTTGAAGCACCTGGAGGGTTTGCAGAGGGGTTGGGAGTCAGTTGGAATAGACAGAGAGCTATGGAGTGGGTAACAGACAAAGGAAGGGGACATGTCTTTGAAGATGATGAGAGCAGATATAAATGGGGCAATAAAAGGAAGAATGAAAACCCGAATAGGTTGTAAGACATAGGAGTTGGCAAGGGGATGAGAGACAGGAATGAAATGGGGCTGATTTGAGGATAAGAGATAGAAGAAGGTAGATGAGGGTAGGGAGGGTGTAAGTACAGAGAAGAAATGGGGGACTAGAAAGTGGGTCAGACAGGGGAAATAGAAAGCTGGGAAAGGAATAAGACAGATGTGGGGAATGGGAGGACTAGAGAAGTTAAAAGTAGGAAGTGGATAACTGTTACATAGCTGAAAGGTGAAAACAGCCAGAATGACAATCGGGCTCATTTCGAAAGAGAAGGACATCTATCTTTCGACACAAATCGTAAGATCGACGTCCTCATAGAAACATCCAAATCGGTATAATCGAAAGCCGATTTTGGACGTCCCCAACTGCACTCCATCGCAGGGATGGCCAAAGTTCAAGGGAGCATGTCGGAGGCGTAGTGAAGGTGGGACTTGGGCGTGCCTAACACTTGGACGTCCTTGACAATCGAAAAAAGAAGGAGCCCTTCAAAACCCACGACAAACCCACTGTACCCACATCTAGGTGCCCCCCTTAAGGGCTATGGTAGTGGTGTACAGTTGTAGGTAGTGGGTTTGGGGGGGGGTTGGGGGGCTCAGCACACAAGGTAAGGGAGCTCTGTACCTGGGAGCAATTTATGAAATCCACTGCAGTGCCCCCTAGGGTGCCCGGTTGGTGTCCTGGCATGTCAAGGGGACCAGTGCACTACAAATGCTGGCTTCTCCCACAACCAAATGGCTTGCATTTGGTCATTTCTGAGATGGACGTCCTTGGTTTTGATTATCGTTGAAAATCAGAAACATCCATGTCTAGGAACGACCAAATCTAGGGACAACCAAATTTAAGGATTTGGACGTCCCTGGCGGTATTTTCGAAACGAAAGATGGACGTCCATCTTGTTTCGAAAATACAGGTTTCCCTGCCCCTGGATCGGGATGTTTTGCAAGGACGTCCAAATCAAAACTTGGACGTCCTTTTCAAAAATGCCCCTCCACAGGTCAGGAGGAATGACATCTATCTATAGGTAGATATAAAACTGATGAGAGAAATTAATAAAAAAGATGAAGCAAAAGGATCAATATTATTTATATTTTGCTCACACTTTTTCACTAGTAGCTTGAGGTGAGTTACATTTAGGTATATTGGGTAGTTCCCTGATGGGCTCACATTCTAATTTTGTACCTGAGATAATGGAGGGTTAAGTGACTACTAGCCCAAGATCACAAGGAGCAGCAGTGGGATTTGAACTGGGCACCTTTGTATGGCAACACTGGTAGTCTAACCAGTAGGCTACTCCTCCACTCCATATTAGAAAGAAATGTAGAGAAGGAAGGGAAGGAGAAAGGAGAGTACAGAAAAAGAAAAATAGAAATGGTCCTTTAGAAGAACTTAGCAAGAGGAAGTGGTAAAGAGAGACCAAGATCGACTCAACTGATAAAATTAAATGGAAAGACAACAAAGATACAAAATAATTGTATTGTTAGTATAAGGGCAAGTCTCAGTATATGCCCAAATACTGTAAGGGGGAGCATTCACTTAAAATATTTATTGATTTGGGACCAAGGCCTGGACCAATAGAAGCCAGGAGGCCATAGATTGTTTCACCACATATGCTGTACACTCTTTTCAGTCAATAAGGCAGGCTATTGCAGGATTGGTGTTCTGAACTAACAAATTTACTTTAGAATCTATTAATGCAATTTATAGGTACAACAGTAACAGCAGAGGCAGCAATATTGGCAAAGATTTCATACAAAATGTGGATCTTGTCCGTTTTGTGATATGATGATAGAAGGCGACAATTTTAGCAATCCATCAGACAACAAAGTATATAAACGAAGATATTTGACCACATGCAGGACTGATCATGTGATATATTTTTTGAAATGTCCATGCAATAAAATATACGTTGGCAAGACAGACAGGAGTTTAAAAACAAGATTGAGTGAACACAAGTCATGCATTAACTCTTTAAAATTAGGAGCTCCTTTAGTCTCCCACTGTAAAGAGTTCAAACACAATTTTGGACATCTTCAATGTTCAGTGATAGACCATGTGACAGAACATATTAGAGGCGGAGATCGCAGCAGACAGCTATTACAAGCTGAACAACGATGGATCTATAGATTAAACACTCTGGAACCCCGAGGGTTAAATATGAATGTACATTGGGGAGCTTTTTTTATAATTCATCAACTTTTTTCATTTCATAGTTCCGTGAATGGCGGTAATCACGGAAATATATATATATTTTGTAAAGGACAAAAAGGCCCCTTTAAATTGACTAATTAAATCTATTCGGTTGAGCAGTGACGCTTCAGTCCGTGATTGGACTGAGTCAGCAGTGCAGCATATGACGTTCTAATGCTCGATTGGGTAAAACTCTCTTTTAATCGCCCAACTAAGTCAGGTGAGGACGCCAATAAATTTCTTCACAGAAGACACGATCTTCCTTAGAGAAAAACTAATTCAGATTTGGAACAAAGATTTTGAACAAAGGTATGATGACATGATTTGCCTGTGAGGTATTAGTTTACAGTATTTGAATTTGAATTTTTCCCGCTTTTGACTTAATTATTTTGGCGCAATATTTTTAGGTGCAAGGAGGTTCCCTGACGAAGATACTCGAAACGGGACCGTAGGAACCATTGCATTTTCATTATGTAACCGGACTAAGCGCCTTTTCAAAAGAAACATTTTGGCAAGATAAGTGATGATTTTACTTTTTTGATCAAGCAAACAATAAAAAATTCTATATAAGTAAAAAATTGAGGGTTTTTCAAGTCTATGATGACTTTTTCTACAGGCTATAAAATGAACACTTAGGTGTATACAATATAGCTGTAGCGGTTGAGACTTTTCCCTCATAGTCAAACAACTCTGCTTTATACACATAAAATTCCAACAGCGTTTACAAAATCTTTTTATCTCCCTCGCCACTTTTTTTCTTCTTTCTATCTTCCTCTTATTCTCTCTCTTGACTTTGCCCCCACCAAGAGTGTAAGGGATAGTATAATTAGCTTCATGGAAGAAAAAGCACAAATCCTGCAGAACCTTAGAAATTGCAAAAAGGGTAAACTGTTTTTTTAGGGACTGAGGATGGCAACTTTTATATTGTAGGGCTGTGGAGGTGCCCACTCTTCCTCTTTCCACATAGTGTGCACTATTACTGGCCAACAACACAAAATGTGTTTTTTCTGCTTGTTTTCATTTGGTAACGAAATGCAACAGCATAGGTTATGTCATTAACATTTCCTGTATCATTGTCATTGCAAACAATATCTCATCCTTAAAATTAAACATAACCAAGTGACAAGTATGGAGGTCAGAAGACATGGGGTGAGGCCTGAAGGTGCAGCATAGCTGGCTGGGATGGAGGTACCTTGAATTCAAGAGGTGAGCTTTTAGAGATAAAGATTCCCGCTAGTTTGTTATGGAGCCTCAGATCAGTCTTTTTATTTATTTATTTGTTTATGTATTTATTTATTTTTACTTTTTATTAAATAATACATTGCTTAAAGAACACAGATCATAACAATCTCTAGAAAAATCCAATTACTTATTATACCATATCATGGAAAACTGAGGTACAGAATGAGACCATGGAACACTTACTTAACATAAAGAGCACTTTATCCCCGCCCCTCCAACTAAAAACCATCAATTACTTAGAAACCAAAGAAAAATTACTAGTACTCTATTTATTCATTAAAAAAGTCTCCAATTGAGAATGATCACTATACACAAAATTGTTCCCTTGATGGGAAAAGAAACACTTCCAAGGGAAATGCAAGAAAAAAGTTGCACTGACTTCCAAAATTGCAGAAATTGCTTGCTTCCTTCTCATTTGCAAAGCTCGAACCACATCTGGAAATATACTTACAGTTTCTCTACAAAAGTGTATGTCTTCTTTGAAGAATAAGCCTTAAGAACTGCAATCTTATCCAATTCAGTTGCAAAACTTACCACCAGAGTTGACCTATCAGTTATACTATCCTGAGATGATTCAAGAAATTCTGTCAAATTTGAATTGTTGAATTATCCCCTTGCTGAGTTGTTTTTAAGCTCTGTGACCTCATATTTCAGACTTTATATGGCACTGCCCCTGATTATATGTTGTCCCTTGTCACTTTGCCTTCTCACAGTGCAACCTATGGGGCAAGAGATTACCTGCAACTTTATTTTCCTACCTGTAAGAAAGTAGTCTATAAATCCATTTATTCTGCTACTTTTTCTTACTAAAGTACTAAGTGGTGGAATTCCTTGCCAAAATACAATAGATCCCAACATGATTACTTAGTTTTTCGCAAGTTTTTAAAATCTTTCCTTTTTAAAAAATTTCTGTTAACTGATGCTGATGCCTAGTATTTTTTGTCCCTCTTTCCCCCATTGCATACATATGTACGATTCTTTATTGATATGTGCAGGATTATGGTTTTTATTTCATATTTTGTACTGTCTTCTTGTAGCTTGTTAGCCACATTGAAGTCAAACTTGTGCAGGAAAATGGGTATAAACGTCTCAAATAAATAAATAACTCCTTCCTGGTCACTAAGGGAAGGATTCTATAAAGGGTGCTCAACGATGAGATTGGGCATAGTGGTTAGAGCACTGGTCTTCCAATCCAGAGGCTGGTTCAAATCCCACTGCTGCTCCTTGTGATCTTGGGCAAGTCACTTAACCCTCCATTGCCTCAGGTACAAACTTAGATTGTGAGCCCTCCTTGGACAGAGAAATATCCAGAGTACCTGAATGTAACTCACCTTGAGCTACTACTGAAAAAGGTGTGAGCAAAATCTAAATAAATTTATGTGCTATTCTGTAAAAGGTGCATGTCCTTATAGATTAGCACTTAGCATCAATTCCCACACCCAACTCTGCTGAAACCTGGTGTAAATCCCAGCACCCAAGTTAGGCACAGAGACTCATTATTCTATAACACTGTGCTTAGCATTTTGGAATACCCCTAACCCGCTCATGGCCCTCCCATGGCCACACCCCCTTTTGGGTTGGTCGCTATGGGATTTAGGCCCCCAGTGTTATAGTGCTCAGCCAGATATGTACGCAAATCCTAATTGGTGCCAATTAACATCAATAATTAGTTGTTAGAATCCAGTTATTGATGGTTAACAGGTTGCATGTGCATCTCGGAAGCACGCTCAAATCTGGGCACCATATATAGAATCTAGGGGTAACTAATGAAGAAATATAATACAATTTTGAAACAATAATATCATCAGACATGCACAATACATCTTTAAGATCATTTTTAAACAAAATTAAAGGAGAAAGCAAATCGTTCCTGGGAAAATTCAGCATTCTAAGGTTTCATGCCTTAATTGCATTTTACAAGGACTCTAGTTGCCTATGGAGCCCTAAATTATCATCAACTCTTGTAGTCCCCAGAGATTGTAAAACTAAAACTTGAGAACATATTACAAATCCCCTCCACCTTCTGAAGTCTTGAATCCACTTCACGTAACTTCTTCACTACATCCTGAGAGAACTTCACAACTTCACAGTTCATTCTAACTAACAACGCATTGTTCATGGATAATAAACTCCAAATATCGTTAAGTGAAACCTCAGCAGATATTGCTTGCAAAGAAGTGGAGTTGGATACATCTGAAGCAAACATAATCAGTTTAGATAATGAAACTGTTTCCTAATCTTCCAACCTAGGAGCTATAGAAACTCCCTGGAGGGATGAACCACTGGGGAAAAGCCCCACCTGTACATTCTATCCGATATTCTCATTAAAATAGTGCTTACTGGCAATGGGGAAACAATTCTCTCAATAGGGCTTAAAGAAGCCCCTACAATGGAAGCAGACTGAGAAGACAAACTAGATTGGGGGAGAACATTCAGGCACCAGAGGTCACATGGATCCCTTGGCAGAAACCATTGGCGTGGACGCAGATTTGACTTTGATCTTCCTCTTCACCATCATAAATGTAATAATCTAAAATATTCAAGGCAGAGAACAGGGCCTGTGGCTGCTTGCTGCTTTGGCCAGGGGTCCTAGGAGCAGAAGGGAGATGTGGGCTGCCCCACACATTGTCTGTGAGGGAGGACGGAATAGGCTTCTTGAAGAACCAGCGTTCCTCACAGGCTGCGGCATTACCTGGGACAGCCCATATTTCCCTTCTGCCCCAAGCACCCCAGCTGCAGCAGTGAGCAGCCTCTGCCCAACGAGTATTGGAGGTCAGTGAGGAGGAGTAGAGAGAGAACTTTTAGACGCCATCATCTGGGCATCCAAAAGTCCAGTGGCCAAATGTCTGGCACCCTAACAGCGGTACCCAAATGGCAGACCAAAATGGCGGCCTGTATACTGCTGGATCACTTCTTAACTTATCATACCAGGTACAGTAGCACAGTAAAGTAAAGTATGTATATTGCTGGGTCTATATGGCTGGAGCTTTAGGCTTGAAGGGCTTTCCCCTCATACTTAGGGTCAGAGGCTAGGGAGGCAAAGAACCAAAGACAGCTATCCACATGTAAGACAGGTTTTTATACTCAAGGCAGTTGCCTATCAACTGTTCCCTTCCTCTAATATATTGTACTACTATGTACTCTCTCTTTCTAGAAGAGGTTAGAAGGTCCAGGGGTCATGTATTGCTGTGCCTGGCAACTACTGATGTCAGACAAGAATTATATTGCTTCTGGTAAAGGCTCTGAGAATCTTTGCAGGCACCCACACTGCAAGATTCCAACTTCTCTACATGTATTTTCTAGAAAAGACCTATTATATTGTTTTTGAAGAAACAGGTTTTGTTTTTCAATGATGGAAACTTTATACGTATGTCTATATTAAATGTAAATATCTCACTGTTTATAAATAAACTAGAATTATCCAGTTATTGTAGTACTGAGGCCTTCACACATAGCTTTTCCAGGTCACCTCATTTTGAGTATCTTTGCTTTTGGTTTCTTGGTTCCAGTACAGAAGTTTCTCTTCCTGTTCTCATGCAATAAGGTTTGTGTAATTCAGTTATTCGGCATGTTAGCAGGCCAGAAAATCAAGCAAACAAAATGCAATAATGTATGTTTTCATTTTGGTGGTGTGTTTTCTTTCCATTACTCCTTTGGAAAAGAGTATTTGGAGTGGAGGAGAGGCCTATGAGTGATTAGAGATGCAGGCTGAGAACCAGGGTTTAAAGCCCACTGTGGCTCCTTGTGACCTTGGACAAGGTCCTCCATTGCCTCAAATACAACCTTAGATTGTAGCCTTACAGGAAAACACCTACAGTACATTCAATGTAACTCACCTCCAGCTACAACTGAAAAAAGGAGTGAGCTAAATCCAAAATCCCTTTCCTTCCTTTGAATTTGTTTGTTATGGTTCTAAAATTTAACAGTGATGAAAGTTTCCCTTTCCTTACTGCCTGGCATCAGCAGGGTAAACTTGCCTCACACAAGGATCTGAATTAGAGTAGAGGTGTTTAGGATTTGCCATGGGTGCCATATTTTTTATGGTGCTTCCAGTGCTACTTTGCAGAGGAAGGGGAGATTGGAATAGTTACATTTCCACATGTTGTTTACCCTGGGAGCAAATATCATTCTGGCACTGTCTCACACAAAAGGTACAGCAGGGGTAGCAGAATACAAGCTTCCACACACACATGCACGTTTTTTTGAATGAGTGTGTATGGTTCTCTGAATGAGTGCATTCTTTCCTGTTTTAATGGAGTTATTTTAAATTTTTGTTATTTGTGAATTTTGTAAACTGCCTTGGCCTTTTACTATAAGAGGCAGTATATCAGGTTTTAATAATCATAAATATATATCCTGTTTGCTCACTTCGCCAGTGAGAGGAGACGCCCTTGGTATGGTGCTGAGTGCAAGCTTCTCTCATGCACACACATTGTCTCACTACAGCAGCAGGGGAAGCTAAGACATGCACACACATACACCTCACAGCACAGATGCAACATGGGCAGCAGCACACTTCCCTAACGTAAATGGTTCATTGCTTTAGGATCTCCCTGGCCTCTTTCCTGAGGAGCCGTGCATTCTGCTGAAGTGCCTGGCTTTGTTTCACTAACGTCTGTGCTTGTTCTGTATGAGGAACAGACAGGAGGGTGCTAGGACAATTCTGTGCCAACAGAGGAAGCAGAACCAGATGGGATCTGAGTTCCATCCTGTTCCATGCTTTCAGAAAATACGTTTGCAAACCTTTGAAAGTACTCCATGTGCCTGTAACTTTCAACACCTTTCTAGTTTTTTAATTTTGCAATCATTGTGGTGTCCTCTTATAAGAATACAAGAGGTCTGACTGAAGATCCTTCTAGTCCAGTGTCTTCTCCACTGTTCCTTCTAAGCTGCGTGGCCGCACACCTTCTGCTAAGAGGCTGCAGAGCCATACTGGCCCACCACGCAGCCAGTGTACCAAGATCTGCTCCATCTGCTGCTGCTGCTTTCCCAAACCAGCAGCGGAAGTGGCAAAGCAAAATACAAACACACGAGACCGCACTGTACATACCCTCTGACGCCTGTCCCGCCTCCCTCCGACGTCACTTCTTGTTCTGGGGCACAGCCAACTGTCGTAAGTATGTACAGTGTGGCCCTGTGATGTTTGTTTTTTGTTTTGCTGCCACTGCTGCTGGTTTGAGGAAGGAAGTGGGGAGGACAGAGGGGCACATGCTGGATGGAAGCAGGAGGAGAGAGAGGACAAATGCTGGAAGGAAGAGGAGAGGACAGAGGGGCACATGCTATATTGAAGTAGAGATAAGAGAGGGCAAATGCTGGAAGGAAGTGGGGAGGAGAGAGGGAAAATGCTGGATGGAAGTGGGGAGGAGAGAGGGCAAATGGTGGAAGGAAGTGGGAAGGTCAGAGGGGCACATGCTGGAAGGAAGTGGGGAGGACAGAGAGACAATGGATGGAAGTGGGGAGGAGAGAAAGGACAGAAGGGCATATGCTGAATGGAAGTGGGGAGGAGAGAGGACAAATGCTGGAAGGAAGTAGACAAGACAGAAGGGCACATGGATGGAAGTGGTGAGGACAGAGGGGCAGATGATGGATGGAAGTGGGGAGGAGAGAGAGAGCAAATGCTAGATGGAACTGGAGAAAGAGGGGGCAGATGCTAGATGGAAGAGACGGGGGAAGACGCTGGATAGAAGAGGTAAGAGAAGGGGGAAGATGCTGGATGGATGGACGGAAGGAAGAAAAGGGGCTGACGCTGCATGGAAGGAGGGATAGAAGGGGGCAGATGCCGGATGGGAGCAGAGAAAGAGGGCAGATGCTCGGTGGGAGAGCGGGGGCAAATGCTGAATGGAACAGGGAAACTGAAAGATGTGAGCAAATCCAAATTAATAAATGAATAATAAAATTAATAATAATAAAGAAAAAAGACAGATGTTGGATGGAAGAGGGAAAAGAGAGAGAGAAGATGCTGGATTGAGGGAAAAGAGAGAGAAGATGCTGGATTGGGGGGAAGGGTCGAGTTTTTGAGAGACTGGGGAATAAGAGAAAGTTAAATAGGAGACCGAGGGTGAATGAAAGAGGTGATAATCTGTAGATAGACACAGTAAAAAGAGGGAAATCGAGGATTGGATAGTAATAAAGAATTAAATCTGGAAAGATGCGATAAATAAATTGAAGAAAGCTGAAAGGAAAAGGATAGAAAACTGACAAATGGATAGGAAATCTGGCAAGACAAGGAAAGCAGAAACCAGAGACTAGGCCGACCACAATTGAAAAAAGTAAATGGCCAGACAACAAAGGTAGAAAAAAAAAATTATTTTTAGTTTAAGATAAAGTAGTGTAATAGCTGTGTTAATAAACATTAATAAATAAAAATAGAAAATGGAAATAAGGTGTGTATAGCCACTCTCTTGCCTCTAAAGAGGAGCTAAACAACTTCAGAAAAGACTGAAAGAAAGCTCTTCTGGCAAAGGAAAAACACTCCAGAGTTTAATTTTTCTCTTTTATAATATTGCTAAACTTTATTAGAGTAAATAAATGATTACAAATAAAATTTATTTTATCCCAGTGTTACAGAAAATTGAATTCTTATTTATATCAGTCTAAATTTCAGTATAAGGAAAATAAAATCTCTCTCTGGTCTTTCTGTGTATTTCCGTGGAAGCTTAACAAATCTGACTGCCACAAGATGTGCTTGTCAGATTTCTGAAGCTTAATTTTGTCCAATCACTTAATGCTTATATTTTCTCTCTTACTTATCTGGTATTCTTCAGCTCTAACCTCTAAGGTCACCTTCACATAATTCTGCTTCTTTGGTATTTTTTTCCCCAATTATCCATTATTTACCCTTTGTAACCTCCCTCCCTCGAATACTTATCACTCATACTTGTCCTTCACTGAGAGTGTCTCTGTATTATGTTTAGAGCCTGTTTGAAGCAAACAGACACTTGTTAAAGTTTATGGCCCATTACTAGGGCTAAGCAAGCCTGTCTATTGTCCCTGTAAAGGTCAAGAAAACACAGGCTAGCTATGTGCCCTACTAGATCATAAATAAGGGAATACGTTACATATACAAAACTGGCTGATCTCTGCAAAACCAGACAGATCTATACTAGTGTTATCTTTTTGTTGGATTAATTATAATACCTTTTTGACTAACTTTCAGAGACCAAACCCTCCTTCCTCAGGTCAGAACAGGATACCATAGCAGTATACTGTCCTGACCTAAGGAAGGAGGTTTGGCCTCTAAAAGCTAATTGAAAATATATTTAGTCCAATCCAATATTGTTTGGTATCATATTTTCCATTTTTTTAAATTTACATTTGTTAATTTGTAATGGAGTGGTTGGAATATGTCAGTTTTTGAAATTTAAGTCTGCTATCTGCACAGTACAGGAGGACTCGCATTGCTTTCTCTGTCTCTGGTATTGCATTGGATGAAGAGTTTGGTTTCTTGGAGGTTCCATTTCATTTTTATTTCTATTTTTATTTTGTGGTTACTTATTCTATACTGGGTGAAATTCTATCTGTGTTCTGCATATGTGAAAGAGACATAGTTTTTTGTTAACATTGCCTGTGCAGGATCAATCTGTTCTGATCTGGTTTGTTTAGTTTTTCAATAGGTTTATTGATGTTCTGGTGCTCACAGCAGTGTTTGCGGTGCTGTCTTTTCCTAGGTAGGTGCTTGTTGTGTGATTTGTGGAAGTTACTGCTATTATGGTGTGGTAGAATTGCTCTGTAGGTCCTGAGTGATATTTGTAATGTTTTCTATTACTTCACACTATGCCTGGTATTGGATTTTAGATTTGGATTTAGATCACGCTTTTCTCAGTAATAGCTCAAGGTAAGTTACATTCAAGTACAGTAGGTATTTCCATGTCCTCTGGAGGGCTTACAATTTAAGTTTTGTATCTGAGGCAATGAAGGGTTAAGTGTCTTGTCTAAGATCTCAAGGAACATCAGTGGAATTTGAACCCTTGGTTTCCATGGTTCTCAGCCTGCTGCCCTAACCATGTTTGGTAACTCATGAGCAAACTAAAGGCTAGCAGAGTTGAAGCCTGATGGCCATTTAGCAACCTACCAAAAACATTGATAGGTAAATTATTTTATGGTTGCCAGTAATCTCAGACAGTACTGCTGAACATCAGGGCCGCCGAGAGAGGGGGGGGGGGGGCAAACTTCCCCGGGCCTGGGCCTCCAAGGGGGGCCCAGCACCAGGGTCTCTGTCTTTCTCTCTCTTTCCTGTTCCTGACGTGACCTGGGTGATCACATCCCACAACAGGAGCAGAAGAGAGAAATCTCCAGCGCTGGGCCTCCCTTGGAGGCTGGGGAGGACCCATAGGAGAAGACACAACAGGACCTCTGGTTTGGCTGGCGGGGGTTCCCTCCAGGCCCCCCAGCAGAAGAGATCTTTCTCCAGCGCTGCTCTTCACTCTGCTGCATTGCCTGCCAAGCGGCTGCTTTTCCCCTCAGGCCGTGTATGCTCAGTTTTG